>NC_138882.1:9176907-9744657 GCF_965194825.1 Balaenoptera physalus
AAAGGTTAGTTCTTCCATATATTTAACCAAAATCCATCTCCTCATGGCTTCCATTCATTGGTTATGGCTCTGCCCCCCCAGAACTGTAGAACAATGAATATAATTCCTCTCCTCTGTGCCAATTTTTCAAATATTTGAAGGCAGCTGGTGCAGGCCTCCAAAGTATTCTCCTTTTAAAGATTAATAACCCACAGCCTCACTTCCTTCTTTATCTCCCATTTGACCAGTTTTCAATCCCCAAAATATACCCGTGGATTCCCCATGAATTCAAATTAAAAGTAAGCCAAATAATAAATTCAAATCAACACAAAAGTAAATCAAAAAAATTTTTAACGTAGTACATATAACTCAAGGCGATCGTCCAGTTCCTATGGAACTTTAGTCAACAAAAACTCCACGTCATTTTAATACGTAGCTTCATCATACCCTCCATTCTCTCATTCTCCCACCTATGTCTGTTCAACTTGTATGGTATATAAATATCAGATTTGTATTATGTATTATATATGTATATATATTATTTGTACTGGGGAACTAGATTAGATGCAGGGCTGGGTTTATACAAATGTACTATGTCTGTGCCTATGTCTGTGCAATTATACACACACACACACACACACACACACACACACATATGTATAATTAGGCCCCAAGTGCCAGTTGGCCCACATTATCAATCTCTCCTTGCTTCTGAGTAATCACAAACTTTCAGGATGCTGAAGTCACTGAATAAACGTTAACAAGTACAAAGACTAAGAAGGAGACTTTATATAAAGTCTCCAGCAGCCTCCAGCCAGGCTGACACTGATTCATGGGTAAGCACTTGTGGGACATTTTAACACCTATTATGAAACCACCTGAGTGTGCTGTCATTCTCCCCATTTATCTCAAACTCATACTCGACCATGTTATGTTAGAGTTGATATATACTAAGTGTACAACACTTCTGTGACCGATCATCTCTTGTTCAATATGAAGAAACATTATAATGACAGGTCTTGGTTTTATTCTTTATCTGTAATATAAAAGATAAAACTCCATAAGCTGTTACAGCCATTGTGTAACTTTGAATATTAAAATTTTTTTTTAATAATTGATACCTTAAATTTCTGTTAGATGCTTTTCACATATATATTTTTTCAAGTGTATTTTTATTAAATTACTAATCATATGACTACATAATGATCATCTTACCTCTCATTACCCCATTACATGATTCCAACTACACTGAGAAACTTTGCTGTTGTTAGTATTCCAACCCTGTGTTCATTGGTGTCACTATTTTCAGAATCACACTATCTGTAGATGGGATAGATTTGAGCAGAGAGAGTTCTCTGAGGGACCAGATTAATCACCCACAATCCTAAAGTAAAATAAAAAGTAGAAATGCATAATGATGGGAATTACTTTGTACAAGTTTTAATGTAATGTAAATCAACTCAGATCAGTAGATATTCACTAAATGCCTACATCTCAAAGCTGTGAGCCAGGAACTGTGGAGAATATAAAATATATAAATGCTGTTTTGTGAGGAAAGAGAATACATAATCAAGTGAAGAGAGAAAAGAAAGACCAAAATATTTAAATAACAGCACCAGACAATTATAAAAGAGATGTCACAAGGCAGAACATGATTCATTGCCAGATGAATTATTCAGACAATAAATTTTACAAGAGTTCGGGAGAGGGAGGGACCACTTCGGGCTGGGGTGGGCAGGTCTGTGAAGATAGATGGAAGCTGGGATGGAAGCTAGTTAAATGGGTAAACTTCAGACAGGGAGAGGGCAAAGGAGACAGCACTTTGGGAACGTGGCACAGCCTCTGCAGAAGTATTTGCTGCAATGAATGGAGTGTTAGTCAAACTTTTTTGGAAAGGCTTTTAGAAACTGTCAGAAAGAAAGAGGAACAGTCAGTAAGTTCTTGGAGGAGATAGTGGCATATTTTTGGAAAGAAGATTGAGAAAGCTATCTGGAGAGAGGTGATGATTTGTGAAATGGCTTGGAATGGGAGCAGACAGAAAACATGAGCCGTGGTTACGTAGGTAGTCTTGTCAGCAGTAGAGTTTTCAGGAGCAGAACATGAGAGCATAGAAAAGAAAACAGAGGCCAAGGATACCTCTGGAATGGCACTGGAAAATGGCAAAGGATTCTTCTATGTTTCATCCTTTGTCTTTTTTTTTTTAATAGATCTTTATTGGAGTATAATTGCTTCAGAATACTGCGTTAGTTTCTGTTGTACAACAAAGTGCATCAGCTATATGCATACATATAGCCCCATATCCCCTCCCTCTTGAGCCTCCCAAACCTAGTGGCAGGGCAGGAATAAAGACGCAGACATAGAGAATGGACTTGAGGACACGGTGGGGTGGGGGGGAGGGGAAAACTGGGGCAAAGTGAAAGTAGCCTCCTCTGTCTTTTAAAAATCAATGCAGAGGTAAACATGGAATGGGGGTTTCATAATTCCTTACTCATCTGGTTATTTAGGTTATAGTTATAGACACATAAGACTGCAGAGACGATCACTTGTGTGTCTAATATTATGGATTCACCACCTAGGAAACCAGTTAGTAAAAAAGTCTGTGAGCCCAGGCCAGCAAGATTTCCCCTACCCAGATCATGCAGGAAGCAGACATGGGAATCAGAGAAGGATTTAAAATCAGTCACTGAAAGTGGCAGGGCCAGGATAGGATGTCAAACCTAGAGCAAAGCTAAGAAGGACACTAAAGCTGGGGAAACTACTGAACAACAAAAGCGCACAGGTGTTCCAAAGAAAAACCTGGCCGAGGCGCTGCAGTCGACAGCTGGCTTTTATGTTGCCACAGTGGAGGACAGGGTTGCCAACATGGTGGTCTGACTCCTGACACCTGAATTCAGGTGATACTACACTGCACATGGCACGTCCACAGCTCACCTCAGCGACCTGTGTGACCCCTAACTCGAGCCACGCGGCTTCACGCATGCTGCCTGGGCCATCCTGCCGTTCTTACCCCAGCGCTTGCTCTGAGGCCACGTTGCTTCTTCCTTTTCCTGATTTTCCATGTGTTGTGAATCCTTCCAGACTTAATCCAGATTTTCTTCTAACTGCTTTACCCTACAGTGAATTCCACTTTCTTAGCACAACTTGTGTTCATACCACAAATGCAGCATGTATCCTAGGGCACCTTATATTCTTATTAATCATTTGGTTATATGTGTGTGTGTGTATATATATATATATACACACACACACACATTTATATGTAACATGCATATATATATATATAAAACCTGTTATTTAGGTTTTAAACCTCCTATAAGTATTATATTTTAACTCTTTGCATATATGTATAGCACCTAACAAAACGTCTTTTCTCATACATATACACACAGTAGTCTACATGTAGTAATGCATTATATACATATATATATATGCACAGGCACACACACACACACACACACACACACACACACACACACAAACATATCGCTTTTCTTACGAGTCATCCACAGCCTCTGCCCTGGTTGCATAAATTTGTCTGTTGTACTCAAGCAATAATATCATTGTTTAACTAGGAAAAAAAAACCATATCGCTTTTCATATGTAGTCACTGCAAAAATCTCTGTGAAAATGTCCTGTGCAGGAGAATATGTTTTAAAGCTAATGTGTATATTTAAGAAGATTTTTTCCTTCCCCTCATCTCAGCAGTTCAATCATAAACAATTATTTATGTAGTGCGGCAGGTCATCCACAATTAAGTGTTCATGGCACCACTTCCCTTCACCAAATGTTTTCTAAAATGGCACTCTTGTTGGTCTTCCCTAAGATACTCCACAAACGCATTTTAGCTGCTAGTTTCCAGCTAAGAAAATAGGCAGGCTTTCAATCAGGATTCTTAAAAGAATGTCTCCCACTGATGAATAAATTACTGGAGAAGACAGTAACAATTAAATTCCCCAGAGTGTACCCAACTTACTAGTAGAAGAATGACTTCAAATTACTGGTAAAAGAATTTGTTTGAAAAACTCCACAGACCAAAAGCATAGATGATATGCATGGTCCATTTCTAATAATGAGGTCTGTATTACATATTTGTCATAATATGTGCATATACACATTTTCCCAGGATGCTTATTTTTCTAAATCAACAGAAAACAAGCATGAAAATTAAAACAAATGAAGGTTCTTGTGTTAAAGTTGATATGACAAAAAAGAGACATAGCAATGTTTTGACGTATAGTAGGCTTGAGATTTCTGTCATCTTTGATGTAAAATAGGTGAAATACCTTCAACCACAATGCCAGAAAAACTACCACTTATTTAAATGAATATGTTTCTACATCTATAAAACACTAAAGGAAGCTGATTATTTAAATGGTAGAACTAATGTAATTATTATGTAAATGTTATATCTAAGCATCTAAATTATAACCAAACTAGTAAAATTAGAATTTTTTTTTATATTTGTGGAAAATTGAAGCAGTATAGTGCCTGGAGAAATCCTAAGTGTGATGATAATAAAAATAAATGTCTACTGTTGAAAACTTATTTTATGATAAAACTTATTTTATGATAACGGACAATATAGTTTTCAAAATATGTAACAACTGCATTTTTAAGTATGAGACAATTTTTAATTAAAAATTAGGCTACTTTTCACTATATAGAGTATGTTAAAACAAAAGATGATTACTGTAGTTGTTCAAAATATAATTACATAGAGAGGTATTAAATCAAAGAGATGTAAATTGACAATCATAGATTCTGACAGAAAAATGACTATCCCACAGTAGTTCTTAATTTTCCTATTTGTAAAATTATGATAAAATGTTTGCTTTTCCTTCCTGTTGGGATTTTTGTAAGAATCAGATGGAATAATTTAGAAAGAGCATTTTTATACATGCAATGTATTTATTTTTATAATTAATAATTTGACTATATTTCAGTCAGTTTGTTGACATACGATAAAGCAAAAGTCTTCCCACCCCTGTTCCTCTCTATCTTTTTCTCTTTTCCCTGGAAATAATATTTTTTTCTTTCAGTGATCACTATCCTTGGCCCTGGGGGTACGATGGTTAAGTGATGCACAGGCTCTATTTTAAAGACCTCTCAAACTGTTAGGAAATACAGAGAGAGCAAGCGGGTCAACAAAGTGTGTGCCCTCCTTTGCATAGTGGGGCTGTCACTCGGAGGCAGCTGAATAGTAGGAAACTGCATTTCCCCACCTCTCGTACCTTCACACTTGGCCCAGGGCAGGAGAGGGACTAGCTAGTGGTAAAATTTAAGGATGCTTGCAAGTGCTGACCCTACACTGCTGAAATCCAGACATCAAGCACCGCCTTAAACTTTGTGCCTTTGGTGGCTTGCTTGCCTCACATGTGATCAGTTCCCACAAATAGAAAGTGAGCAGAAGTCGCCTGTGTTTCCTCATGACTGGCGTATGTAAGACGCTGGTGTGCCTTCACCACTGTCTATATAGTAAGTGTATGCTTAACTCCTAAGAAATTGCCAAGCGGTTTTCCACAGTGGCTGGACCACGTTACATCCCCACCAGCAGTGTAATAAAGTGCCAGGATCTCCACATCTTCATCAACACTTGCTGCGGTCATTGTAATTTAGCCATGCTGGTGGGCGTGCAGTGGTATGGAATGTGATTTTAATTTGCATTTCCCTAATGACTAATGATGTTGACACTCCTTTCACATGATTTTCAAAGCCATTCATTTGGCCGTCATTAGTGACTTGTTTGTTATCAGTAGTTTGAAAATTATCTTTGCTACTTCTAGGAAGCCTTTTTTCTTTTAATTCTTCATCTTTAGGTTTGATTCCCATATCCCTTCCAGGAGGAACTGCTTTGCTAAGGGCTTTCTCTATCTTGAATACTTTGCTCTTTTTTTTTGTTTTTGTTTTTGTCTCGCTAATTACTGGGCTCCTTGTGATTTTATTTTGTCTGATCATTAGGTTTTTTGGTTTTTTTTTTTAATATTTGTAAGTACTCAGAGCAATGCATGGTATATAATTGAGTACTACATAAGTGATTTTTTTTTTTTTTTTTTTTTTTTTTTTGGCTGTGTTGGGTCTTCGTTTCTGTGCGAGGGCTTTCTCCAGTTGGGGCAAGCAGGGGCCACTCTTCATCGCGGTGCGCGGGCCTCTCACCTTCGTGGCCTTTCCTGTTGGGAGCACAGGCTCCAGACGCGCAGGCTCAGCAGTTGTGGCTCACGGGCCTAGTTGCTCCGCGGCACATGGGATCTTCCCAGACCAGGGCTCAAACCCGTGTCCCCTGCATTGGCAGGCAGACTCTCAACCACTGCACCACCAGGGAAGCCCCTGATGATTAGGTTTTAAGTCTGGCTTCTGGAGGCCTCTGAGCAGTACCATCCAGGTGAGAAGGGTGCAGTGGGGGCTCGATCCTTGGGGCCTGCAGACATGGCAGCAGGCAAAATGCCACTCTCCTGGCAAAGCACCAAAAGGAAGACACTTTTGTCCACAAGTCACTTTGAACTTTCCTAAACCTTATGGCAGAGAGACTCTGCATCCATTTGGTGCCACCTCACATTCTAAAGCAAGAGACAGCAGACACACTGTCCCATTTAGACCACCTGTGAGTCCATCTTTTCTTTCATTGCTAATATTGTACACTTTTCACCACTCTCTTGTTCTCTGAGTCACGATTTCAAGGATTTTTTTCAGTTAAGAATTAATCAGTTCTTTGTTTCATTTAGCTAATTTTCAATTTTTTTCCTTTTTTTTCCCCCCCCTGTGTTTTTGTTTCAATTTTCGTTTGGCAGGAGTACTTCCTTGAGTATTTTTCACCAAATGGATACTTGGTAAAGATTCTAGCCTGTGCATTTCTAAAGTGTCTTACATTTGCTTCTCTCAAAAACTGTGAGGAATATAATAGTTCCTCCTTTACCTCTGCCAAGTTTTGAAAATGATCTTCTGGTTTCCAATACTGCAGAAGAAAAGCCCACACAGCTACATAGCTGATGTGATTCAATTCTCTATTTTAATATGTTCCTTTATTCCTCTGATGTTCTTAGAATTCAGAACATTTATAGGAATACATTTGTGTCTGTTTCTGAATTAATCCTTTTGTTCGACTAATAAGAACTTTTATTCTGATAGGTTACCTCAGAAATATTTTCTCTCATAATTTTTGATTAATGAATTCTTCTTTTATTTCCTGCCTTATTATTTAGGTAAATTTTCCAGGGTATATTCTCCAGAATATATCTTTGCATTTAATAATAAAAGATTATTTGCTTATTATTAAATATGTATGTATGTATGCATGTATGAGTGAGTGAGGGTAAGGAGGTAACTCTTGAAGTTGATCTTCTAAATCTCATTTAGTTTGCTGTCATTTTTTAAACCTAATTTACAGGTTCAGTTAATTATTTTCCTTTGTTCATGACACACTGTAATCTTTGATCGTGCTAGATAGAACCTCCTTCCTTAAATTTATTTGTTCTACTTTTTGTCCTAATTCCCCACATTTATTCCTTTACCTTCTTATATAACTAGTCTAGAGGCTTTCATGTATATCTTTTTATTAGTCTATGTCCTTCCAAATCATTGCATTGTTTTGTGTGTACTATTTTTGTGTATATATAACTTGCATAAATGGTATTTGTGCCATAGATCTATCTTTCCTCCTTCCCAAAGCACTATATTTTTAAGATATATCCATGTTATTTTGTGTGCTTCTAGTCAATTGCTTCCAAAGTGCACATCCACAACATTACACTTATTAACACTACCAGAGTTAGACACCAAGGTTGCCTGCAACTTCCAGCTTCTAGGGATAATGTTGTGAGGAAAATCTTCTAGGGAGTTTCCTATGTGGATCTGTGTGAGAATTTCCCTGGACTGTATGTCCAGGAGGCCAATCATTTGTCAAAGAGTATGCAAACACTTAATCTGACTAAGTTCTGGCAGATAACTCTCCAGAATGACTTTTCTAGTCTCTTATCTCCAATAGGATACATGAGGATTCCTATATGCTAACATCTCTTCCAACATTTAGTATTGTTCTGCTTTATAATGTTTGCCAGTCTGATGGATGTAAAATAATATGTCATTATTGTTTTAATTTATAATTCTTTTGGTGAGTATGAATTTGAGCACCTCCCTTCACCACTGCTAGAAATTTGGTTTTCTCCTCTATGAATTGCCTGTTTGTATCATTTGTTCATTTTTCTATTCTGTTTCCTCTTTCTGTTGTTGTTTTTGCTACAAAATGCCAAGAAATGGCTGTGAGTGAAAGGAAAATACCTATATGAAGTAAAACGCACAACTAAAATGTATATACAAAGTGAAAGATTCAAGAGAGCAGTTGTATAATATACAAAGTGAAAGACTCAAGAGAGCAGTTGTATAATACCTCATGGCAACCACCCTGAGGAAAAAGAAGGACACGATACTGTGGTGGGGGGCAGGGGGAGAGTTTCATTTTGAAAGGGAAATTCCGAGTCAGAAAGAAAATCTTGCTCTAACTCCAATATTTAGGATAATGAATAGTGCCAGTTTCTGCTATCTGGATGAATGACCTCAGATCATCAGAAAATTATTTGCTACAGGGAAAAAAATCAAATTAAAAAAGGTTATTTGCATATGACACCTAAGGTTATGGCATGCAATACTTTACTGGTACATTTTAGGTTTAAATTTCCTTCTAACCAAATACCCAACATTGTTCTTCTGAATATTCAAGAACTGAATTTTACCTGGTATGTTCAAATGTTATTAATCTTACCCCTTCAAAAAAAAAAAAAGAAGAGTATTTTCCAGAATTAAACTCAACAAAAGAAAAACCAGCTCTCTTGGAGTTCTTTCACTTTTCTGTACCTTCTCATTTCCTTTTAGTTTTATTTTGTGCCTCTTCTTTAGGAGAAATTAGATTTTTAAAAAAGCATCTTAATGATCTTTCCTTTAATTAAATAACTTCCTTCTAATCAAATATTCAAATATTATGAAAGAGCATTTGGGCAAAAGGTGTAACATATTGGAAAAAAATAATGCCCATTTACAAATTAGCACTTATTTGTCGTACGACAGTCCAGGTTTCACTAAATATGGGGTATTTGCATGTTGCTTAACTTCCCAGCTTCTTTACTTGTAAAATGTGGGTTTAAAATAATACTAGAGTATTTAAGCATTATATGAAATGATACTTCATACTGCCTCCCTTCTCAGATATTTAAATCCTCACTTTTCTCCTCACTTCAGACAAATGACCTCACATTCTACAGAGATTATTTACAATAGCCAAGACATGGACACAATCAAAGTGTCTATTAATGGATGAATGATTTAAAAAATGTGACATATCTACACTACCAAATGTAAAATGGAGAGCTAGTGGGAAGCAGCTGCATAGCACAGGGAGATCAGCTCGGTGCTCTGTGACCACCTAGAGGGGTGGGATAGGGAGGGTGAGAGGGAGACGCAAGAGGGAGGGGATATGGGGATATATGTATACGTATAGCTGATTCACTTTGTTATAAAGCAGAAACTAACACAACATTGTAAAGCAATTATACTCCAATAAGGATATTAAAGGAAAAAATGTGATATATATAATACACACACACAAACACACACACACACAAAAAGAAGGAAATCCTGCCATTTGCAGCAACATGGGTAGACCTTGAGGGCATAATGTTAAGTGAAAAAAGTCTGACAGAAAAAGACAAGTACCATGTGATCTCACTTATATGTGGAATCTAAAAAAATCAAACAAACAAATTCATAGATACAGAGAACAGATTTCTGGTTACCAGAGGCAGGGTTGTGTAGGGTGGGTGAAAGAGGTGAAGAGGTGAAGAGGGTCAAAATATACTAAATTCCAGTTATTAAATAATGAAGTCCTAGGGGTGTAATGTACAGCATGGTGACAATAGTTAATGATGCTGTATTGCATATTTGAAAGTGACTAAGAGAGTAGACCTTAAAAGTTCTCAAAACAAGAAAAAAATTATTAACTGTGTCGTTACGGACATTAACTAAACTTACTGTGGTGATAAATTCATGATATTTGCAAATTGTACATTGCATCATTATGTTGTACACCTGAGACTAATACAATGTTATATGTCAATTATATTTCAACCAAAAAAAACAAAGTTTCTATTTAAAACTGTCATGGATATTGAATCTGAAAAAAATGATTATTCTGAGATTAAAAGAAAGAAGTAGTCAGCAAACTATTTCAACCACCACCAAACTACTGCACACGATCACTATGGATTTAACCAGCAGTGACCTGTCAAACTGTGGAAAGGAACCCCTATGTGTTCACATCACCCTTATCTGGGTTTTGTGCCCTGCCTCCTGCTGGTAAGCACCCACCTTTTTTGTTTTGTTTTCTTTCCCCCCTTACAGGTTTGCATTTACCAAATAAATAAAACCATAGAATATGTAACATTTTGATTCTGATTTATTTCAGTACGCTTAATAAATCCATCCATATTTTTGTTTGTATCAATAACATGTTCCTTTTCATCTCTGATTCATATTGCATTGTATGTATACAACTCAGTTTGTTCATCTACTATTCCCCAATTCAGGGACGTTTGGGTTGTTTATAGTTTTTGGCAATTATAAATAAAACCAAATACAAAGTAAAATAAATTTGTATACAGGTTTTATGTAAACATAGTTTTCATTTTACTTGGATAGAGTTGTAAATAAGTATGTAATTTCATTAAAAATATCAAACTGTTTTCTCAAACTGTTTTCTCAATGTTTTGCATTCTTTCCAATAATTTGTGAATATTCCAAACACTCTATATCCTTGTCAGTACTTAGTATTGTCAAGTTTTTGTTTATGTGTTTATTTTGGCTGTTCTTGCAGGTATGTAGAAGGTAATTTACAGGGTAATTTTAATTGTTTTCCTAATGACTAGTGATGTTGAGAATTTTCCATGTGCTTATTTACCGTCCATATATCTTCTTTGATAAAATGTGCATTCAAAATTTTTGCCCATTTTTAATTGTGATTTTTTTTGTTTTCTTATAATGGATTTTTTTAAGTTCTTTATATAACTGTACACAAGTCTTTTATCAGATATGTGATTTTTAAATATTTTCTCTCATTTTTTACCTTGTGTTTTTCTTAAGTCTTTCAAAGAGTAGTTCTTAGTTTTGATAAAGTTTAATTTATTCATTTTTTTCTTTTATAAATCATACTCTCAGTGTTATGTCTAAGAAATAGATCCCTAACTCATGGTCATAAGGATCTTACCCAATGTTTTCTCCTAGAAATTTTATAGTTTTAGGTTTATATTTACATCATCTGTGATGAATTAATCTACACTAGGGTGCAAGATACAGGTCAAGGTTCTTTTTTTTAATTCATCCCCAATTGATTTAACACAATTTATTAAAAACTATTATTTCTTCTTTGTGTTATCATTGCACCTGTGTTGAAAATAAATTGATCACATAAGTATAGGTCTACTTCAGGAATCTATTTGGTTACATTGATCTACACATTTCCCCTTTCTCCAAAACCACAATATCTCTATTATTATAGCTTTAGTAGATTTAAAAATCCAATCCTTTGAGTGTCAAACTTTGTTCTGTTTCAAAATTGTTTGGACTGTTAAGTTTCTTTACCTTTGCATATAAATTTTAGATTCAGCTTGTAGGTTTCTACTAAAATTTTTACAAGAATTTTAATTGTAATTATGTTCGGGTCTGGCTATTTTCATTTACGTTTTCTATCAATTACTGCAAAAGGAGTTTTAAAGCCTAATGGTAATTCTGGATTTGTCTTTTTCTCCTTTACATTCTATCACTTTTTATTAATGTATGTGAACCTCTTTTTTTAGGTTCCTATATACTTACGATTTTTATATTTTCTTGTAAATTGCTTCCTTCATCATCATGCAAGGTCCTTCATTATTCCTGCCAGTATTACCTGTTTTGAAATCCACGTTGTTGAATTTTAATGTATCTTCTCCAGCTTTTTCTTGCTTAGTATTTGCATGGACTAGCTTTTCCATCCTTTTACCTTTAGCCTGTCTATGCCTTTACATTTACAGTGTTTCTCTTAGTTGGCTTTTACTTATTTATATGTTTGTGTACATATTTAATATATATATATTAAACTGTTTGATATGTGCTACACTCTTAAATATTCCATTTTCTATCTTTTTTTCTCTTTGTACTTCAGCTTGGGTAATTCCTTTCTAATATTTTTAAAGTTCACTTATTCTTTCCTTGACTGTGTCAAGTCTACAAACCAGCCCCTTCAAGCCATGCTTCCTATTACTGTGTTTCTGGTTTTCCAGGATTTTCTTTTATATTTTCTTATATTTTTTATCTCTCTGATGAAATTACCCATCTGATCATGTGCATTGTTCACTTTCCACTACATAATATAACATATTAATAATAGTTATTTTAACTTCTCTGTCTGGCAATTCCATCATCTATGCTTTATCTAAGTCTAGTTCTATTCACTGTTTTCTCTAGCACTTTATCCTTGATTTTTTTTATGCCTTACTTTTGTTGTTATTGAAAGCAAGACATTTTAAATAGGGGAGAAGAGACTAAAGGTAATTTTTTTTAATCAATATCTGCAAATGGTCATTCTTTCCTTCTACTAGGTCTTTAGTGTAGTGGATGAATCCATCAAGTCAGGAGTTGAACTGGGCTTGAGATGTGTTTCTGTGGTTACTTTAAATGAACTAAGAAAGGATTTCTTTGATGCTATGGTTCCTCTCCTGTTTCTTCTTCAGCAGTAGACCACCGTTCCTTATTACGTGAATCTTGTAGCCTTTTACTGGAGTGCAGGGAGGAGGGTTGTTCTCTCTTTTCTACTTAAGCTTCAGTCTTAGGACCATATCATTGGGTCTTGGGAATAGGGCTTCTCAGTTATCCTGCCTCACCTCCAGCTGTAGGTTTAGATCCAACACAAATTCCCACCACTGTTTCACTGGTAGATGACTTTATACTCTTTCCTTTCCTTAGCCAGAATTGGTTTTCACTAGTACCCTAGGGGTAATAACATTTTTGGACCTTCCCTCAGCAGTTTAAAGCTTTATCTCTTTGGGAGAGATAGGTGTGGAGGATCTAGATGAGATTTCCTGCCTCTATCACAGTGACTGCTGTTCCAATACCCTAGTCTGCACCCTGAGGGAGGATTACTCCAAACTTTGGTGGATCCTTTTTGTAAATATTTCATGATGTCTGAGAAGAATCTGTTAGTGCATACAAATTCACCTTGTGTCTGTGGCCCTAGGGATTTTATATTCTCTTGTAAGCCTACATTTGGCCTTTAATGTTTGTTAAAAAGCTTAGCTGAATTCTTCTGACCAGTATCTATCAGTATCTATTCCAGTTAAACAAGTGGTCATGTCCCATTTCTCCCTAGAGATGCGTGTCTTCCTTAGATTCTGTGTTAGCCAGCTGTGCTGCCATCTCAGTTCTTGAACAGACTCAAGAAAAATTGAGATTTTTATAATGTCATGTACTTCTCATTATTTTAACATTATGATGTACTTTCCAGCTTTCTGCACCTTGAAGGGAAGCCAGGAGTCCAATCCATTTATTCTCTATCAGAGCCAGAGAATACTTTCTGAAACATATCTAACTCCTCTTCCTGATTAACAACGTTCTAAGATTTCTTATTGCCTTTAGGATTAGAAGGAAACTTCTTAACATGACTTATAATTTCCTACAGCCCCATATTTCACAGATTTTCCTTTTACGTATTACAGTCCAACATATTAATATTAGTATATTAATGCTGCCCTCCCTCCCTCCCTCCCTCTCTCTCTCTCTCTCTCTCCCCCACCCCCACCCCACCACCCCACCTCTCTTTCTCTCCCTTCCTCTCTGTAGTGTAATGCCTGACATTAGGCTTTTGGTTGCCAAGGCATCCATTCAAAGACACCCATCTGAAAAAAACATATTGCCACCTATATAACACAACTACTCACAAAACAACTAAATAAGGAACCAGGTCACCCCCACCCATGAAGTTCCCCTTTTAGAAAGACCTAGATAACTAATGGTTTCAGTGATCTGTTTCTCCCTTTCCTGCACCTTAATTCTCACACTTAAGCTTTAAATTAGCCAATAGGAGCGAACCCTTAAAACCCTAGGCATGCCACCCTCAGACCCTAATAAAGACAACACCTAAGGTACACACTTCATTCCTCCTTCTCTCTCTCTCTCTTCCCGTGTGGCCCCAATCGTGTTGTGTACACTCCAGAGACTATGAGTAATAAATCTTGTTCTTCAAAGTTCCCTGATGATTTTGCTGAGGTGCATCCTGCAATCATAATAAGAACCACAAGGGCTGGTCCAGCCACAACACTGGCCCCAGTGGAAGTGGGGGGCAAATATCTTTGGGGCTCATTATGGGTAAATAGAGGCCCAGGTGAGTGCCTTAGGCATTCCTAGATGAGAACATCACTGTCAATAGCAGAGACTCACACAGTACTCACTCTCTTTCTCTCCCCACACCCCAAATTATCCATTCTTTCCTATATCTCATCTTTTGCATTTACTGTTCCATCTGCTTCAGAACTGCCCTACTGTTACCAAGAGTCCCTTCTCTGAATGATTATTATGTGATGGACCCTTTCAATAATTTTACTAAGTAAGATATGCATTACTTTAATCTAAAAACTTACATCACCTACGACAGATCCCTCTTCCCACCTTATCACTGTTATTTCTTAATTTTGTGTTTACTCTGTTTGTACTATTATTTTCTCTCTCTGTTTCTCTCATGAGTTGAGAAATAGTCTTTACCAGGACATTTATCTTTATCTCATACACCAGAAATAGTGTCTTGTTTTCTCTCTACTTATATCTGTGGATGGCTTTCAATACAATTTTATTTTACAGACACATGATGACATAGAGAAAAATAAATACCTTAGTTACTCAGTATCCTTCAGTGTATATAATGACATTATGCAACTAGAAATATAAATTGCATTTTATATATATACATACACACAACTTTATATATTGTGTATATATATATATATATACAATTTTAATGTAGATGCAATTAAACTAGAGATTATGCCTTGAAACATGTCTCAAGAATTGTCTAAAAGCTTCATTTCAAAATCAAATTACTAATATCCTAATATATACTGTATTAGTATTCTTTGATTCACAGAGAAAATGCCTATGTTCAGTGTATTTTTTAGGCTTTAATTCATTATAGGAGGAAAGTACTTCCAAATAAGAGACAATATGTAACACCCATCTGAATAAAAATCTATTTAAATAATTGGTTTTACTTATACACACTTTAAAACATTTGCATTTACTGTATATTTCTCTCATATGTAAAATGTTCATTTATAGGTATATATACCCCCATGTGGGCTGACTGAAATTGTTGAAATTTCAAAAAATCATTTATGAACCTTAGGATTACTAGCTCAGCCTGGAGTCAAATGAGGTATTTGTCCTAAGGTTTTAAAAAAATGCTTTTCTCTGCCTTTCCCTCAGTTTTAAATTTTTAGTAGTTTTCAATGTATCTTTAGCTTTCCTTCTCCTAACTGATCACAACCCAAAGAAAACACATTTGCACATGTCACATCTCTCTTCCCAAATATGTTAGGGAGGGCGCTAAACAATCGCCAGAATATACATAAGGTTGTCCAGGCACTGTTAATAATGAGCACTCTGCAAGCAATAGACCAGAATTGGAAAATCCTTACGTATAAACTGTGACCTGAAGGAATATATTTAACCTCACTGAACCTCATTTTATCTATTTATAAGGCTAACCATACCAAAATATTGTTTAGATTAAAATTTTTTAAGCTAGGCAATGGAAACTCCTTGAAATCACACCTAATATAAATTTGTAATAGACTTTACCTACTACTACCTTTATTAACTATTTTTATTGTTACATGAAAGAGATTATTTGTCAGAGTGTGGATAGCACATGTATTGCAAAATGAACGCTCTCTGTAAAGCACTGGAGCCAACTTTTAAATTATTTATGACCATACACATTTTTCTAAGTGTTTCCCTAGAAGACAATTTCTATGTGTACTATCAAAGGAAAATTGCACCAAGTGGAGTTAAAGAGCCAAGGAAGACTTTATTCAAGACTATAGCAAGAGGGGTTCCAGTCTGAGATGGCGCCATAGGAAGACCCTGAACTCACCTCCTCTCAAGAACATATCAAATCCACACCTACATATAGAGCAATTCCTCCTGAAGAAGAAGAAGGCTGACTGAACAGCTGCCTCTCAACAAACAATAAAGGGATCACATTGAGATAGGTAGGAAACACAGAGCCATGGCTTCGATGGGAACCCCATCCCAGACACAGAGACTTGCAGTAGGGAGAGAAATCACTGAAGGGCCTGCACTAAGACTCACCTACCATGGGACACAGTGAAGAAACAGCAGTGTAAAGGGCATATAGACTATACATAAAAGAAACACATTCACTAACCCTAGAGTATATGCCAAATGGGCAGGGGACTGCTAAAACTCTCTCAAGGGTCAGAGGCACCAGAGAGCACCATTTTTTGTGCCCTCTCCCTTGACAGCCCAGACAAAAACATGGTACAGGCACTCTAGCCAGTCTTCCAAGGCTGCACCAGCACACTCGAGGCCCCTAGCCAACACCAGCTCCAGCTGGCACCCAAGGCGGCCACAGTGCAGCATCCCTTGGACCCCTGCCCACACCGACCCCAACTCTAGCTGCTCCACCAAGGAGGCCTGGCATGGTGCACCCCAGGATCCCTCCAGCCCACACCCACCCCAGATCCAGCCATCCTGCCAATTCAGCCCCAGTGCAACATGCTCTGGGATCCTCCCAGGCAATGCTCATTCCAGATCCAGGTGGTCTGCCAAAGCCATCCACACACACAATCACACAGACGATGTGCTGACGGCCATACATTCAAGACCAGGAGAAGTAACTGTTTCACCTAATTCATTAAACAAACAAGCAAAGAAAAAAAAAACAAACATAAAGACCCACACACACAGTAAGTCAAACAAAGTGAGGACACAGAGGAACATATTCCAAATGAAGGAACAACTAAAGCCCCAGAATAAAACACCTAAATGAAGCAGAGATAAGTGATTATCTGAGGAAGAGTTCAACTAATGTTCACAGATATGCTCCCCAAACTCAAAAGAATGGAGGAACACAGTGAAAATGTCAACAAATAGCTAGAAAATAGAAGGAAGAACAAATCAGAGATGAGGAAGACCATAACTAAAATGAAAAATACACTAGAGATAATCAAAAGCAGATTAGATGATACGGAAGAATGGATCAGGGACATGGAAGACAAAATAGTGGAAATCACCCAATCAGAAGAGCAAAGAGAAAAAAAGAATTTTAAAAAATGTGGGTAGTTTAAGGGATCTCTGGGACATCAAATGCACTCTTTCACATTGTATGAGTACCAGAAAGAGAAGAGAGAAAGTAAAGGGCAGAAAACTTATTTGAAGAAAAAATGCATGAAAATATATAGATATACATGAATCTCACGGTAAGCACAAACCAAAACCCTATAAAAGATACAAAAAGTACTAAAGAGAAAGAAGCTCAAACATAAAATTAAGGAAAATCCTCAAGCCGCAAAAGATGAGACCAAGAGAAGAAAGAACAGAGAACTACAAAAGCAAGGAGAAAGTGATGAACAAAATGGCATTAAGTACATACCTATCAATAACCAAGTTAAATATAAATGGAATAAATGATCCAGTCAGAAGACACAGGGTGGCTGAATGGATAAAAAAACAGCAACTGTAGATTGTTTTGGGTAGTATAGCCATTTTCACAATATTGATTCTTCCAATCCAGGAGCATGGTATATCTATCTGTTTGTGTCATCTTTGATTTCTTTCATCAGTGTTTTATAATTTTCTGAGTAGAGGCCTTTTGCCACCTTAGGTAGGTTTATTCCTAGGTATTTTATTCTTTTTGTTGCAATGGTAAATGGGACTGTTTCCTTAATTTCTCTTTCTGATCTTTTGTTGTTATAGTGTAGAGGAAAGCAAGAGATTTCTGTGCATTAATTTTGTATCCTGCAACCTTACCAAATTCATTGATTTGTTCTAGTAGTTTTCTGGTGGCATCTTTAGGATTCTCTATGTATAGTATCATGTCATCTGCAAACAATGACAGTTTTACTTCTTGTTTTCCAATTTGTATTCCTCTTATTTCTTTTTCTTCTCTGATTGCCGTGGCTAGGACTTCCAATACTATGTTGAATAATAGTGGTGAGAGTAGACATCTTTATTTTGTTCCTGATTTTAGAGGAAATGCTTTCAGTTTTCCACCATTGAGAATACTACCCAAAGCAATCTACAGGTTCAATGCAATCCCTATCAAATTACCAATAAAATTTTTCACAGAATTAGAACAAAAAATTATACAATTTGTATGGAAACACAAAAGACCCCAAATAGTCAAAGCAATCTTGAGAAGAAAAACACAGCTGGAGCAATCAGGCTCCCCAACTTCAGACTATACTACAAAGCTACAGTAATCAAGAAAATATGGTACTGGCACAAAAACAGAAATATAGATCAATGGTACAGGATAGAAAGCCCAGAGATAAATCCACGCACCTATGGTCACCTAATCTATGGCAATGGAGGCAAGAATATAAAATGGAGACAAGACAGCCTCTTCAATAAATGGTGCTGGGAAAATTGGACAACTACATGTAAAAGAATGAAATTAGAATACTACCTAACACCATACACAAAAATAAACTCAAAAGGGATTAAAGACCTAAATGTAAGACCAGACACTGTAAAACTCTTAGACAAAAGCATAGGAAACACTCTTTGACATAAACCACAGCAAGATCTTTTATGACCACCTCCTAGAGTAGTGAAAATAAAAACAAAAATAAGTGAATGGGACCTAATAAAACTTAAAAGCTTTTGCACAGCAAAGGAAACCATAAACAAGACAAAAAGACAACCCACAGAATGAAAGAAAATATTTGCAAATGAAGCAACAGACAAAGGATTAATCTCCAAAATATACAAACAGCTCATGCAGCTCAATGTCAAAAAACAAACAACCCAATCAAACAATGGTCTGAAGACCTAAATAGACTTTCTAGCAAAGAAGACATACAGATGGCCAAGAGGCACATGAAAAGATGCTCAACAGTGCTAATTATTAGAGAAATGCAAATCAAAACTACAATGAGGTATCACCTCACACTGGTCAGAATGGCCATCATCACGAAATCTACAAACAATAAATGCTGGAGAGGGTGTGGAGAAAAGGGAACCCTCTTGCACTGTTGGTGGGAATGTAAATTGATACAGCCACTGTGGAGAACAGTATGGAGGTTCCTTAGAAAACTAAAAATAGAACTACCATATGACCCAGTAATCCCACTACTGGGCATATACTCTGAGAAAACCATAATTCAAAAATACACAGGTACCCCAATGTTCATTGCAGCACTATTTACAATAGCCAGGACATGGAAACAACCTAAATGTCCATCAACAGATGAATGGCTAAAGAAGATGTGCTACATTTATATAATGGAGTATTACTCAGCCATAAAAAGAAATGAAATTGGGTCATTTGTAGAGATGTGGATGGACCTAGAGTCTGTCATACAGACAGAAGTAAGTCAGAAAGAGAAAAACAAATATCATATATTAAGGCATATACATGGAATCTAGAAAAATGGTACAGATGAACCTATTTGCAGGACAGGAATAGAAAGGCAGATGTAGAGAACGGATGTGTGGACCCAGGGTGGGGGGAAGGGTGGGATGAACTGGGAGATTATGTTTGACATAAATACACTACCATATGTAAAATAAGTAGCTAGTGGGATCCTGCTGTATAGCACAGGGAGCTCAGCTCAAAGATTTCTATCATATCATATTTTTCTTTTTTATTTTCATATTTTCAGGCTCAGCCTTAAAAGTGGTAGGGTCAACTTTTCTATACTGAAAGAAACTTAACAGTTACTCCATTTGACCCGCTCCCTAACAGAATAAAAAGAAGAGGAAATTCCTTCTTTATGCAAGGCTGGATTTTATGACCATTTTTACAAAAATGACAGATCAACAATCCCTTTCTTCTTCAGGTTAACAAAGTCAAGATGCTATATATACATATATCTCACACATGCATATATATATATATATATATATATATATATATATATATATATATTCTCATTTAATATTCCTAACTTACTTTGAAATTACTGTTCTAATTTTAGATATAGGAAGCACAGAAAAGCACAGAGTTTGAAAATCTCACCCAAGTTTCCTCACAGTTGACATAAAACTGGAATTCTGAAATTCAAACCCAAAGCTGTTTTGTTTCAAAGTTGACTCTTTCTGCTCTAAAATGCAGACTTTTCCACATAAAAATGAATAATGTATCCAATGACTTTTCCTCCAGACACCATCTGGAAGAATAGTTTGAAGACATCCTAACTGAGAATGAGATACAACACAAGGTACCGAGAAGCAGTTATATTGGAACTTTGCAGACTCTGTGTAAACTTCAGTGGTTGGATGTCTCTGAAATGGGCCCTATGTCTTACCTGGAGAAGCCTGGGAAGCATAGTAGTGGCCTGGCCTGCATAACCAGGTAATGTGCCCTTCCAACTGTGTGTAGAATTCTACTCAGACTACTTCACAGTTAAACCTTTCTCCCCCTATAGCCAGTGTTTTTCAAGTTGTTATCATTCTCAAACAACCTTCATGGTTTGGTCACATCTTGACTTGCCTATATTATTATTTAGGATTTTTATTTAAATAACATTTTTATATTTGAACAAATTTATTTTAAAGACAATTGCATATTACTACCTCAAAGGGAAAACTGGTGGCACTTAGAAAAATAGACAATGACCATAAGTATATACAGACAGAAAAGAAAATAATTTTATGACACTTAAAAAGCTTAAATTAAAAATAAAAAATGAAATTAAAGTAATAAATCAACTTCTTAAATGCAAATATTTTTTAAATGAGAAGAATGCACCTGTTTATAATCAGCAGTACATTTATATTTGTTGGGACATAATTTTATTAGAGATATGGTAGATAGTCTTATACTAATGAGAGTATCTTACTTTAAAATTGTACTCTTAACCAGCAATTTAACCTAGAGGAATTACTGGATTTGAGACACAAATCTGATCTATCTATAGTCTCTTCCTCCACTTGTATTACCTCCCACCCACCATACTACTGAAGTCTTTACAAATCTGCACCAGAGCCTGTTGAGTGCCTGAGTCCATGGCTAAGGTGAGAATCTTTCTCCTCCAAATGGGTACACCTCTCACTGCCCAGACCACATAAATACACCACAAGATGCCACCTGAGCAGGGCTTCTATGTGGCTGCTTCACTGTGCTTCATTACTACTGGAACATGCGTGTAGAGGATAGATTCTTGGTTAGACGAGAAACACAGCACTAATTTGAGTGGCGCATGATGCGTGTAGGTTAAAGACCCCCAGTGCCTCATTGTGATAATCATTTTTCAATATATATGCATATCAAATCATCACATTGTACATGTTAAACTTACTCAGTGTTATATGTCAATTATATCTCAATAAAGCTGGAAAAAAATACTGTATACTGGATATATAACTAATAAAATAAAATTTAAATGTCATACTACATAAGATTATTTCATCCATTATCTGTGCTGTGCTTATCCCAAGTAAAACCTACTGATCAAGATTGTAAACTGATGGACAATTAGTGTTTTCCTTTGGAGATGTGTGTATTTGTGTGTAGGACTGGTGGTGGGGATGGACCGTTGTGTTTGTAGACCTCTGTGTTTCTGTAACTAAACTGGTTCCACTTGAATCAGGGAGAATGTTTACTCTTGCACCACAGCGGTGGTATCACAGACGTTGAAGGGAACCAAACGTGGCATAACAAAGCCTACTCTGGAATGTTCTTTTGGTCATGGAGTGTTACACCTCACTGTGGACGGTCCAGCCACAGCCAATCCTCCTTCACACAACCTCCCACATGTCAGAGTAGGGTAAACTGAGCCATTCTGACCTTGGGATACATAACATTGGTTGCTGGGAAGAGGAAATAAAATGGATCCTAGGATAAAGCACAAGCCAAGGATAGGGCTTTTCTCCCGGATCTAGTGAGGTAAAAATCTGAGGCAAAATGAGCCTTAACTAGCAGATGCCTATGAGGGGTACAACCTGTGAGATGTTTAACATGCTTTTTGCTTGAACTACTCTTGTACATAATATACAGTCTAAACAAATCTTCTTCTAGGTCATAAATTTTAAATTAGCCCCCAAGTTTTCAGTAAAACTGAATAGTTCTGAGCTATTGTAGAGAATTGTAGTCTATCTTCTTCCATAATGGAAGAAGAATGAACACAGTCTGAAAGACCTTTCCACCATCTCTACTATGTGCACGTCCCATAATTTCATCTTCTCATTTGTAAATTAGGGATTGTCATTATTACGTAATAAGGCCATAGGCTGTAATTGAAATACCACACATTAACAGTCTAGCCGAGTACACACTCTCATTCAATGCTCCAATTTTACTGTTCATTTCTAAAACCAGGGCTGACCTCAAACAAAGCAGTGAAGTACTTTGCCTTCAGGGACCTAAATCTCTCTCCACTCTGGGTAAACAAGCTATCACACCACTCCATTATTCGATCATCTGCTGATGCTTTCATGGAGAAGCAAAGGAGATTAGAGTCCAGGAGTCCAACCCAAGTCAAGACGGGGAAAACTGGGATGAGTGGGGAATTTCTTATGACAAAATTGCAGTTGCCCAGTGCTCATGTGCTGCCCATACTTTCCATCCACAAAGGATGAAAGATGTCCTGGGGGAAGAAGAAGATAGTTGTTGGAGTAACAAGGAAGTTTCCACTACAGTCCTGGTAACTGACCCTATGATCTGGGTTCTCTTCTAGGTCAAATGTGTTGACTCTTACATGTAATCAGCCTTTATACCTGTGTCTAATACAGTCTATTCAATATTTGGTTTTTACATCCTTGAAAACAAGGAACAGATCTGTGTGGACTGCAGCTAAACATACTTGAGACTAACTTCTAGTTTGAGGTTGATAATTTAGGACAGAAACCCCTCAAACCCATTCAAAATTATGAGACATTCTAATGATTGGCTAAATTCTTAAAAGTCAGAGAGATTCAAGATTGTGCATCAAGAGAAAAGAGAGAAAGTGAAGTGTTGATGAATTTTTAAATAAGCTTCTAATTCAGTATTTAGAATACATTTATTTCTACCAGACTTCAGTGAGAAATTAACCCAATATATCATTTTAATGAATTTATGACTATAATTGTATACATATGCTGTTTACTAACTATAAACTTAATATATATGATGCAATATAAATGTAATATGGAAATTCAATTTTCAGTATAAGTTTATTTGATTAGTGCAATAACAACTAAATTCCTGAGATATCAACAGAACAAAGTTATGCACTAGGCATCTTATTTTCCTTAGCTTTCAGTTCTTAGAGTTTAAATGTGAACTGTGAATAAAGTTGCTAATAAACTTTTGATTTAGAATTAAAAAGACTGAATTTACCTGGGTAAAATAAGAGATTCAAAATTATACAAAGACTTTATGAGCAGTCTTACTTGTTTATTGGAATTATATAAAAATACTCATCAAGATATCTACACAGAAAAAAAACAACCTATATTTCCCCTTATCATCTAGTCCTACCCACCTACAACCACAGGACTTTCTGAGCAACAGAATCTTCTCCACTCACCTCTCTTCCACTGACAAGACTTTGGTCAGGAAGGAAGAAGCAGCTACCATGGTAGCAGGGAAGAAGAAGAAGATTAATTGTTAACAAATGTATAAAGCCCGAGCTTAGGCTGGCGTGAGAGTTTAGAACTCTCAGGAGCCCAGATATAAGAGGTGTCTGCACTTGTTCTCCAGCTTTCCCCAAGGGCTTCGCTAATGCTTCTGAGAAAGTTAGGAGGCGGCACAAGATGTAAGAACGCCTCCCTCCCTCCACTGTACAAAAACACAAACCCCCCAGCATTTCATGGTTCCTTCTTAACACCATGCAAAAACAATAAGCCACTAAGGGAAAGGCAGAAAAACCCATATTCTGTGGTCCCAGAAAAGAAGCCACTGCCTCTTGTGGAGGAATTGAATCAAAAGATTCCTAATGCTGGGGTGGGGCAGCAGATCCAGGCAAAGGACCAGTGCTGCTGGGCGAAGAGGAAAAACGAAAGTTGTCAGCCTCAGACAGGGAGAAAATACTTGCAAAACGTATATCTGAGCAAAAGGATCTCTCTAAGAACAGAAAGAACTCTGACAATTCAATAAGAAGATCATCAACCCAATTAAAATAATGGTCAAAAATATATGAAGAGATACATCAACAAAGAAGATATATTAGTGGCAAATAAGCATACAAAAAGATATGCATCATGATTAGTCATTAAAAAAATGCAATAAGGTATACTATCTGCCTACCAGAATGGATAAATATTTTTTAAAAATGAAAATTCTCAATATAAGGATTTGAGTCAGTGAATACTTTGTATGCAGCCGGTAGGAATTTAAAATGGTAGAACCATTTTGAAAAGTTTTGCAATTTCTTATAAAATTAAACTTTCAACAAAGAATGTACACTCCCATTCCTACATATTTATCTAAAAAAATGAAAATCTATATACACACAAAAAGGCCTTTTTGACAATGTTTATAGCAAATTTATGTAATAATTGCCTTAATCTGGAAACAACACATATGTCTATCAACTGGTCAATGGATAAACACATTGTGGTATATCTATACCATAATATTTATTCGGCAATAAAAAGGAACAAATTATTGAATATATTCAAATATGTGGAAAATAACTTTTGAGCATAACTCAAAAGCATTACACTAAGTGGAAAATGTTATAAATAAAGCACCACCAACCTTATAATTCCATTTATAAGACATCATGGAAAAGGCTAAACTACAAGGACACAAATCAGATCAGCAGAGACTGGGAATGGGGGGGCATTCTGACTGCAAAGGGGCATAAGAAGACATTGTCATGGGTGAAACATTCTATATTTTGTTTGTAGTAGCTGCATCACTCTATACGTTTGTCATATTTCATTGAACTGTACACTTAAACAGGGTGAACATTTTACTTTGTGTAAATTATACCTCAGTAAACCTGAAATTAAAAATTAAAAAAGAAGAAGTATATGGGACCAGAATGGAGACCAGTCCTTCAGACATCAGGAACGGTACACACAAAAATCCAGAAGTTTGAAAACAAGGCACATTATGATGGTCCAGTTAATCCAATGTGGCTGGAAAATGGAGCCTGAAGGTGGGAATAGTGAGAGAAAACTTGAAGATGTGAGCGGAACACAAGGAATGATGGACCTCATATGCCATATTAAGAAACTTTGACTTTTGTATATGGCAGTGGAGTTATAGGCAAAGAAGAAATATGAAATAATCTAAATTTTAGAAGAGTCACTTAGACTGAAGCACAAGAATAAACTTAAGAGATCAATGCTGAGTCGTGAGGACCAGTGTAATAAAGACGTCCGTTTCTGATGTTTGACCACCGACAAATTTAAAGTCCCGTTTTCTCTCACAACCGGGCAAGCTGATGAGAAAGTCCACGTCCATTGCCTTGGTGTCAGCAAGAAGTACAAACCATGCAAGTCAACTGGACTCTTGCATGGAACCCTTCCCCGAGCCCCACCCGCAAGGACAATAGAATCCAAGTCAATCTCCTCTCCCTGCTCTCTGAAGCCATTTCTGTACCTATGTGGGGACCTGCCCTTATCTCCTTAGAAGCCTCATTATGTGGATACAATCCTTTTTGTACCCTGTTGGCTCACATGTGATATCAAGAGTGTCTATATTCAAACCAAATATTGATTAGGTGTTTGATTCTGCCCTCCACAAAATAACCAAAAGAAGGTTAAGAGACTGTTGCATTCCAAGTGCTGTGATGAAACAGGAGGGGGGAAGTAGAGAACATAGTCCAGAGATGCTAAGGAAATAGCATAGAGGAAACCTCAGGGAATATGACAAAGAGAACTTTCAGGAACGTCTTGGGCTGCGACATCCAGGTACATCATGGTTGTATTCTCAGATATAAAGAACAAAGGAAGAGGAGCATGGCAATATTTAGTTTCGTTTTCGACATTTTGAGCATAAGGGGCCCAGGGGATATCTATTCTATTACATAGAAGGTAACTGTATATTGGGGTCTGTAACTAACAGGTAGGAAGCTGTAGTAGCCGCCCCTAACCCCACCTCTCAAACCCCATCTCTGGCCTTTCTGCTCCTCAGTCATAACCGTCCATCACCCTGACTTTGTTCCATAACCTCAAGGCTCTTTCACACATTCTGCCTTCTGGAATGTTCATCCCCATGGTCTTACTTCTCATCTTTCACATCTCAGCTTAAATAACATCTCCTAAGAAAACTTTCTCTTATAACCCTTTTTATCTCTCTCTCATCATTCATTTTATTTCCTTTAAATTATTTATCATAATTTCTTTTTTTAAAATTTTTATTGGAGTATAGTTGATTTCCAATGTTGTGTTAGTTTCGGTTTTACAGCAAAGTGACTCAGTTATACATATATATATATCCACTTTTTTTTTTAGGATTCTTTTCCCATATAGGCCATTACAGAGTATTGCGTAGAGTTCCCTGTGCTATACAGTAGGTCCTTACTAGTTATCTATTTTATGTATAGTAGTGCATATATATGAATCCCAATTGCCCACTTTATCCTTCCCCTCATCTATCCCCTGGTAACCATAAGTTTGTTTTCTACATCCATGACTCTACTTCTGTTTTGTAAATAAGTTCATTTGTACCCTTTTTTTAGATTCCACATATAAGTGATATCATATGATACTTGTCTTTGTCTGACTTTCTTCACTCAGTATGACAAGCTCTAGGTCCATCCATGTCACTGCAAATGGCATTATTTCATTCTTTTTTATGTCTGAGTAATATTCCATTGTATATATATGTACCACATCTTCTTTATCTATTCCTCTGTTGATGGACATTTAGGTTGCTTCCATGTCCTGGCTATTGTGCAATGAACATTGGGGTGCATGTATCTTTTCAAATTATGGTTTTCTCCAGGTATATGCCCAAGAGTGGGATTGCTAGGTCATATGGTAGCTCTATTTTTAGAGTTTTAAGGAACCTCCACACTGTCTTCCATAGTGGCAGTACCAATTTACATTCCTACCAACAGTGTAGGAGGGTTCCCTTTTCTCCACACCCTCTCCAGCATTTATTGTTTGTAGATTTTTTGGTGATGGCCACTCTGACCAGTGTGACGTGATACCTCATTGTACTTCTGATTTGCATAAATTATGTACTTAATCATAATAAGTTTAAAAACATTGTCTAATTTGATTACTATTGTATTCTCAGTGTGGGCAGAATGCCAACAACTAACTGCTAGGCTTTTGATAAATATTGACTGAATTAGTAAGATTTGGCATGGTGCCTAGCCCATGTATGGAATGTAATAAGTATCTGAAAAATCTAACTGGATTTCTAAAATCATAATATAAAATAAGGATTAATTTACTTCTTTTAGAGTAAGGTCCGTTTTGATTTTCAAAAGGATTTATACATCACAGTTACATTCAGAAACCCAAGAATTTGATGACCCTTTAATTAATAGTAATTCCTGTTCTCATTGATATTAGTATACGAGTCTCTTAGAGAAATAAGTGTCAAGTCTCTTTAAATTTGAAGCCACAATTCTTGGGCTGTAGCTCTAAGCCCAGGGCTATATATAAACTTCTTAAAATCAGCCACTTGCAACATTCTGAGACAAAAACTGACTTGGGAAGAAAAATTCACACTCCTAACCTAACAACAAGATTAATCTTCTCTCCTAAAAGCAAGCAGTTTGGCCATAAAATGGTCATTTTTGAGGGTGCCTTTACTTTTCATGCCAATAGATCATTGCCTAATATTTCAAAATGTGTTGCTTTTCGAAGAATGAAAGTACACTAATTATTTTGTGATGTCTTATAAATTTTCTGCTACTATTTTTTCCAGACACAAATCTAATTAGTACATATTCCTGAGAGGTCTAAAGTAAGAAGCTTTATTGAACATCTTCAAACTTATTCCTGAGCTAGTAGAATAGTGAGCCAAGTGAATTTCAAGTGACATTACAAATAATCACAGTAAAAAGGCTTGAGAAAAGAAGATGACATAGTCAGCTTTAAATATGTATATTCTTACCACATGCTAATCATACTTGCAAAAGTTGTAGAATTGCTTATTTGGTATATTATTTGCTTGAAGTACTTACTACATTCTTAAAAGTAATTAGTCCTTGATAACTACAACTTCCACACATTCTTCTATTTTAAGAACAGGTGGAATGTAAACTTATATCTAGAATTAAAATTGAGAGAGAAATATGCATAATAGCTAAAAAACAGAGATGTAGCATTATTACTGTATTTCACAAATACGCTCATGTTTTCATTTTGAATTAAGTAACCTAACAACAAAGAGCATATAACAAGTAATCACTAAAAAAAAAAAAAAAAGATGATAGACTTGAATGGCTCAAAAGAGGTTTAAGGAATTCTAAGAAACTGGTGTTGTCACCTTTAAGGATACTTGGCTTCTCTGAGGGTTCACAGTGTCTGTCTGTTCACCTGTCCATCAGTTTGGTGGGTTTCATTTAAGTCTCTATTAGAGTAACCAATTTGAATGATCAAGAGATACTAATTTAAAGAAATTTCTGTATTCAACTAGTCCTGCTTTCCTCCCCTAATATGCTATTTTTAACTGTCTTAATTCTGAAATAATTCATCACATATGATAAATTTTAAGTTAGACACTGAACATTAATCTTTGAACACACGTTCCCTGCACTCAAAGAACTATCTCACAGAAGCAACCACAGAACAACCTAAAAATAACAGGAAAGTTAAAAGTTAATGAAATCAGAAAGAATATGTTCAAAGGTTAGACAGGATTTAGGAGTTGAAAAAGAGAAAGTATAGGTGAATAGCAATGAATTATTTAGCTAGCATTTTTCTTTGACAAATATAATTTGGTCTCAGCATCCTTATGGATTTAGAATGAATTCATTAAAAGTTAGTATAAATACAGACGCCAAGGCTGTAGTTTAGATTTTTTTAGACTATATCAATGAGTCAGAAGTTTTTCTTAAAATGCCTCAAGGAGTCAAAAGTTCTTAACTATGCTGATTATTATTTCCTTTTTCACTGGCTCCTGAAGTTTTGAAAGTACCAGTATTGTAAGGAATAAAAAGGACTGAAAAAATACTTGACTGCTAATTTGGAAAAGGTTTCTTCTTATTACTATCATATTTTCCACCTTAATTCTATTTTTATATGCTTTTACAACTTCCTCTGATGGTCAATAAATAAGCTAATGAGCTTTGCTAATTAGATTTTTTTTAGTACAATCCACTTAATTTGCTTATTTTCCTGCATGCTCCCCTTTTCATTTATTTTTTTCTTTTCTCTTACTATTTTTTATAGTTCTCATAGTCTTGTTTGTTAAGCAATGGGAGTCTAAATATTGTTTGAAATATATGTATTAGGTGGGATGTTCTCAGTTACTCTACAGTAAAATCACAGACATTCTTCCCCCGCCCCTAGACAGAGCTAGGCAGACTTGTGAATCATTTCTTTGTCACCTACAATGTTTCCTCTTCATTTCTTTCTTCCTTAACCCCAAATCCTTCACACTGATATTTCCAGGAACATTTGTCCCCATCTCAGAAATAATCCTCCTGCATCACAACATCTCATAAGAATCTAATACCCTCATGAAAGTGTAGGTAAAACAGCTTAATAGAGAAAATGTGAAAATTTACCAATAATACCCACTTAGTAAGAAAAGACCAAGCTTTTACCCAAAGAAACTAAATATGTATTTAGTTATTAATTTTTAGACATCAGTGAACCATGTAAGAGATGTGGATGGGTTTTAGGTATGTAATAGGATGAGGAAGAGGGGAACAGGGAAGTTCAGCATTTATGATGATCCTGAGAACATAAATAAAGTTCTACCCCAATTCATCGACCTAAAAGATCACCACCCCTTCAAATGGATTTGTTTGTTTATTAGTTTGTTCTATATGATTAGAGTAATCAATTACCCGCATTATCACCCCCATGCCAGAGTATCATGTCGTGAGCCAGTGAACATTATTGTGTTTGTCTGTTTGCTTTGGTATTGTTCTTCTCTAAAGAATTAATCTAATGAAGAGTATGATATTTCAATAAGACAGAGTGATAAAAGATTGCTCTACGATAAAATGGCCAACATAGTTACAGCAATGTCTTCGAAATGCTTCTCTCACTCTGCATTTAGAGCTTTAATTTCTGTCGTAGAATAAACCCTTATATTCAGTTCTTTTAAAATGAGATAAAATAAAACATTTCAAAAATTAAAATTTGCAATGTACCATCAACCTCACTCTCAATTCTCTGAAATATCCAAACAATAGCATAATCTAACCAGAATTCATATGAGTAAATCAAGCCTTCTATATGACCTATATCATATAATACCATGTGTAAATATAAGAATTCTTATTTTATCCATTAAAAGTTTCAACAAGACTCTGGAAAAGATTAAAGTCACATAAACAATAACAAATTCTATGCTAGTATTTGCAGATTTCTTCAAAATTGTTTAACATGATGCCAATTCAGGATGCCTGGTTTTAGGTTTTTTAAAATAAATAGTATATGTTTCCATATAGTTTCCCAGAAGTAAATGTGTTTTTAAAAGTACTTTATAATCAAGTGAAATATTTCACAACCTTTTGGATATAATTAATTACTGTCTGGATGGCATTAACTTTTTGAACGATCGGGCATCATTTGTGAAACTACCATGAAAATGCATCAGCACATCTTAGTGACATGACGATATTAATGTGCTTCTGAATGACCCTCAGATTAGAGAAACCAATTATTCAGAAGCATGATCTAGAAGTTTATATGTATGATTTCAGCATCACCAAATTTTCTAAAAATAACATCACTCAGATCAAAGCTGAAAGCTTATACGTGAAATCTTGAGAAATAGTAATTCACTGGTAGGGTTTCCAAATAGTACCTGAACTAGTCATAAAAACACCTTCTGCCTTTATGAATACATACAAGACGACTAAGTGTGACTAGAATCTGACATCTGCCCACATATTCTATTTTCTATATTTTCATTTGTTTACATAGTATGTTCATAAGTTACAGAAACATTTTTGCAAAATTAGAGCTTGGAATTTACAAAATGCTCTTGTTAAATTATCAGGGAATGGCATAATACACAGGTAAGCACAGAATTCTATTACCATACTTGTAACTTATTATCATGATTTTGTAATGATAAGTGCAATTCTTTTTAGTGAGGGTTTTATGTGATATCATCATCTCTTAAAGACATTGTTAGTGGGAAATAAATTCAGGGTTTTTTTGAGACTTTATGAACAAATAAGATTTAAAACTCATTTTTCTTATGCTATTAAGATGGTCTAAATAAAAAATTACATATTTTTAATTTTCAAGGAATATACTGAAAACTTAATAGATTTGAGTCACGTCTAAGTGCTATTGCAGTCTTCACATATTAGAGATAATGACTTGACACATCTAGTTAATAATTTAATCAATTTATAGAGGCTTCCTGTCAATCAAGCTAAAAATACCCAGAGACTCAATATTTCTGACTCTCAAATAAAAGGAGAAACAAAAGTAGATGCCAACGCCATATGATGTCCATATATGTAAGACCAACTATAGCTTAGGTACACACAGAAAGAATAATCTTTTGACAGAGCATGAATTAAAAATGAGACACCTATGTATAGGCCTGCATTTTCCTCTGATTAGCATGGAAGTCATGAGTAATACCTACTCTTTTTAGGGTTTTTGAAATTATCAGACGAAATAACATGGGAAAGCACTTAAATGTTAAAAATGCAGCACAATATGAGGTATTATTATTTATATTCTGTAATTAAAATATATTGAATGAATATCAAAATAACTTCATTTATGCACTTTGGAACTAAACCCCATTTGACATAGAATTTGTGAAAAAATAAATTGCACACACTTTTTCACACACACTTCCATCCTCTTCCACATCTTCCAATTAAAAGTAAAATAATTCATACTCTTAGGGTGGCCTAGGGATGTGCTATAATCATATTATTGCATTCTGAGAGATTATTGATTAGTGCCCATGCTTTCAAACAACAGAATCCAATGCAGCTAATTAGGCAGAAAAGTGTCTATGAAAATACACCAGGTAGCTTAAGGAATCTCCAAGAGGGCCAGATAACTTGACTTGTATATTAACAGCCAGAAGTAGCTAGCCTAAAGTGAAGGCACATATAAAATACCACTGTTCTACCCCTGCTGCTCAGGACCTATGGCAGCTGGGACTGGGGAACAGATAGTCACCAAAGCCGCCTCAGAAAAATGGGATGTGTGTGTGGATATATATATAAGCATATCTACAACATGTAGAACCTTATTTTCTAAAATTTTTGAGTATTAAAAAAACACACAGGCTGACATATTTTCAGTATTAACAGTAACCTATTTTAATCACAGACATTTTATGTTTGTGTGCCATACAGTAGCATACAAATATAACTAGGAATATCTCAAGAGATTTAATAAATTTAATTAAACAAGGTATTAATATTTCATGTTTTACATGACAGTTTAAAAAGATAGCAAAGTTTTTTTAAAAGTACAAATCACCAGAATTCTTCCAACACTGTTTTTTAAAAGTGGAAGGTTATGATACTAAATGGGAAATGTTTTGAGCAAGATTACCAGTGAGCAACTAAAAGAGTGAGCAGTAAAAGAGAAAATAACCTACCAATTATCTTATAAACTGAGATCTTACTATAGATAATACTTTTCCATAGGGATAGACACAATTTGTTGACATAATGAACTACCAGTTTTGCAAAGATACAAAAGGATATTCTTGTAAGGTAGTCAGTATGATTTTAGCAAGCTCTCAAATCTAAAGTATTTGTAATGAATGGAATGAACTGAATAAAAGTTAAAGAGAATTGAAAGAGGAGGAGGGGATGGGGCAGGGGAGGGGAAGGAGGATGAGGAGGGGGAGGGGGAGGAGGAGGAAAAATAGAACAGAAAAAAGAGCAGCCTTCTGAATTCCAAACTCACGAGAAATGAATTTTTGTTACCTCTGCTTCCTCTTTTGCTTTCTGTACATATATATTTGAATGGATCCTCCTGTAAATAGAAAAGTCTCCCAGGGTACCCACATGTTGTAGCAAGTTGAATAAAACTCTCCCTTTCAATTCATTCTTTGCTCTAAAACCCAATGCAGTTAGATAAAATATCTTTTACATCTTCTGGAAAAATCTCATACTCGGTTATTTGTAAAGTGAGACAAACTTTTTTCTAAACTAGATTGTTTTCCCTTGTGTCTTTCCCTGGCACATAAGTATGAAGTTTTTGTCTTTTCTGAGAAAGCCAGAATTATAGGCTCATTTTACTTATTTATGAAACAGAAACAGACTCACAGACACAGAAAACAAACTTAACCAAAAAGGGAAAGTCGGGGCGGGGGGAGGGATAAATCAGGAGTTTGGGATTAGCAGATACAAACTATTATATATAAAATAGATAAACAACAAGGTGCTACTGTATAGCACAGGGAACTATATTCAATACCCTGTAAAAAATCATAATGGAAAAGAATATGAAAAAGAATATGTATTTATACGTATAACTAAATCCCTTTGCTGTACACCGGAAATTAACACAACATTATAAATCAACTATACTAAAATAAAATAAAATAAACATATAGGCTCATTTAAAATTTTCTTTAACCTTAATCATTATTCATTTTTTGGCAAAACTACCCTTCCATTTTACTCTGCAGAGTTGACTATGAATATAGCACTTTGCATGTCGATTAAACACAGTATAATGTCTCCAGAGGCCATGAAAGGTCTTGTCTGCTTAAATCCTCAGGTAAAAAGTACAGGAAAATATATCTATATATATGTGAGAACAATTCAGGTGCTCAAGATCTTAAATTGTTAGGAAGGTGTATCACTAACCAAATATATTAGCTATGAATTTAGTTTCTACTCACAGTTGTTATATAGATAACATATAAATATCTTCAATACTGAGTCTCAGAGAGACATGTTAGAAAACATTCAATCACATTAAATTATAATCTTTGCATGAAGTCTTTAATTTCAAGTAAGTAGGACAAAAAAATCCAATTTTATAATTTTAAAAAAATTAGAATCCAGTTTTATTAAGGAATTTAAATAGACTAATGTCCTATTATCCTCATCACGCAATTTCTTGAATATTCAAAAGTGGCTTTGATCGGTATTTTTTGGTTCCTTTTCTCCACCATGCCCATCATTATGTGGTTTTCCCTATAAATGGGTAAAGAAGTAGAGAACTGATGAAACTGCATAGTGTAAAATAAGAAGCACTGACTCCACAAGAGCTTTTATATTACCCCCAAAGAGTTTAAAAAACAGGCCCTTGTTTCCAGAACTCTCCAGAGTTCTCCAGAACTCAAATCTTTTAGTGTGACTCTTTGAAGTTGTGTAAGAAATACCATGTTCTTAATTCCAGAGAGCCAGTTGTTACTTTACATAGGAAGATAATCCGAATCATCAATTTCCTTACAGCCATTGAACTAATATACTTCAGGCACTATGCTTGGGTTAGAAATTTAAAAAAATATAAAAAAAGAAATTTTCTTGATCTTAAACTTAGAAGAATGTATTCAAATTAACAAAATGTTTACTTTAAAAGACATGAGTGACCTGGGACTAAGTGAGGGAGATGCCCAGAGAGCAATTGAATCATTAAGGATGAGAACAAGTAGGAAAACAGAGGGGTCATTCTGGCAGGTCATAATCTCTGCTCTGGAATCCAGTTCCAGCAGACCACAATCACTCCCCCGGCTTCCAGCTCTGCATTTTAACAATTTTTAAGCAGGAAATTACTTAATACAGGGTTTTACCTAAAACTGTAGGAAGAAGAGGGAAAACAGGCTCTAGGCAAATTTCTAGTTTCTTTTTCTGGTTTGAACTTATCTAAAAATGGGAATTGAGATCCCTTTTCCCCCAGGCCCCCTCATCCTCAGCACACACATAGGATAACTGATGATATATAAACCATGAACATTTGAGACTTACTGACATCAGTCAAGTCTCCAGGTAGGGGTCCAAGGAATGGCTCCGAAGAGTCCAGAATAAAAGGATTCTTCCATCAGAGAAGGCTATTTAAAGTAATAATTCCTCCGTAACCATTAAAAATGCACGTATTTACTTGACAATATTATGCGATAAGCAGTAGGAATACAAAGACCAAAGGCACAGTCCGTGTACTCAAGAAATCCATTGCCTCTTGAAAGAGACAAGTCATCCAGTAGTTATGCTGAAGTGTAGTAAAGTGCTATAAAGGATGTAATCATAGGATATTAAAATGGTACAGAAAATACTTTTTTATTCCTATGAAGGTCCCTGCTTATGTATCTCTTGCCTTTCAACAAGCGGATACTGAATTACCTGAACTTCACTATCACTCTTACAGGCATAATTGTCATTTCCATGATAACTATTTCTTACCAGTCACTAAATCTCACCCAGCCCTGCTCTCCTGCCTTGATCTGCATGGATTTGATTGCATGACATCATGACAGGCTCTGTCTGCTGGACAGCAATCAGACCATGAACTTGAGGAAAGCAGGGCGGCCAAGGACAAGAGAAAGTCTGCATGGGGCAGCCCGGAATAACAGGGTTTGATCAGGGAACAGTACTGAGTGTGTAGACTATGGAACAGGATTGAGTATGGAAATAGAGTGTGGTCAGGAGCAGTTACCTAAAAGGAGGGGAAAGTTTGTCAAAGTATGACTTTGTTTACTTTGAAATTTGTCCCCATTATATGCTATTATTTATATGTTTATTAATATGTTAATATTTTAACATGCAAGTCCACCTATATGAAATCCTTATTTTCCTGCAGCATGTTTGAAAAGACAAGGAGAAAATCTACAGCCTGAATTTGTTACTAACAACTTATTGTTGCAAGAACTTCATACTAAAAATTACTATTAAATTGGAAATATGTTATCTGATGTAACAATACCTTAACATGTAATTATCTTTATTAGACTAGTCACCTCCAATGATCAGAAGGAAATGGGAAAAAGAGCCAACACATGGAGATGGTCCTTAACAGAGATTCGAGATTGAGAAGGGGGAGAGGGGTCATGGGAGGGTGAGGCTCAAGCATTTGAAGTTTAAAAGCTTTGGAAGGATAAAAAAAATAGTGAGAGGGAGGGTATTTTTGGCCACAAAATAATCTGAGATTCAGTTTCCACATGCCACAGTACTATCACTGCATAAAGAGATTTGGGATGAAAGCCAGATCAAGAAGTGCTTAGCACTTTGATTTTGCCTAGTGAGCACTTTTCTAAAAGGTCTCACTAATTAATTAACATGTAGTTTTTTTTCCCATTGTTTCTTTCTTCCCTTGCCCCTTCCACTGTTAGAAAGAAATCCCAAGAAAATGGCCTTCTGGCCACCAATATAATTTTGAAGATGAAGATCAGAGCTCAAAATTCTTTCTAATTTTTATTTAAACTAGATTTCAGGCCTTAACTAGAAACTCTTATTGTTCTCCTATCATTCTTTCAGTGAAAACACAGCTTAGATTTCAAGTTCCGAATACTTACAGAATACTTTTAACATATGAAAAATACTTGTGTAAGAATGATCAATTTGTTTATTGCTTCAAATTTAATTTTAGCTTCTATGGCAATGTTAGCGATTAGCTATGTGAAATGCTATTAAGTACAATGAGCTTGTTACAAATATTTCCTAAAGAATAGAAGCAGAAATACTAAAATAAATGCTTCAAGTAAAGAATTACAAGAATAGGGACTTCCCTGGTGGTCCAGCGGTTAAGACTCCATGCTTCCAATGCAGGGGACCCAGGTTTGATCCCTGGTCAGGGAACTAGATCCCGCATGCTGCAACTAAAGATCCCGCATGCCGCAACTAAGACGCGGCGCAGCCAAATAAATAATAAATGTTTTCTTTTAAAAAAGGAGCTATTAAAAAAAAAGAATTACAAGAATAGGGCCTCCTCTTACTGATTACCAGTGTTTATGTATGTGAATGTATGTATATGTATTACCAGTATGTATGTACGTATGTATGTGTATATATATATATATATAATACACACACACACACACACACACACACACACACACACACACATATCACCCGTAATATTGGCTTCAGAACTGTTCTAAATGTTAAAAGAATAAAATTAAGAAAATAAATAACTTGATGAAAATGCAGCCTTAAATCTCTGTAGGAAATTGAACTCAAAATCAAGATATAAAATCATTTAGGGGATATTTTTGGCAAAGATAATCTTTCAGGACCAGAATTCTTTGACAGAAAGAAACACCAATTTCAATTTGCAAAAAGCCACTCAGGTGTGAAATGTGTCTTTCTCCCCAAAGCCTCCGTTCCATTGGTGCAGAGTTCAGTCAGTACCATGTACCCTGCATCACCTCAGCTACAACAATAAAATGTGGGCATATTCTCAACTTTAAGTATATCCAGCCATGACCACAGTAATTGTGAAGCTTCAGTGACTTTATTTTCACTTTGAATAGTTCCTTAAATTATCAACTCAGGTGTTTTTATTTGGCAATTTCTTATCAGTAATACACTTAACCATAAATCAATGAGAAATGCTACTTTCAGAGAGAAAATGGCACAAATATCTCACACATTTACTCAGCATGCAGTTGACAGGTCTATTAATTCCATCAGTATTTACTGTATATTCTTCTGCAAGAGACAAAATAAATTTGTTTGCCTCATTCAGTATAACTTAGTTTTATAAGAATGCACTCTTATAAAACATCACGGAAAGGTTTATGGCAAAAAGTACAAAGGAAAGTAAACCTTTCCTTACTTGGCATATTCACTCTCACACAAGAGGTAAAGAATAGATAAGAGCTTATATTCAAGAAGAGTGTGAAAGAGGAAAATATACAGATTCACAAATAGTCCCAACTTACTGGGTGAATAACAGAAAAAAAACAATCAACCTATTAGGTCTCCCCATCATATGATAAAATATCATGCAACAAAATGAAAGTAGTCTTGCAAATCAGAAACCCTAGGTTTGGATAACAGTCTCGACACCAGCTAGGGGGCCTTAGGAAAGTCATATAATGTCAACGGGATTCAGTGTCATTATTTGCAAAATATTAAAGTATCTGTATTTTAAACACAGCATAAAGCTTAAATAATTATCTAGCACCACAGCCTGGAACACAGTAGTCTCTCAATTAAATATACATAAATGAATATTTTTCCTCTAACCTTTTCTGATTTTTTTTCACTTTTTTTCCTTTCTATTTAAGTAATATATTTCTGTACCCATACATTTAATGTTAAAAGCTCTATGTATGGGAAGCAACTACAAACAAATGGAATCTTACTTATGTTTTTGTGTCATCTCTAATCATTTTTTCCTAAGTGCATTACAGTCACTCATTTCTGTCAGTTAGCTTAGGTCTGAAAAGTCCTGTACAGCATTTACATGTTTGTAAACCGTGGCAATTGACTAGACTCACAGAATGACCTTTGATTGTAGAAAGTACAGATCTTCATTTAAGCAAAAAAGCAGTAATTCAATAAGTATTCTAATAGTTGCCTCCTGTAAATGGATATTCACCAAGCTTTTAAGTCACATTAGATAATATATCTGAGGAAGGAGAAGGAAACGTAGGGAAGGAAATCAAAGATAAAGTGAGGAATCACGCATATGATTGTCCTAGGAGACTATTTTCAGGATAAGAACACTTCATTAACAGACAGCCTACAACTAACAGTTACTTTTTTTTTTTTTTTTTAAATATGGAACGTTTCACGAATTTGCGTGTCATCCTTGCGCAGGGGCCATGCTAATCTTCTCTGTATCGTTCCAATTTTAGTATATGTGCTGCCGAAGCGAGCACCTAACAGTTACTTTTTAATGACTATAATTATCTTATCATGGAAAGAACACTGGATTTAGAGCTAGATGATTAGTTTGAGTCTAGTAACTACTCTCAACATATAAACTTGGTCAAATCTCTTAATATTGTGCAATCTAATTTTCTGCACATATAAAATGGTAATAATCACCTCTTGTGAACCTGAGTTGTTATATAATTTAAGGTATATTAAATGTATATGAAAATGATTTCTAAATAGTAAGCAGCATAATAACTATATTACCAGTATCAGTGACGTTGAAGATCTTTCCCAAGGGAAAGATAGAGAGGTATCTTGTCACTTAGTGAATTAACTGCCACAAATGGAAATTCTCCATAATGAAAAAAGAATGAACACAGTCTGAAAGACCCTTCCACCACCTCTACTATGTACAAGTCTCATAATTTCATTTTCTCATTTGTAAATTAGGGATTGTCATTATTACTTAATAAGGTCATAGATTGTAACTGAAATACCGCACATAAATAGTCTAGCCGAGTACACACTCTCTCATTCAATGCTCCAATTTTACTGTTCATTTCTAAAAACCAGGGCTGACCTCAAACAAAATAGTGAAGTACTTTGCCTTCAGGGACCCAAATCTCTCTCCACTCTGGGTAAACAAGCTATCACAGCACTCCTAGATCCTGACCCTATGGTAGTCACTCTGCTTCCCTGTATTCAAGAGTCTGTTGAGTCATCACTCAACATTTAGGGCTCACCTCTGATGAGCCAAGCACAAAAATTAACAAAATACCCCTGCCCTCGATGTGCTCCCACTGAAAGCAAAGAGGTACCTAAATGTTCTACACAGGGAGAGTGAAGTCAGCAGTGGAAGATTTCTCCAGCAGGACATTAGAGAATGACAGCACTCATGCAGAATCAAGCCTTTTCTGAAGTGCTTTAGAAAAATCCCTTCACAGCAAACAGCTCTCCAGCCTGTGTGTCTTTACACTTCTGATGAATGTTCGTATGTATTCGGTCATATTTTTAACTACAGGAACATATATTTCTGCTCTGAGAAAAATCTATTTGGATAACACTGAGTAAAAGATTAACACAGGGAGAGAAATTTAAACGTTAATAAAATGAGGATGACAATCAATATAGATTCTCTTCTCAGTCATCAGAAAGAAGGAAAAATATGTTATGGGTGGAAAAAAAACCATTAACATTGATCATGTGCTTTAGGGACAGATTTTGATTATTTAGATTTTGTAAACTTAAATTTTGTAAATGAACTTGCTGAAGACAGAAAGATATACTGATTACAATAATTTTCTATACATAGGACTCAGGAAAGAAGAATTTTGGATATATGTATCTCTTTTTTTTAGTCAGCATCAGCATGTCAACAGATCTTGACTTTTATTTACCTACCTATTTAAATAGAAAATTTCAGAAAACTTTTATATTAAGAGAGACAGAAAAGGAGACACTTGAGTGTGAATTTCCCAAGGACTTCTATTAGAAAGACTGCACATTAATGGATAAATTTGAGAAATTAGGGTTGGATCCCAGGTGACAATGATTTGGGAGAATACTAAGCTGTTTTCAAGCTTCATGAACTGAATGACTGCAAAACACAGGAGCTGTGAATCTTAAGGGAACTAATCCAGGGTCATGTGAAGACAATTTTAGCAGAAAAGGACACAAAATTAGCTAGTTTCTCAACATTTTTTTTAACATCTTTATTGGAGTATAATTGCTTTACAATGGTGTGTTAGTTTCTGCTATATAACAAAGTGAATCTGCTATGCATATACATATATCCCCATATCTCCTCCCTCTTGCGTCTGCCTCCCACCCTCCTTATCCCACCCCTCTAAGTGGTCACAAAGCACCAAGCTCATCTCCCTGTGCTATGTGGCTTCTTCCCACTAGCTATCTATTTTACATTTGGTAGTGTATATGTGTCCATGCCACTCTCTCACTTCGTCCCAGCTTACCCATCCCGCTTCCCGTATCCTCAAGTCCATTCTCTACATTTGCGTCATTCCCTAGGTTATTTTTTTTAACATCTTTATTGGAGTATAATTGCTTTACAATGGTGTGTTAGTTTCTGCTTTATAACAAAGTGAATCAGCTATACATATACATATATCCCCATATCTCCTCCCTCTGGCATCTGCCTCCCACCCTCCCTATCCCACCCCTCTAGGTGGTCAAAAAGCACTGAGCTGATCTCCCTCTGCTATGCGGCTGCTTCCCACTAGCTATCTATTTTACGTTTAGTAGTGTATATATTTCCATGCCACTCTTCTCACTTCATCCCAGCTTAGACTTCCCATTCCCTGTGTCCTCAAGTCCATTCTCTACATCTGCATCTTTATTCCTGTCCTGCCCCTAGGTTCTTCAGAACTTTTTTTTTTTTAAGATTCTATATATATGTGTAGGCTTACGGTATTTGTTTTTCTCTTTCTCACTTACTTCACTCATATGACAGACTCTAGGTCCATCCACCTCACTACAAATAACTCAGTTTCGTTTCTTTTTATGGCTGAGTAATATTCCATTGTATATATGTGCCACATCTTCTTTACCCATTCATCTGCCGATGGACACTTAGGTATCTTCCATGTCCTGGCTATTGTAAATAGTGCTGCAATGAACACTATGGTACATGACTCTTTTGAATTATGGTTTTCCCAGGGTATATACCCAGTAGTGGGACTGCTGGGTCATAGGGTAATTCTACTTTTAGTTTTTTAAGGAACCTCCATACTGTTCTCCATAGTGGCTGTATCAATTTACATTCCCACCAACAGTGCAAGAGGGTTCCCTTTTCTCCACACCCTCTCCAGCATTTATGGTTTGTAGAAATTTTGATGATGGCCATTCTGACCAGTGTGAGGTGATACCTCATTGTAGTTTTGATTTGCATTTCTCTAATGATTAGTGATGTTAAGCATCCTTTCATGTGTTTGTTGGCAATCTGCATATCTTCTATGGAGGAATGTCTATGGAGGTCGTCTGCCCATTTTTGGATTGGGTTGTTTTTCTTTTTTAATATTGAGCTGCATGAGCTGCTTGTATATTTTGGAGATTAATCCTTTGTCAATTGTTTCGTTTGCAAATATTTTCTCCCATTCTGAGGGTAGTCTTTTCGCCTTGTTTATGGTTTCTTTTGCTGTGCAAAAGCACTTAAGTTTCATTAGGTCACAGTTGTTTCTTTTTGTTTTTATTTCCATTTCTCTAGGAGGTGGGTCAAAAAGTCCCTTGCTGTGATTTATGTCATAGAGTGCTCTGCCTATGTTTTCCTCTAAGAGTTTTAAAGTGTTCGGCCTTACATTTAGGTCTTTAATCCATTCTGAGTTTCTTTTTGTGTACGGTGTTAGGGAGTGTTCTAATTTCATTCTTTTACATGTAGTTGTCCAGTTTTCACAGCACCACTTATTTAAGAGGCTGTCTTTTCTCCATTGTATATTCTTGACTCCTTTATCAAAGATAAGGTAGCCATATGTGTGTGGGTTTATCTCCGGGCTTTCTATCCTGTTCCATTGATCTACATTTCTATTTTTGTGCCAGTACCATACTGTCTTGATTACTGTAGCTTTGTAGTATAGTTTGAAGTCCAGGAGCCTGATTCCTCCAGCTGTGTTTTTCTTTCTCAAAATTGCTTTGGCTATTCAGGGTCTTTTCTGTTTCCATACAAATTGCGAAATTTTTTGTTCTAGTTCTGTGAAAAATGCCATTGATAGTTTGATAGGGATTGCATCGAATCTGTAGATTGCTTTGGGTAGTATAGTCATTTTCACAATGTTGGTTCTTCCAATCCAAGAACATGGTATATCTCTCCATCTGTTTTTATCATCTTTAATTTCTTTCATCAGTGTCTTATAGTTTTCTGCATACAGGTCTTTTGTCTCTTTAGGTATTTTATTCTTTTTGTTGCAGTGGTAAATGGGAGTCTTTTCTTAATTTCTTTCAGATTTTTCATCATTAGTATATAGGAATGCAAGATATTTCTGTAAATTAATTTTGTATCCTGCTACTTTACCAAATTCACTGATTAGCTCTAGTAGTTTTCTGGTAGCATCTTTAGGATTCTCTATGTATAGTATCATGTCATCTGCAAACAGTGACAGTATGACTTCTTCTTTTCCAATTTCGATTCCTTCTATGCCTTTTTCTTCTCTGATTGCTGTGGATAAAACTTCCAAAACTATGTTGAATAACAGTGGTGAGAGTGGGCAACCTTGTCTTGTCCTGATCTTAGTGGAAATGCTTTCAGTTTTTCACCATTGAGAACGATGTTGGCTGTGGGTTTGTCATATATGGTCTTTATTATGTTGAGGTAAGTTCCCTCTATGCCAACTTTCTGGAGGGTTTTTATCATTAGTGCGTGTTGAATTTTGTCGAAAGCTTTTTCTGCATCTATTGAGATGATCATATAGTTTTTCTCCTTCAATTTGTTAATATGGTGTATCACATTGATTGATTTGCATATATTGAAGAATTCATTCCTGGGATAAACCCCACTTGATCATGGTGTACAATCCTTTTAATGTGCTGTTGAATTCTGTTTGCTAGTATTTGTTGAGGATTTTTGCATCTATGTTCATCAGTGATATTGGCCTGTAGTTTTCTTTTCTTATGACATTCTTGTCTGGTTTTGGTATCAGGGTGATGGTGGCCTTGTAGAATGAGTTTGGGAGTGTTCCTCCCTCTGCTATATTTTGGAAGAGTTTGAGAAGGATAGGTGTTAGCTCTTCTCTAAATGTTTGATACAATTCGCCTGTGAAGCCATCTGGTCCTGGGCTTTTGTTTGTTGGAAGATTTCTATTCACAGTTTTAATTTCAGTGCTTGTGATTGGTCTGTTTATATTTTCCATTTCTTCCTGGTTCAGTCTCGGAAGGTTGTATTTTTCTAAAAATGTGTCCATTTCTTCCAGGTTGTCCATTTTATTGGCATATAGTTGCTTGTAGTAATCTCTCATGATCCTTTGTATTTCTGCAGTGTCAGTTGTTACTTTTCCTTTTTCATTTCTAATTCTATTGATTTGAGTCTTCTCGATTTTTTTCTTGATGAGTCTGGCTGATGGTTTATCAATTTTGTTTATCTTCTCAAAGAACCAGATTTTAGTTTTATTGATCTTTGCTAATGTTTCCTTCATTTCTTTTTCATTTATTTCTTACCTGATCTTTATGATTTCTTTCCTTCTGCTAACTTTGGGGTTTTTTTTGTTCCTCACTCTCTAATTGCTTTAGGTTTAAGGGTAGGTTGTTTATTTGAGGTGTTTCTTGTTTCTTGAGATAGGATTGTATTGCTATAAACTTCACTCTTAGAACTGCTTTTGCTGCATCCCATAGGTTTTGGGTTGTCGTGTTTTCATTGTCATTTGTTTCTAGGTGTTTTTTATTTCCTCATTGATTTCTTCAGTGATTCCTTGGTTATTTAGTAGCATATTGTTTAGCCTCCATATCTTTGTATTTTTTACAGTTTTTTTCCTGTAATTGATAACTAGTCTCATAGCATTGTGGTTGGAAAACATACCAGATACGATTTCAATTTTCTTAAATTTATGAAGGCTTGATTGGTGACCCAAGATATGACCTATCCTGGAGAATGTTCCATGAGAACTTGAGAAGAAAGTGTATTCTGTTGTTCTTGGATGGAATGCCCTATAAATATCAATTAAGTCCATCTTGTTTAATGTATCATTTAAAGCTTGTGTTTCCTTATTTATTTTCATTTTGGAGGATCTGTCCATTGGTGAATGGGGGGTGTTAAAGCCCCTTTCTATTACTGTTACTGTCGATTTCCCCTTTTATGGCTGTTAGCATTTGCCTTATGCATTGAGGTGCTCCTATGTTGGGTGCATAAATATTTACAATTGTTATATCTTCTTCTTAGATTGATCCCTTGATCATTACGTAGTTCCTTGTCTCTTGTAATAGTCTTTATTTTAAAGTTTATTTTGTCTGATAGGAGAATTGCTACTCCAGCTTTCTTTTGATTTTCATTTGCATGGAATATCTTTTTCCATCCCCTCACTTTCAGTCTGTATGTGTCTCTAGATCTGAAGTGGGTCTGTTGTAGACAGCATATATATGGGTCTTGTTTTTGTATCCATTCAGCCAGTCTGTGTCTTTTTGTTGGAGTATTTAATCCATTTACATTGAAGGTAGTTATCAATATGTATGTTCCTATTACCATGTTCTTAATTGTTTTGGGTTTGTTATTACAGGTCTTTTCCTTCTCTTGTGTTTCCTGCCTAGAGAAGTTCCTTTAGCATTTGTTGTAAAGCTGGTTTGGTGGTGCTGAATTCTCTTAGCTTTTGCTTGTTTGTAAAGGTTTTAATTTCTCTGTCAAATCTGAATGAGATCCTTGCTGGGTAGAGTAATCGTGGTTGTAGGTTTTTCCCTTTCATCACTTTAAATATGTCCTGCCACTCCCTTCTGGTTTGCAGAGTTTCTGCTGATAGATCAACTGTTAACCTTATGGGGATTCCCTTGTATGTTATTTGTTGCTTTTCCCTTGCTGCTTTTAATATTTTTTCTTTGTATTTAGCTTTTGATAGTCTGATTAATATGTGTCTTGGCATGCTTCTCCTCGTATTTATCCTATATGGGACTCTCTGAGCTTCTTGGACTTGACTGAATATTTCCTTTCCCATATTAGGGAAGTTTTCAACTCTAATCTCTTCAAATATTTTCTCAGTCTCTTTCTTTTTCTCTTCTTCTTCTGGGACCCCTATAATTCGAATGTTGGTGCATTTAATGTTGTCCCAGAGGACTCTGAGACTGTCCTCAATTCTTTTCATTCTTTTTTCTTTTTTCTGCTCTGTGGTAGTTATTTCCACTATTTTATCTTCTAGGTCACTTATCCGTTCTTCTGCCTCAGTTATTCTGCTATTGGTTCCTTCTAGAGAATTTTTAATTTCACTTATTGTGTTGTTCATCACTGTTTGCTTGCTCTTTAGTTCTTCCTTCTTAAATGTTTCTTGTATTTTCTGCATTCTATTTCCAAGATTTTGGATTATCTTTTCTAGCATTACTTTCAATTCTTTTTTAGGTAGACTGCCTATTTCCTCTTCATTTGTTTGGTCTGGTGGGTTTTTACCTTGCTCCTGCATCTGCTGTGTGTTTCTCTGTATTCTCATTTTGCTTAACTTACTGTGTTTCAGGTCTCCTTTTCACAGGCTGCAGGTTCGTAATTCCCGTTTTTTTGGTATCTGCCCACCAGTGGGTTAGGTTGGTTCAGTGGGTTGTGTAGGCTTCCTGGTGGAGGAGACTGGTGCCTGTGTTCTGGTAGATGAGTCTGGATCTTGTCTTTCTAGTGGGCAGAACTGTGGCCAGTGGTGTGTTTTGGGGTGTCTGTGACCTTAATATGATTTTAGGCAGCCTCTCTGCTAATGGATGGGGTTGTGTTCCTATCTTGCTAGTTGTTTGGCACAGGGTGTCCAGCACTGTAGCTTGCTGGTTGTTGAGTGGAGCTGTGTCTTAGCGTTGAGATGGAGGTCTCTGGGACAGCTTTTGCCATTTGATATTACATGGGGCTGGGAGGTCTCTGGTGGACCAAGGTCCTGAACTCGGCTCCCCCACCTCAGAGACTCAGGCTTGACACCCGGCCGGAGCACCAAGACATTGTCAGCCACTTGGCTTAGAAGAAATGGAGAAAAAGAAAGAAAGAAAGAAAAAGAAAATAAAACTTATTAAATTAAAAAAATTTTTTTAAATATTAAATATTAAAAAGTAATAAAAAAAGAAAGAAGAGAGCAACCAAACCAAAAAAACAAATCCACCGATGATAACAAGCACTAAAATCTATACTAAAAACAAACAAAAAAGAAAAAAAAAAAAGAACAGACAGAACCCTAACACAAATGGTAAAAGCAAAGCTAAACAGACAAAATCACACAAAGAAGCATACACATACACACTCACAAAAAGATAAAAAGGAAAAATATATATATATAAAAAAGGAAGAGAGCCACCAAATCAATAAACAAATCTACCAATGATAATAAGCTCTAAATACTAAACTAAAATAAACATAAAACCAGAAACAAATTAGATGCAGAAAGCAAACCCCAAGTCTACAGTTGCTCCCAAAGTCCACTGCCTCAATTTTGGGATGATTTGTTGTCTATTCAGGTATTCCACAGATGCAGGGTACATCAAGTTGATTGTGGAGATTTAATCCGCTGCTTCTGAGGCTGCTGGGGGAAATTTCCTTCTCTCTTCTCTGTTTGCACAGCTCCTGGGGTTCAGCTTTGGATTTGGTCCCGCCTCTGCATGTAGGTCACCTGAGGGCGTCTGTTCCCCGCCCAGACAGGATGGGGTTAAAGTAGCAGCTGATTAGGGGGCTCTGGCTCAGTAAGCCTGGGACGAGGGAGGGGTACAGAATGTGGGGTGAGCCTGCGGCAGCAGAGCCCAATCTGACATTGCAACAGCCTGAGGCGCGCCTGTGTTCTCCCGGGGAAGTTGTCCCTGGATCACGGGACCCTGGCAGTGGTGGGCTGCACAGGCTCCTGGGAGGGGAGGTGTGGATAGTGACCTGTGCTTGCACACAGGCTTCTTGGTAGGTGCAACAGCAACCTTAGCATTTCACACCTGTCTCTTGGGTCCACGCTGATAGCCCGGCCTTGCATCCGTCTCTGGAAATCGTTTAGGCGGTGCTTGAATCCCCTCTCCTCGCGCAACCCGAAACAATGGTCTCTTACCTCTTAGGCAGGTCCAGACTTTTTCCCAACTCCATCCCAGCTAGCTGTGGCGCTCTAGCCCCCTTCAGGCTGTGTTCAGGCAGCCATCCCAAGTCCTCTCCCTGGGATCTGACCTCCGAAGAAGCCGGAACCTCAGGTCCCAGCACCCATCCGCCCTGGCTGGCGGGTGAGCAGACAAGCTTTTCGGGCTGGTGAGTGCTGGTTGGCACCAATCCTCTCTGTGGGAATACCTCCGCTTTGCCCTCTGCACCCCTGTTGCTGTGCTCTCCTCCGTGGCTCTGAAGCTTCCCCCGCTCACCTGCCATCTCGCCAGTGAAGGGGCTTCCTAGTGTGTGGAAACTTTTCCTCCTTTACAGCTCCCTCCCAGAGGTGCACGTCCTGTGCCTATTCTTTTGTCTCTGTTTTTTCTTTCTTCTTTTGCCCTACCCAAGTACGTGGGGAGTTTCTTGACTTTTGGGAAGTCTGAGTTCTTCTGCCAGTATTCAGTAGGTGTTCTGTAGGAGTTGCTCTACATGTAGACGTATTTTTGATGTATTTGTGGGAGGAAGGTGCTCTCCACATCTTACTCCTCTGCCATCCTGAAGGTCCCTAGTTTCTCACCTTTGATTAAAATAAGATTACCAAAGAATTCAAACACTTGTATAGGCCTATTAAAGGACTGTTATGTTAATGTAATCATACTAGTGTATATATTAGATGTTTATCTTATTGATATAAAAAACATCCTCAAAAGAATATTGGTAAATATTGAGTCAAGCCTATTAAGGCAAAACTTAAATGCAGCGTATCATAACATGGACTTTAAAAAAATAATTTATCTGTGTATATATGTATACTTACAGAGAGCCATATATATGAGTCTATCTAGCTTTACATACACATATAATGTAAAAATCAAAACAGGATTTATTTTCAAAATATTACTTTCAAATTATTTAGCATAATTCCAGTGGAATTGTCAGATATGAATAATTTATTTCTCAAATAGATCTTTTCACTACATTTGCTCATTCCCTTCTTAATTATTAGTGGTAGTTGTAAAAAGGAAATATACATTATTCTCTCATTTCACTTCCTTATTACAAGCAAATTAAGGTACAAGATTTTTGGTTTCAAATATAGTTTCATATAACTAAAACTATAAACATAGCAAGAATACTGCTATGAATTATTAGTGTTAAGATATACAGCTTAATACAGATGCAGCTAACAAAATTACTGTTTTAGTACCTATACCAATAGGGTTTTTTTTTTTTTTGCTTGCTTGTTTATTTTGTTATGCTTTTTCGTGTGTTTGCTTTTTCTTTCTCTATTTTCCAGTTCTTTCTGAGATCAAGGTATTGGTAGTAGGTGTGAATTTTTCACACTTAAAATTGTCCACAGAATTCAGGAATGATTCTGTCTTCATTTCTTTACATCGAATTCAGATCAGTAGAGAAAATTTAAGAGTTTTTTGTTTGTTTGTTTTTTGATAAAGAGCCCATTTAGGATTATTTTTTAAAATCCAAATTTTAACATGGCTCAATTTAAGCATTCTTTTCCTTCCTCTCAAAGTTGAGAGGTGAGGCTTACCGACCATCAAGCATGATGGGCATGGGCATGACAGGGAGGTTCATGTGGTCTGTAGTTGTTTTCTACTGTCATCCCTGGCTGATAACACTTGAGTTCCATTCTTTTGGTATCTTGCGCTGGCTCTGATGGGTGGCAATCATTTCTGCAGTTACACCTTCAGACTTCTCATAGACGCTCAAAATAACAATCACTTTGACGGTTTAGCTCTGCTTACACATAAATGGCACCCATCTGATTTGCCCATTCGCTTGCTTCTGCCCTCGTCCTCACTGCCTGAGCACACAAACATTCATGTCTAATCCATACCACTCTCAGGCCCAAGGGAAGCTTCTTAGAAACATATGCTTCCATCCTGTTCACTCTTTCCCTCGAGTTAGGGTTGCTGGACATGTCTACAAGGCGTCTGTCTTCAAACTCTAGCTAAGGAGCAAAATCCCAGGGTTTTATACTCCCTCAATCTCCCCAACATAAATGACTTCACGTTTCTATTTCCTAGCTTCTCTTCCCTGCCACCCACCCCAGAGATCATTAGAGGAAGAGGAACCAGTTAACCTACTTGCTTTTTCAACAACTCTTTTCCAAATTCCTTCTCCTCTTCCAACCTGAGACTCAGTTATATCTTATCCTGTGCTGCGGCAGGAAGTACAGCTTTTTCCTTTTTTCATATGGTCCCCACTCTTTTTTATCTCACACTTCGTGGTGATTTTTTCCCTTAACTTTATTGAAGCATAATTGAAGTACACTAAACTGCACATATTCAAAGTAGATTATCTGATCAATTTTAACAGATTTATACCCATTGAACAATTAGGTGGCGGTGCTTTTCTAAACAACCCATCCATAATCTAGCCTCTCCATTTCATTGGTCAACACAAAAGGAGATTCTATTCTCTGAGGAGAATAGAATCCATCATAGAATGTCTCAGATATTCTCTGCATCATTCCATCTATATTGAGTAAAAACATTTTCAGAAAATCATCAGCGTTCTCAACTTTCAACTGCTCGCATCTTACCCTTTGGGCAAATAATCCTCAATTAAAACATTATCTAAAATGAATTGGACAACTGAATTCATGTATTCTCAGGGTAATCACAGCACATCTATGTGTTATCTCCTATAAAAAATTGTTTAAAGGAGAAAATCTACTCAATACTTTTATGATCGAAAGATAATGATAGCCAATTGATTCAACATGATTCTTCTGTATAGAATTATTTCACAACTAATTCCAATAAGGTCAAGTACAAGTTCTTCAAGTCTACGATTGAGGTCATTAATGTTTGCCTTTGTTCTCTTTCTGGATCCATTACTATCAAGTTTTCAGAAAATTAATCCAGTCTTATAAACAAGATAGATAAAGCTCAAATAGCATAAGTATGTTGCTTGGTTTGCGAGTGGCTGGGCCAGAATTTAAACCCAGACCTGCCATGTAGCCATAGTCCTGTTACTGGTCATGCTCTACATCATCCTTCAGACCCTTTATTATCTACTTCATGGAGGAAAAAGGCAAAGTCCATTAACCTATTATTAATTTGAACACAAAAACAAAGAACTCTCCAAATCTGTGCTTTTACTTAAGAGACTATTTTCAGATGGCAAAATTTGACCCAGCTCCTAAAGAAATGGAAATAAAAACAAAAATAAACAAATGGGACCTAATGAAACTTAAAAACTTTTGCACAGCAAAGGAAACCATAAACAAGACGAAAAGACAACCCTCAGAATGGGAGAAAATATTTGCAAATGAAGCAACTGACAAAGGATTAATCTCCAAAATGTACAAGCAGCTCATGCAGCTCAATAACAAAAAAACAAACAACCCAATCCAAAAATGGGCAGAAGACCTAAATAGACATTTCTCCAAAGAAGATACACAGATTGCCAACAAACACATGAAAGGATGCTCAACATCACTAATCATTAGAGAAATGCAAATCAAAACTACAATGAGGTATCACCTCACACCAGTCAGAATGGCCATCATCAAAAAATCTACAAACAATAAATGCTGGAGAGGGTGTGGAAAAAAGGGAACCCTCTTGCACTGTTGGTGGGAATGTAAATTGATACAGCCACTATGGAGAACAGGATGGAGGTTCCTTAAAAAACTAAAAACTGAACTACCATATGACCCAGCAATCCCACTACTGGGCATATACCCTGAGAAAACCATAATGCAAAAAGAGTCATGTACCAAAATGTTCATTGCAGCTCTATTTACAATAGCCAGGACATGGAAGCAACCTAAGTGTCCATCATCAGATGAATAGATAAAGAAGATGTGGCCCATATATACAATGGAATATTATTCAGCCATAAAAAGAAATGAAATTGAGTTATTTGTAGTCAGGTGGATGGAGTTAGAGTCTGTCATACAGAGTGAAGTAAGTCAGAAAGAGAAAAACAAATACAATATGCTGACACATATATATGGAATCTAAGGGGAAAAAAAAAAAAGGTCATGAAGAACCTAGTGGTAAGACGGGAATAAAGACACAGACCTACTAGAGAATGGACTTGAGGATATGGGGAGGGGGAAGTGTAAGCTGTGACAAAGTGAGAGAGTGGCATGGACATATATACACTACCAAACGTAAAATAGATAGCTAGTGGGAAGCAGCCGCATAGCACAGGGAGATCAGCTTGGTGCATTGTGATCACCTAGAGGGGTGGGATAGGGAGGGTGGGAGGGAGGGAGATGCAAGAGGGAAGAGATATGGGAACATATGTATATGTATAACTGATTCACTTTGTTATAAAGCAGAAACTAACACACCATTGTAAAGCAATTATACTCCAATAAAGATGTTTAAAAAAAATTGTTACAGAAAATAAAAATAAATAAATAATAAATGTTATAGAATAAAAAAAAAATATATGAGGGTGATTCTCTCTAGTTTTCAGTGTTTACTTAAATGATATCTGTTGAATATTCTTTTCCTACCCTGCACACCATCTCATCTACCCAAATTCAGTTTAACTGCAACCCTGGTGGGCATGCCTTAAAGCACAACACGCTTCACATTTGGAGCACACAGGCACCAGGTCTCACTGACAGAATGACCTTTTCCTCCTGTGAGCGGTGACATGAATGATGCAGACAGTGCTACTGGGAACACTCATGAAAGACAGTTAGCATATTTTACTCTGTGGAATTGAAGGTCTGTAACATGAGGGATTATTGTGAAGGGAACCGTAACATTCCTGGAGCATTTCATTTTTCAGATAAATTTAATAATGAAAACTTTCATACTAGAAAGCACTTCTATTGTCTTTCCTAATACACAAAGCATTAGTTCCTTCAAACGTATGCATGAGAAATGAATTTTTCTTCTATTTATTTAATACTGCTAAGATCAAAAAAAGGAAACACCGGATAAGAGACTTTGCAAAAGAGATGACTGCCATAAGCCAGCTTCTCTCATAGCAGAGTAACAAAAAGGAAGGTCTTTATTCCTCCAGAATTTATAGGAGCAAAAAAAAGGCATGTTTTTGTATAAGCCACGAGAAAGTGAGGGCCAAAAAGGGAGAGAGAGAACGTGCTTATCTGGCCTTACCTTACATCATACTCAACAGGGCTGGCTTCTGGGGAAAACACACCTCAGAAGACCAAAGCTGGAGAAGTCCTACCAGATGTCCCAAGGCTGAGGGACATATCTTAAGAGAGCAGATAAAGGAACCTACCCCAAGTAACTGTCCTAAAGAAACTGCAGATATGAGATCTCCAGCCAAGTTTTTTTGTTTGTTTTTTGTTTTTTTTGAAGGGGAGGAGGGAAAAGAAAAAGAATCAATATTTGGCAGAGCCAGGGAAAACCAACCAATGACAGATCGATTCAAGTTCAAGGAGCCCATTCCTTGCCTCTCCTCACTGGGGATCCTGGAGGAGACTTGGGCAGCCTAAGGCCCTGGGACAGAGCAGTAGAAATCGTTGATAGGAACATGATAGGAAATGTACTGTGCTGCCTTTTCCCACTACAGTCTTCCAGCCTAAAGCAGCAGCGGAAAGAGGGAGGAAGCTTTAACTTTAGTGAAGTAAGGTGTTTACCCTTACACTGGACTACTATGATAATTACTAAACTGGGAAATTTTTACAGAACTACAAGTAATCAGAGAATGGTTGATTACCTGTGACTGAACTCCTCCCCCACACCCCACACACACATACAAGCACTGGGTTTGCCCAAGGGCAGAAAAAGTATTAGGCACAGAATGGGTTGAAATGGACCAAAAGGAAATGAACGAAAGTATTTTCTGTCTGTACACCACAGATCTTGCTTATTTATACTTGCAATTCTTGAAATCCCTTTAGGACACTTGTAAAGCACTTTATATTCTACCTTTTCATGAATCCTCTGTCATGTGCCAGTCATCTTTATATCGGAGGACATTTCTGCCTAGAGTGAGATGCTTATTTTTAACTGGGACGGTACCGGTTTTGCCCATATCTTTGCCATTTCCAATTTTATATGTCTCAGGTGCTGTATCTGCTGTATATAAGAGTACCTAGCAAAACAGGTAACACAAATTAACTTACTGATTCTGTTCTTCTAATTAGTGATCTGCTGAACTTCTATGTTACATTGAAGGAACTGGCAAAGAATGGAAGTAAACCTCTGCCCTGCAATCAAACAAGAGATTAAAAAGAATCTGTGTTTTATGGGCTTCACTTTAATCTTGTCGTTTCATATGAAATTAGCACCAAATCCTTGCCTGTGTACCATAAAGTCATGTGCTAAGGACACGGGAAACATACTAAGATATGGTTTGTCACTAAAAATTATGGTTCACATTAAGAAGAACTGACTCAGTTCCTTTAAGTGAATACATTAACAATTTCAAGGAAAAATATGTTACAGGTAAATTGGGAATATGATCTTGACTAATTTATAGCCAATCAGGAAAGTTTTATGTTTTTTCCCCTTCACCTAAAAGACAATCAATACTTAATTAAGGAGCTTTGGTACAAAAATATTTTTCAAGTACTTACTGGGATCAAAGAATGAAAATGAGAATTTCTATCACAAATGTTTATCAAAATTCAATTACAGTTATACAACTTTTCTTATGGTTTTAGGATAAACCACAGTTACATCCATTAAGACTCATCCATGGGGTAGAGTCAAAAGTTAGACTGAAACTCAAAGCACCTGAGGCCTTGCCTTAGGTTTCTCACTAATTCTGTAACCTTGAAAATCATCTAATGTTTCTATTAGTCTTGTTTTATTGAATTTATTTTTATAAGATTACTCATATCATCTAGAAATAAAGAAATTTAAAAGTTCTTATACTATCAGATTAGGATAAGTATATTCAATCTTGTTCACTTCATAAAGTTATTAAGAAGATCAAAAATATATATGAACAAATTTATAAATGTATAAAGTGCAATACACATGCTAGTAAGGGCCAAATTCTTGATAACGTACTGAATACATTTTGCAGATGCACTTTACATAAATTATTTTACTAATCCTCAAAATAACCCAGGTCAAATAAGTACTTTTACAATCCCAGTTTCACAGAGGGATATTACAATTATACCTAAGCTACATGAACAGTAAATAGTTGCCAAGTAATCAACAGCAGAAAGTCCCTTACCTAGTCTCAAAAAAAATATTTATGAAAAAAATAGTACAGTATATTTAAAATTTGAGATTAGATAACTGTGAATTTAAAATACATCAAAAGTTACTATTCTTGAAATTTAGATTTGTACCCTTTTTATAGTCAGCTACATTTCATTGGAAGTACCACTAAAATTACACAAATGAAAATAATTATTTCATTCATTAAGAGGACAAGCCAGTAAATACACTGTTTCCAAATCTGTAATTTAAAATATAAAATGCTGACATATCTGCAAAAGGAGAACTAATGATTAATACTCAATAGATTTGATGTTGAGAAATGTAGAAGAAGAGTACATCTACCATTTTTATAATTTTGGATCTGGTGTGAGCATAGATTGCGATTTGGAGGCTTCCAAAATAAACCACATGGAAATAGGAACCGAAAATAAATTCAGGAAGACACATTTTGCTGTTTTTGTCCATAAGTGTTACCTTGATATAAATAGATTTCCCTGAAATTTTTTTTTTCAAATGCCAAAATCAAAGTGGTTTTCCATAATGGAAACATGAATAGGGTAAAAAAACCTTCTCTTGTTACACAAAAGTTCTTTTTAGAATTGTGTGATTTGCCCAATGAGTTACTGCTTACTTCCTCAAGCTAACTTTGTTCATTTTTACCAAATCTTCTAATAGTTCTCCTAAAAGTCCCATGAACTAGTAAATCAATCCTGCAGATAACTCTTTACATAATCTTTTGCAAATAGCTTGACTAAATTCCTTATTTCTCTTTCTCGCCATTTGCACTGACTACATGAAAACAGCTTCAAAAGATTCTCACATTTTCAGAAAAAGCACAAAGACTGTACTTCCCATCACGATGAAGAGCTCACAGGCCTGTGAGAACTGAAGAGTTGAGAACAAAAGCCAGCTGTTTTAAAAAATTGTTTAGGGACCCCGAACAAGGAGAGTCATCTGATCTTGTCTGCTATACAGAGTGCTGTCTGCATAGCTCTGGTGCAATCCTGGATCTCCGCTTGTAAACCTTTCTTTCACGTTACTCAACAAAACTAATTTTATTACCATGCATTCCTACCCAATCCATCTAGGCACCATTTGAGGAACTGAGTAAATACTTGTTGAGTTGAACACAGGCTATCACAAGCTTTCAGTAGAAATCCCAAGGAGTCTTGGAGTCTTGGTACCATGCCCATGAGGATAATGGAATTATCTATTTGCAGGTCAGTATCTCTGAATTAGATCTGAATTAGATGAACATGGTGGTCCTACTGATCTTAATTCACTTGTAAGACAAACAAAATGAACAGAGAGCACAGAAATTGGATTGACTTTTTCGAAGTCAACTTATTAGCATTTCCTCACTAAAATGTCAAATACACTGTCCGAAAGTTCTAAGAATCCTGTTATTTTTTGTGGATTTCACATCAACAATTTTACTAGTTTTAGGCTCAGAATAATACTGTAACAGTGGGAGATGGGATATTATCACCCAATATACATTTCAAAAAAAACCTCTACAAACTAGCATTAATTGCTGGAGGCTCATTACCCGGTTCTTACTGATTTTATGTCACTCTGAAAAGTAATATGTTTTATAAGTATATCAAACTTTCAATTTCAAAAGAGAGTTTTCAGAATATACAGACCTAAATTAACAAACCTGTTCAAATTAGCACTTAAGAAAAGTTTTTGGCTGTCTCTGTTCTGATATTGAATATACGTGCACAGCAAGTAATGTGGACCCAGAATACTAGGAAAGCCCCAAAGCAACTCTGCTATTAATCTAAAGAGCTGAGCCACAGAATCACAGTAAATATTATGAAAGTTATTATAAGACTATTTGGATGAGCAAATTAGCACAATCTCTCCTTGCATCTGTGCATCCACTAGGAAGGGTGCTAGCAGGACGGCGGTACACGCACGTACTGCACACTTATTCAGAAGACACGAGCCCCTCCTTCACTTCCTCGTGTAGAGAGTGGATACTGTCCTCTGAAAGCTCTGAGTGGACCCGCGGAGGTGAATTTACTCCACCGGTTGGATAATACCTATTCTGATCCCAGCCCCTTATCCTGATTCCTGGTCCTCACACAACGGACAGCAAGGTGTGAAAGGCAACATGAAATTGGTGAAAAATGTGGGAAAGCACACCAAAAAGATTCTTACCCGATCCTCTTCAGTGACAACTTCCCTGAGAGAAATAAAGACATCCCAGTTGGAGCTACAAGAAACTGCTTTTGCAAAATCACTTACGGCCAGTGCGTTGTACTAAGCTAAGGTATACTGAGTTTTTTTTAAGGCAGGATTATTATGAAATGGAGGTGGAGTGTGAGGGAAATAAAACGGAGGTGAGAAAGGAAATAAAGGAGTCAAGGATAACTGCTGGGTTTGGGGAAGTTAAATAGGCCCAACTTCTGGAGATTATTCATGTGTTTTTGTTTTTGTTTTTATCATGATGAAGTAATGAAATCTCTTCTTCCTTCCTTTCTTCCTTTTTTTCACATCATCCATTTTTGTTATGAAAAATAAAGATATATTATTACTTCTGGAAACTGTGCAGAATCACTGATCACCTAAACAGGATCAATGTATATATGTGATCTGACACGTAACAGACACAGAAGTACAACAAGCCCATCTCCTAGGCACTTGTCATACTGTTGCATTAGGAGCATTTTGTATACCTAGAAATACTGAGAAATAGTTTCTTCTAAAGCTCGGCAATAATAGTACTTTTTATGAGCAGTTTCAGATATCGTATGAAATCATATCACATATGTCATATATACAGTATCGTACTTATTCTTCACAATAACCTTGTAAAAATTGCTATTATTTAGAGTTTTTATTAGTAAACAAATTGAAACTACAGATCTTATATTCATTCCATAAAAAGTTGATGGTTTGCTGAAATGAAATTCCCTCAAGTGCGAAAAAAGAATTTTCTATTTTTTAAAGAAATAACATAGACACACTCACTCATCCCTTTTCTCTCTCCTACATCTATTGCTATTCAAACTGCTCCTTTCATCTTTGACTCATCTCTCTCCTTCGACAAATAGTATTTAACTCCCATTAGTTAGGCATAAGTCCCTCTGTTCAGAACATTCACATTATGTTATGTTAGTTCAGTTATGAAGGAGGTAAATTGGTCATTTTTATTGTAGTTGTTTTGTTTGCAGAGATATTTTGCCACTTCATATATAAAATAATCTCAGCATACATATAAAACCAAATGAAAACCAATGAGAGGACATTCTGTGTGTGTGTGTGTGTGTAAGAATGTATATGCATCTGTTACAATAAAAATTTGGACATGTTCCAAATTTTGGCACAGCTTAGCAGAAATAGCAACATTTCTCTGCAAGAATCTCTCTCTCCTCAACACTATCTCCCAACAACCATATCAAACTTCCTCTTAAGCATCTTTTTGTTGTTACTGTGCTATTTTTCCTTGTAAAAGCAATCTTTGTGTTAAGACTTATGGCTCCTATATTAAAGATTATCCCACATCCATAATTCTATTACAAAAATACACTCGTGTTTCTAATGCCATGTTTCTAACACAAACTTATCAGCATAGCAACCCATTCCACAAAACTGAAAAGAGGCAGTATTTACATCAATGGTGCTTTGAAACTAACATTTTCCTTCAGGGATACATTGTCACAACCTCTCCAGTCCTTCCTCTTGACAGGTTATAAATATTCTCAGAAGTAACTGTTTTGATGTTGCCTTAAAAGCCAGGGGGAAAAGAAATAGAGAATACTGGGGCTACAAGCATTTTCACTTAAATTTCTCTATCACATTTGACAGTTTAATTACATTGTTGTTATTTGCATTTCTCATGTTACTTCATACTTTAGAGTCCTAGCTAATGGCTTTCCATAAAGTGATACTTCATAGCGTTCTTTGCTGAATCAAATCTTATCTTAGTTTCTCTTTCTGCAATATAAATTCAGTCAACAACAACCATATGTTAAGAACTTTGAAGTTAGTTTGTGAGAATCAACAATTTCTGAAAGCCTCTATTCTTGGCTTTACATAATACATGCCTGAAAATCAAACAGCATTCCGTGACAGAAAGGGAATTTCGAGAAACGACTATGGAAACTTACTGAGGGAAAAAAAGAAATTGTGTTCATATTTCAACACAATTTGGAAATGTTTGTATACACCTTCCCCTCTAGCATCATTTACCTAAGGATTAGAAAAATTTCTGCCATATCTAATCCCTTCTCAAACTTTGCCTCACTAAAATCCAAAGACAACTTTACAGAAGCATAAATTATTTTATTGTTTTGTGCTCTTTAATAAATGTTGACTGCCGTCAGACTCTAATTAATATGAAAACATCTTATTTTTAGTCTTAAGGGATGAGTAGAATCACCCTTAAGTGTCTGTGCGACAAAATAGAAGAATCTAATCTGAATCACGGAAATCGCATTTAGTTTTCCCTCTGTGATCAGCCATGCTTATTGCCTTTTACTCTTACTTTGCTATTTTTTTTTTTTTGATGTTGAGAAAAATACTACCAATCTTAGAATAAGCCCTTCCAGTTTCTTTATTCTGCCAAAAAACAATTACTAGGTTCAAAAACTTGAGCATGCATTTAGCCCCACCTGGAAGACTTGTGAAAACACAGACTCCTGGGTTCCTTTCCCTGAGTTTCTGAATCCGTAGCTCTGGGTTGGGGCCCCCAAAATTTGTATTTCTAGCCATTTCCCAGATGCTGCTTCTGCTGGTTTGGGGACCACACTTTGAGATGACTGAATGAGAGGAATCCTGCGAGGAGAACTGGACTCTTCCCAAAGCATTTTGGCTAATTCTGTGGTTCCAGACTGCTAAGTAGATAATTGTGAGTGACACCCGTGTTCTCCCTCCCCTTAAAATGTCTTCAAAGTAAACTGAAAAATAACACATTTGGTCCTACTAATATAAGAGCCGAGGATGAGTAAAGAAATAGTTCTCTACTCCTGGACAGGGGATCAGATTAATTTGAGGAAGGAAAGAAGAGGGGATGCAAAGAAGGGAGGGAGGGAGGGAGGAATAGATCAAGTAATTACCAATTAGCCCAGGGGAGCCAGACCACTTTATCAACAACAGTTAGGACCATGCTTTGCTTTTCTCACTCTAGCACCTCATTGCAATGTGGAATATTATTCAGAACTTCAGATTGTTCAGGCTACAAGATATTAAGGAAGGAAGGAAGGAAAGAAAGAAAGTAGGGAGGAAAGAAGGAAAGGAGGCAGGGATGGGAGAATGAAATAAATTTTAAAAATTAGTTTCAAGGGTTTTAGAAAGAAAGGTGTCTTCAATAATAATGATAGTAAAATAAATGCAACTTTGCCTAAAAAAGAAGACTTAGGGAGAAGCCTCAGAATCTGTCAGTTCTAGTGATTTTACAAATCATAATCTATTGTCCTTAAATAATTTTTCTTTTAAATCTCAGCTACCACAGATAAGTGGCCAATTAGGATAATATACTGAAAGGCTCATTAATAATTTTATTTGGGGGCCTCTGGTTGGGTTTCTTACTCTGATTAAATTAAGAAATTCCTACAAACTTTGTTATTTCATATGAATGCTCCAATCAGTGAACAATTCTGAGGCTAACCAATTTCAAATAGAGTACTTTTGTAAGTTTAAAACATTTTCCATGAACACTTTTCCTAATTACTAATCTTGTTTCCTTTACGGCAGAACAATTGAAACAAAGGTATTCTAACTACAGCAAATAATAGTTGCCTGTTGCAAAGATTTAGTAATCTCACCTTAAAATTTTATTCCAGACATTATTAAAAATATAGAGACAGTTGAACCAGACCCTCACAGAATCCAGACACTTTCTACTAGTGAGCTGACTCTTTTTCCAAGCCACAGCCAATTTCCAGACCACAGTAATAAAATGGAATGTGGTCTCACCCACCTGTTGGCTGTTGATTACATGCCCAGAATCTCCTAGGTCTGGCACAGTGCAAAGAATGTAGGATGAGATCTGGAGCCTAAGAAGCTGACAATCTAAACAGGGAGATGATGAGATGACCACGTGGAGTCAGAGGGATAAATGAGTTTTCATGTCATAGAAAATAGAAGAGGAAGCATGGGTGTTAAGAGAAAAACCTAACCTTAACTGGAAAGAACTAGCCTCATTGACACAGGTGGCCGAGAGTGAGGGGGGTCTTAGGCGGGACAGTATCCTGCAGGTTCACGGGCTCAGATGCAGATGGCTGGGCTGGGAGCTAGTCTACTTCACTGTTACAACAGTTAGGGCTAGGCTTTCCCCACCCTACTCCCTCATTGTAGATAGAATACTATTCTAAGTTTGGTAGTGTTCAGGCTACCAGGTATTAATGGTCAGAAATGATTTTTTAACCTCCAGATAGAATTGAACTTAAACCAGAAACACTGTTAAGTCTTAAAATTCAACGTTTCTTTGTGGTTGAGAATATTAACTACTCAATATTAAAAATGACCCCTACCTAGTTCAAATTAAATATGTCTATCCTGTTAAAGTTATTCTGCTACCTCCTTCCCAAAAGTGTGTGCTTACAGAGTTTGCAGGCCTTTGGTTGGGGGTCTTTGTTTTCTAGCTGAGTGTATTGTTGTTTTGACATTGCTATTTTTGTTTGGGGCAAGGTAATAGCTATTCATTTATGTTATAAATATTAAAACAGATCTTGTATAAAACGTATAGCTAGCTCAAACTTTATTTCCAGAAATATTTCTTGAGGGTCATCAAAATGTAAATACCTTTCTGGATCCATAGTTGTGTGTGTGTGTATGTGTGTGTGTGTGTGAAAGTATGCACTAATGTGACTTACTTTTGATGATGTTAAAGAAGCAGCTGTCTGTCAGTCTGCCTGAGTTCCTGGCAGCTTCTAAACAGATGAAGAAGTCTGAATAACCACTGGATATTTTTCATTCAAGTGTTCTGCAGATGTTGGCAAACAGATAGTGTCCCTTGAAAGGGACAGATGCACATTTTAAAGTGTCCATAGAAAGATGAAGCTTCAGGCAGGCATAGCAATGAAACAGTCTTTCAAAGGAATAACACTTCTATTTGTTCTGCCAAATCCAAAGAAAAACGGAAAAGCACCAAGTAAATAAAAATTTAGATCCTGAACTGATGGTCTTTAAACATCTCTTCTTTCTGAAACACATACTTGGAATGTTTAGGAGAAAATATATAATAGTTTGAAAGAAAACAATCTGTACCTACCTATTGGTATTTTAAAATCAGAGTCTACATGTTTTAAATAAATCAGGCAATCCTTATACCTCCAATCAATGTATCACAAACGAGGTATTTTAGAAGTTGGACATCTTCCAAATAAACATGTTTTCAGGACATAGGAAGATTTTGCATAATTTAATTTATTCTAATAGTACAGAATCTCAAATTAGGACCAAAAGATTTACTCCAAATATTGTTGCAAATTTTAGTCATGTAAAGAGTTCTAATACTATGTCACCCCATTCAGTTAGAATGTAGTTAATATAAAATTGTGTGCTATAAAAGTTTTTTAAAAAAATACCTGAAGTATGAAACACTTTCATTCTGGCTGATTAGAACAACTTGGAGAAACAGGGACTTTACAGTTAGGTATCTTGATTAATTTCTATTCTTTTTTAATTTACTTGTTACATGGCCATGCAAAAGTCACTTCAGTTGTCTGAGATTAAATTTCTTCATGATCACACAATAACCGCCCTTGTCAGCCCTGTCCTTTCAAGCATCATTTGAGATAATAGATACAAAAGTAATTTATAAAGTTTAACATACTAGCCTTGTAAAAAAAAAAAAAAAAAATCACTGGACTTAAAATTAGAATGCCAGTTTCAAGTCCTAACTTGTCTAGGTGTGTGAACTTGGAAAGATCCTTATTTCCATTCAAGTTTATGAGCTTCTTTGATCCTCAAGGAGCATAGTTCTCCAAGTGTGGTCTCCAATCCACAACCTTAGCATTACCTGGGAACTTAAAACATGCAAATTCCCATGCCCTTCCACAGATCTGAATCAGAAACTCGGGGGTGGACCCAACAATCTGTGTTTTAAAATGCACCCTGAAGTTTGAGATCCTCTGAGAAAGAAAACAATAATACGCATCTCAAAAGCTGTTGTGAGAACCATCATCAGAATCACCTTGAACATATATGTATGTGTGTGTATATATATATTTGTGTGTGTATACACACACATTTTCCTGCACAGACATAATCTGCCCACCCAGGCTGATTAAATCAGGATCTCTGGGGTGCAAGCCAAGCACCAAGATTGTTTTAAAGTTCACAGAAATGTTGTTACTGTGCATGGAGGTAGTACTAATTATTTCCAGAGATGTTACTGGTAACTGAACACCTGGGAGTTCCCTCCAGCTACCTTCAACCAGTTACTGCAATTGTGCCCGTTGTCCAAGATCACAGGTCCCTGGAATTTCTGTGACTTCAGAATTTCTCTGCCAAACTGGCCAGAGAAACGCCTGTGGGCCTTGGCGCGGGGGGAGTGTAAGGATCCTGGAACCCAGAGTATAGGAGCCTGAGGTGCACTGCACAGGCCCCTCCTCTCCCTCCTCCCCCCGACCCATCCAACTAGCTGCTGACCCAGAACCACAGGAGGAAAGAAACTGTGGGCTCCTTTCCTCACCATAGCTGCTTCAGCCCTTTTCCTTAGGAGCTCAGTCTTTGGGAACTCAAAATCCACACAAGCTGTGGTTGTCTGCAAGGAGTGTCTACTTTCTGTTATGGGATAAAATTCCTCTTAGACGAAGTGCAAAGCAGCCTGGGAAGAGCACACACTCATCATCATCATAACAAACGACCTTGGAATGCTAGTGCAGAGTAACTGGTTTAAGACAAATAACTAGGGAAATTGGTTATTTTGTCTTGTTCTTCTTTTAAATGTGCAAAGTTTGGCCCAAAGCATCACTTAACAGGCTAAATGTCATAGTGGGCTTCAAATGTACAGGCATATCTCATTTTATCACGTTTCACTTTACTGCGTTTCACAGATACTGTGTTTTTTTTACAAAATGAAGGTTTGTGGCAACCCTGGGTCAAGCAAGTCTACTGGCACCATTTCCAACAGCATTTGCCCACTTCACATCCCTGTGTCACATTTTGGTAATTCTCACAATATTTCAAACATTTTCATTATTATTATAGTTGCTACAATAATCTGTGATCAGTGATCTTTGACGCTACTATCGGCATTGCTTTGGGGCACCACAAATCCCACGCATATAAGACAGCGAACTTAGCAATTGTTGAAATGACACAAAGGATTTAGGATATTACATAAAGTTAGTTGATAAAGCAGCTGCAGGGTTTGAGAGTGCTGACTCCAATTTTGAAAAAAGCTCTACTATGGGTAAAATGCTATCAAATGGCATTGCATGGTCCAGAGAAATTGTTCACGAAAGGAAGAGTCAGTCGCTGCGGCAAACTTCCCTGCTGTCTGTCTTACTTTAAAAAATTGCGCTCACCACCGCGATCTTCAGCAAACACCACCCTGAACAGTCAAGTCAGCAGCCATCGACATCGAGGCAAGAACCCCACCAGCAGAAGGATTACAACTTGCTGAAGTTCGCTCAGACGATGGTTAGAATGTTTCAGCAATAAAACATTTTTAAATTAAGGTATCTACATTGTTTTTTTAGACATAATACTATTGCACACTTAACAGACTACAGTAGAGTGTAAACATAACTTTGATATTCACTGGGAAACCAAACAATTTGTGTAAACTTGCTTTACTGTGATACTCGCTTTTTTGAGGTGGTCTGGAACCAAACCCACGATATCTCCAAGGCATGCCTGTATTTTCAAATAAAATCAATTGTGTTTGACTTAATTATTTAGTAGGAAAAATGTTAGCTCTATACCTGAAAGACTTTGATTAAATCAGTTAAATTATCCAGTGAATTGCGCCCATTTAATTCACTTAACACACGCCAGTGCTTCTCAAACTGTGTACAGGGCTTATTTGTGGCAAGGATAGGAAAAGTCCCCCAACAAATGTGGCACATAATACTGAAACATCAACTGTGCGCAATGATGTGAGTGGAAACACATTGAAAGCCAGGAGATAATACGGAATATAATGCAAGGTGTAAATGAACTAGACAAACCTCATGCTTGTGTGGGTCACCAATCCCTCCCACACGTGCCATCCCCACCTCTGTGTGCTCATGTTAAGCTTCTTTTGTCAACAGAGCTACAAACACAGAAAAATCTGAGCTCTCTACTCCATGAAAAAAAGGAAAATGAAGTAGCGGAGTGATTCAATTATGGAGCTTATCCTGGTTATAAAGAATACTATGTTTGAACATCAGTATAATTGAGGTCAAAGAATTATAGTAATAATTGCTTAAAACTTTCATCTCATATGCATGTAAAATAAACATAAATTTCATAAATGTCAACTCCAATCTGTTAGTAGAATAGCTCTGTTAAATTAAAATTCTCTCTCATGAAAACATAGATTACATTCGTGAACATCTTTTCTATTTCATTTAGAAAGCCAAGAATATAATAATGCAAACAGTTCTCACTACACACATGTAACACACATACACACACACACACACACACGCTGTGCTCAAACTGCATTTGTAACAGAGTGAAAAAAATTGCTTGTCAACAAATAGACAAATACAAATGAACATACAAATCATGGGAACCAAACTTTCATTCCTACCAAACTTCAACAAAGTATTCAAAAATTTTGCACCAAATCTTTCAAATATATATCCTAAAGCCTAGTGTTGAGAAATGATAAGTTAATCTGATATTATAAAAACACCACTTAAAACTTCAGAAAAAAAGTATCATTTAAAAGTTGATAGTGTTTTTAGAATGAATCATGAGAATTATATTTACCTATACAATATAAACCAACATGGCTCAAAATTCATGCAATAATACTGGGCAGGTGGTATATTTAAATTATTGAGGATTACACACAAAATATCAGTCAAAATTAAGCATCAACAGAAGTTATTCTTTTTGATGTTGGTTATGTAATCTACGTGTCTTTTAATTTTTTATATGCATTCTAATTAATGAAATATTTATACCTATAAGATTGGCAAAGTAAAAAAAATTGATAGTGTTCAGTATTGGCAGGGACAAGGACATACAGATGGGACTGTCAGATTTATAACACAATTCAGCAATATCTGTCAAAGTTAAAAATACACACAGTTTGACATAGTAATTTTGCTACTGGTATTTATTCTACTGTTTTATATATACTTGCATATGTATAACATGAAATATATACAAGGATACTCATTCCAAACTAGTCATGATAGGATAGGACTGGGAAAAAAAACTTAGTGCCCATCAATATAACACTGGTTAATGAATTCTTCATTAAAAAAGTTAATATGCAGCTCAAAAAAGGAATAGTTCTAAACATACTAATAGGAAATGATTTCTAATATATTAAGCAAATTTTAGGAAAATATGTATTAGACATAATTTTGTTTGCATTAGCAAATGCACAAATAAAATGTCTATAAATTCACAGCTAAATTTGGAAATCTTTTTTTTAGTAAATTTATTTATTTATTTATTTATTTATTTAGTTTTGGCCATGTTGGGTCTTTGTTGCTGTGCGCAGGCTTTCTTCTTAGTTGCAGCGAGCGGGGGCTACTCTTCGTTGCAGTGGTCAGGCCTCTCATTAAGGTGGCTTCTCTGGTTACGGAGCACGCGGGCTCTAGGCATGCGGGCTTCAGTAGTTGTGGCACATGGGCTCAGTAGTTGTGGCTCGCAGGCTCTAGAGCTCAGGCTCAGTAGCTGTGGCTCACGGGCCCAGTTGCTCCGCGGCATGTGGGATCTTCCCGGACCAGGGCTCGAACCCGTGTCCCCTGCACTGGCAGGCGGATTCTTAACCACTGAGCCACCAGGGAAGCCCTACTTAAGAAATTTTGACGTTCCTTTTGGAGACTATCTAGGTGGCTTGGGACCAGACAAAACAGGTAGATACCTTTCAATTTTATATTCTTTGTAAATTTTAAATGTTATATAATTTATGTGGATTATATAGTTTTAAAAATTAAATTTACAGAGACAAAAAACTCCAGTTGATTTTTCCAAATACACCACTCAGAGAAATGGAATACATTTATGATAAGAACCTGGCATTCTTCTTAATGTGTACATCTGTATATGTGATTAGGAATGTTTTAATGGAGTTAGATTCTGTTTTTATTTTTACAGATGAAGAAACTGACAATCAGATGGATTCAGTAATTTCTGCAAGTCTCATAGCAATTACACGGCAGTACTTAAGGTTATATTCAATTCTATTCAACTCCAAAGCCTACTCTCTTAACCACCATACTGCACGTGCTCTTTAGTTACAACTAGATATCTCTAAATGTGACTTTTAAATCAATATTCAATGCCAAATTGCCGAATTTAACCTTTCCCTCTCCCAACAAAGCACTGTTTTCAACTAGTGTCTTTTACAGTAAACACACCCATTTTTAAAATTCAACTATTTTTACATCAGGTAGAAATTTATACCTATTATCAGACCTATTTCAAAAGCCTTTCTGAAACACTGACCTTTCTACTTGCTGAATTATGCTACTTTTGCTTTAAAAACCTGAAAAACAACATGTCGGTTAGTTTGGTTATTGACTCACAGTAAGAGGAAATGAGTTCTGTTTGATAGCACTAGAAATTGATAGTTTCATATTCCTAACTCAGTTCATAGCTTCACAGCTGCTTTTGAAGTGTGACTTTTATAAAGCCTCTTAACCCCTGGAAATTTCCTCTCTAAAAGGATAGCTGCAAAGTGCACCATCCTCCATGGAATATTATGAGCTGTCATTAATTAATGTTTTGTAAAGCACTCTGAGATGTGGTTTGAATGGTGCTACATCAATGCAAAGTATCAGTAAGCCACTTAAAAATCAAATTGTCACCTGCTCCGGGGACTCAAGCAAAGCCTGCAGGTTGCTGATAATGAAGCCGGCTCTCAGGATGTTTTTTTTTTGAGGCTTGTCAGGGTGAAGTTTATTAGAGCAACATTTTATTATAACAAGGCTATTTGTGAGCCTAACAGAATAATAAAGTTTCGTAAATACTATTAAATCTCAATTATTTGAGCAGATTAATTGATTTTATTAATTAACTGTGGTTAAATGGGCCTCTGTAGCTTCCCTGTGCTGCTCAGGGGTCAGCAGGTGGCTGATTGATGATGCTTGAAGCACCTGGTCAGGAAGCAGAAAAGGGGCGGAGCTCTGCAAGGAGCCCTCTGGGTGAAGCTGGGAGGTCTGGAACCTAAATCCCCTGTTCTCCGGTATGCCCCATCTCTCCTGGAGAAGGGCAAGGCCAGAGGCTTGGCTTTAATACCCATTAAATGTCGAAGAGGAAAGGAAAATAAGCGACTAACTTGATTTCAGTTTTAGTCCCTCACTACTAATTCTGAAAGTCCCCAAAAGAGATACACTCCCATTTTTCCACTGTGCCTCATCCAAAGTAAATCCACACATCCGTAAATCCACTCAACCACACCCTCAGAAAATAAAGTGCTGACTTCATTTTAGCCATTTTTCCATGGCATGTGATCTTCTCCTGCCCACCCATTAAATAAGAATTCACAGCTGTTATTACTAATATCTAACAAAAGAATATGTTCAACTGTATTTTGAGAAAAAAATTCAAGGACATATTTTTCAGTAATACTCGAGAGAAAATATTGAATTACGATCTCCTGTGTGCTGCTCTTGCCCTGTACTTTGTTAGTGTCTATGACACAACTGTTATACACTTAATTTCCCTACTAAATGAGATGACTTTGTCATAGTTGATATGCTCACAGATTCAGATTTGCTACGATAATTGTTTACTTTAGTGTACTCATTGCTTATAAATTTTAAAAGATGGGTTTCATTTAAGAAAATTAAGACAAAAACATCCAAAAATAGTACTGATTGTAAAAATAACACGTTGTCCAGTATCTTATAAATAATTAAGAAAATAGTTTGCTTAAAAATCTTGGCAAAATTTAAAATGTAGCAGAAAATAAGGGCGAAAATATGTTCAACTGCAAAAGTAAGACGTTAAGTTAGTCAAATAAATATTGAAGAGGCATTTCTGGTAAAAATTACTTTAAAGAAATCAGAGAAATTAATTTTTAAATAAGGATATTTTGTATTATTGAAAACTGTTTTGGTGAAAGAAAATTTTATACTAGTAATAAAATTAAACTAAATTAAATAAACTTAGGAATTCAGAAATTTCTTTTGAGAACAGTATTTTCTATTGAAGATAGCATTGAGGATAGTATTAAAATAGTATGAGTCTTTCTGGAAATAAATAACTGCAAACCATCATCAAACAAAAAATTTTAGTTGTACTATTTTCTAGATAAAAGAGAAAATCTGTAATACTGCCTGAGAATATGCTTATCTACATTTTCCTGTACTTTCTACTAGCAAGGATGTTGGCTGAATCCCAAAATAAAATTGACATTTATCCTGCAATTCTGTCCAATCCAGGGACAGATTAGAAGTACCAGCAAATCTAAGCAACAGAGATTGTAATACATCACATAACATGAGAATAAAATTAATGTTCCAACATTCAAACTATAAAATAATAGAATTAAAAAAATTTTTTTTTAAAAGATGTAACAAAGGCTAAAAAGCAAATATATTTTGGATGGATTTTAAAAGCTAAACCATAAGCTCTTTAAAGCAGAAGGAAAAAGATTGAAATTTAAATGATCAAAACAAGACCAAGCAAATATAAATTATTTTTTTTTATAAAGCTGATGTACTTTACTAATATCGGAAGAAGTCTTTAAAGCAAAAAAACCTTACAAGCTATGGTAGACTGAAAATATCTCCATGATACGTTGCAACTCCTCACATCAATAAAAGCTTATTCATCCATGCCTTAAAACCGGGCTGGACTTGTGTCTTGCTCTGACCAATAATCTTTTTTGAAAGTGATGTTGGGTGGACTGCAGAGCTTAGACTGTTATAGTCTTTGTGAACTCTGCCCTCACTTTCTTGGACTCCTGAGACCACACTGGTGCAAATGATCCTAATCCGGTTTACTGAAGGAAGAAGCGCTACGTAGAGGAGATCCACACTGCCCCAGCCAACGGCCAGCTCCAACTGCCAGACAGATTCTGAGACCTTCATGGATCCTCCGGGTCTACTCAAGCCATCGGATGACTTCAGCCTCATAAACACTCCCAAGGTGGAAAAGCACAAAAAACTGAGCAGGTTGCCACCCACAAGATCACAGAAAATAGTAAGTCACTGTTACGTCATTAAGTTGGAGGTGGTTTAATATGTAGCAATAGGTAACTAAAGCAACACTTTGGTTAGAGATTAGACTGTGCTAGGTTGTAAACATGGCTATGAGAGGTGAAATCTATGTCCCCTCCTCTTAAATCCAGACATGTCTCATGCCTTACTTTGACCAATAGCATGGGTGAGAATGACAGAGTCTAGAACTTGAGACCTTGCATCTCTTGCTCTCACCTTCTTAGAACCTTGAGACTATCCTGCTGTGCAAAAACCCAATCCAGACAACTGGAAGAAGAGAAGCCAGATAGAGGATAACAGATTTGCCTTAGCCAAACACCAGCATCGACTGCCAGACAGATTAAGTGAGGCCACTGTGGACCCTGCAGACCCAGTCGAGCTGTCAAATGTCTGCAGCCACCAGAGTTTTCCCCAGCTAGGCCAGAAGAAGAATCCCCTAAAGAAAACTTTGTATACGACCACTAGAGGACGCGCAAGAGAATATTCATAGTTGCATTGTTCATAAAAGCAAAAGCTAAATAAACACAGAAAGGCAGGTGTCTGTCACAATAGAATGGATAAATAATTATGGTTATAATAAAATGCCGGCATATCCCATAGCAGTGAAAATGAATGAACTAAAAAAGTTCTACCGGGTGATGTCAGCTAGATGGCGCAGTAGGAAATCTCACCCTCAACTCTCCACAAAGAGACAGTAATTGGACAACTACACACAAATAAAAATAGCTCTGGGAGAGCTCGGGAATCCATTCAAGAAGTTACAGCAACGCAATAAAGAAAAAAAAAAAAGAAGAACCACAAAGAAAAGGTAGGAAGAAAAGTTTCACCTCACCTGCATCATCCTGTCCCCCAGGCCAGCACAGCTCAGAGCCAAAAGGGACCCCCTCCACTGGTGGGTTCCACTGGGCAGGCAGGAAGGAAAGTAAAGCAGGGTCAACATCCAACTCTCCCAGACTCTCCAGGTGCTGCCTGAAGGAACTGCTGCAGTTTCATCCCATCAAGACCACTGGGGTGATGGGCATAGCAGAGGCATCTGGAGACAACTAGGAACAAAGAAGAAAGGCAGGAATATAAGAAGGGCAGGGCGACACCATGGGACCCTGTGGTCTGCTCTCAGGAGACCACAATAGCCTTTTCCCTGTGGGCCTGAACAGCCCTCGCAGTCACCACAGACCCCCTGCGACTTTCACCAACCAGGACCTGGGAGTGGACAGAGCAGCCTGCTTTCAGAGGATCCCAGCAGCTTTCACCACTGAGGAGGCTGCTGGTTAACACCCACTGCATCTGCTGCAGATCCCCTGAAGCCTTCGTCACTGAGGGGGCTGCAGTTTTTGTCCTCAGAGATCCCAGCTGCCTGAGCCGGTAGAACTCCCCTCCCTGGACTAGAAAAGCCCCAGCAAGTATCACCACCGGCATCCTGGCACTAAGATCCAGCACAGGTGGAGCTGGCCCTGCTGCCACCACTGGTTCTGGTTCTCTAAACATACTCTTCCCATATGATCCAGCAACCATGCTCCTTGGTACTTACCCCCAAAGAGCTGAAAACATGTCCACACAAAAACATGCACACAGGTGTTTATAGCAATTTTATTCATAATTCCCCAAATTTGGAAGCAACCAAGACTTCTACTTCAGTAGAAGAATGGATGAATAAACTGTGGTACATCCAGACAATGGAATATTATTCAGCACTAAAAAGAAATGAGCTATCAAGCCTTGAAAAGTCACGAAGGAAACATAAATGCATATTACTAAGTGAAAGAAGCCAATCACTACATACTCTATGATTCCAGCGATACAAAAGTCTGGAAAAGACAAAACTGTGGAGACAGTAAAAAGATCAGCATTTGCCAGGGGTTGGGTAAGGGCAGGACGGATGAATAGGCAGAGCCCAGAAAATTCTTAAGACAGTGAAAATACTCTGTATGATACCATAATGATGGATACATGTAATTATACATTTGTCCAAACCCACAGAAGGTACAGCACCATGAGTGAACCATAATGTGTACTATGGACTTTGAATGATTCTGATGTGTGAATATAGTTCATCAACTGTAACCCATGTACCACTCTGGTGAGGGATGTTGATAACGGGAGAGGCTACACATGTGTGGAGGCAAGGGTATATAAGAAACTTCTATACCTTTCCCTCCATTATGCTGTAAACCAAAAGCTGCTCTAAAAAAAAATTTGTATTTAAAAAAAAACAAAACAAGTGGGCAAAGGACCTAAATAGATACTTCTCAAAAGAAGAAATTCAAATGGCTAACAAGTTATGCAAAGGTGCTCAAAATCTCTATTCATCAGGGAAATGCAAATCAAATCACAGCGAGGTATCACCTCACCAGTCAGTATGGCTAGCATCAAAAATACAAAAGATAAATATTGATGAACATGTGGAGAAAAGGGAAAACTTGTACACTGCTGGTGGGGATGTAAATTGGTACAACCATTATGGAAAATAACACGGAGATTTCTCAAAAGCTTAAAACTAGAACTACCATATGATCCAGCAACTCCACTTCTGTGTATATATCCAAAATAATTGAAATCAGTATCTTGAAGAGATTATCTGTACCCCTATGTTTGTTGAAGCAGCTGGAGAACATTATGCTAAGTGAAACAGGCTAGACACAGGAAGGAAAATACTGCATGATCTCAGTTTGTGGAATGTAAAATAGTCAAACTCACAGAAGCACAGCAGAATGGTGGTTGCCAGACGCTGGGCAAGGGGGAAATGGGATGATCTTGGTGAAAAGGTTATAAATTTTCAGTTAGGTAAGCTGAACAAGTTATAAAGATGTAATGTACAGCAGGGTGGGTATAAATAGTGATATGCTATTGTATTCTTGAAATTTCCCAAGATGATACATTTTCAATTCAATCTTCTGGACACATGCACACAAAGCAGTAACCATGTAGAGGTGATGGATATGTTCATTAGCTTGACTGTGGTGATCTTTTCACAATGCGTGCATATATCAAAAAATAAGCTGTATACCTTAAATATTTACAATTTTTATATATCAAAGATACCTCAGTAAAGCTTTCTGTAAAAAAAGTTTCTGCTAAGTAGTTTCAGTCATTAAAAGGAACCCTCAGCAACCAAACAATATGTAAAAATTACATGTATTAATGTCACCCTTCTTTTGGGATACTCACATTCCAAAAGAAGAAAGGCAAAATAAATGACATTACAGATAATATATAGAAAAAATTTTTAAACTGCATCATAATTTCTTGTTTTAAACATCTTTGTTGTAGTATAATTGCTTTACAACGTTGTATTAATTTCTGCTGTATTAGAAAGTGAATCAGCTATATGTATACATATATCCCCATATCCCCTCCCTCTTGCGTCTCCCTCCCACCCTCCCTATCCCACCCCTCTAGGTGGTCACAAAGCACCGAGCTGATCTCCCCGTGCGGGCATCATCATTTCTTAAAAAGAACTTTGATTATTTTTATTAATAATTTTTGTTTCTTAACATATGTTCATTATGAAGATGTTAAAGCTAGAATTAAATAAAAGAAGAAAAACAAACAATTACCTATAATCCCCACCTAGAGAAAACTGTTAACATTTAGTATTAAAATGTGTTCTACTAAAAAAAAAAAAAAAAAAAAAAAAAGAGAGAAAGAAAACGAATAAACTATGGCTATATAGATAACTAGGTGAATATCAACAACATAATTGTTAGCAAGCAAATTACAGAATAAATATAATATGATATGACCAAAAGTTTCAAAAACTTGCAAATCTAAATAATATATTGTGTTTGATGTGGGTAAATTACTATTCACTTATTATTATTTACCCTCTACATATAAAGTATATATATTGTTATGTACATATTTCACAATAAAGACTAATGAAAAGTTTTAAAAAGAAAGAATAATTAAAAACAAAACAGTCTCCTAAGACCTTATTATGAATCAATTTACATTGACTTACCAATAAATAACGGCTCTGCCTAATAAAGTTTCTACTTGGGAGAATAAAAGAGCTCCATCAATGGGTTAAATTCCATAATAATATTAATAATTTTAATGAATAAGTTTCTTACTAATAAAAATAATTTATTAAATTCAAAAATATATGATGAAGAGTCACTTTATTCTGTTTTATGATTAATTCACTAAACTTCATTTGTACTTCAATGCGTTTAATATTTCTTTTGGTAAATATATATAGCTCCATCAAATTTGAATCTGCAAGAATGAATGATATCTTGGTTGAGATTAATAAACAATTGAACTTGAATTAGAACAAATTTAGGATATAAAAATAAAGTGATACATTCTATTCTAATAGTCAGTGAGCCAAATTATTATATCAGGAGAAAAAAAATTTAGTCAAACAAGCCATTTCATTGAACTGAACAACCAAAATTAATATGATCTATTCATTTTCTCCATTCCAAATTTTTCTAAACTCTTATTGGTTTGTAGGAGTTCATTGTATATTCTGAATAGAGCCCTTTGCCAGTTACTTTTACATAGTGGCTGTGATGAATGGAAATTTTAACTTAATGTATTCAAACACTTTATTTTGGGGGGTCCTTTTTGTTTGTTTACTTCTTTAAGTACTACACCACTTCCCTGAAGTCATAATATTTTTCCTTATTTTTTCCTAAGAGCATTAAAGATTTGCCTTTATATCTTAATATTTAATTCATTTGGGGCATGCTTTTTATATGTGGTAGTACTGAGGTGAGGTCCAATTTTTTTGTCCATATACAGGCATACATCAGTGATATTGCTGGTTCAATTCCAGACCACCACAATAAATACCACAATAAAGCAAGTCACACAAATTTTCAGTTTCCCAGTGCATGTAAAAGTTATGTTTACACCATACTGAAGCCTATTAAGTATGCAATAGCATTATATCTAAAAAAATGTACATACCTTAATTAAAAAAATGCTAATTGCTAGAAAATGGTAACTATTGTCTGGGCCTCCAGAGAGTAGTTGTAATAACATCAAAGATCACCAATCACAGATCACCATAGCAAATATAATGATAAAGAAAAAGCTTGAAATATTGTGAGAATTATCAAAATGTGACACAGAGACATGAAGTAAGCAAATGCTGTTGGAAAAATGACGCCAAAACACTTGCTCGCTGCAGGATTGCCGCAAACCTTCAACTTGTAAGCAATGCGATATCTGCAAAGCACAATAAAGTGAGCACAATAAAACGTGGTATGTCAACGGATTCTTAACTGGGGCAGAACCATTTATTCAGGTGTCCATCCAAAACCCCAAGGACCTGTGCCTCATCTTTGTCACATATGAACATGTCCCTGTATTAGCGGATCTGATTTTGAGCTTTGTATTTTGCTTGTAGTTTGTGCCAACATCACACTGTCTTAATTATAATAAATTTACAGTAACCCTTGACACCTGCTAGAGAAAGTTGTTCCTATACTGTTTTGCTTTAGACTGTCTTGATGACTATTAACCTTTCCATTTATATATACATAAATATGAGCTTGTTAAGTTATATGATTCTGCTGGGATTTTGAAAGCAGTTGGATTACTCTAAGAATCAGAGGAGAATTTACATATTTTTAAAATTGGTCTTGAATCTATAATCAAGATGGACTTCTCTATTTAGGTCTTCTTTACTGTCTCTCAACGTATTTTTATATTTTGCTCAGGAAAGACCTGATGGATGTTCAGTTAGATTTACTTCAAGGAATTTTATATTTCTAATGCCATTTTAAATTATTGATTTTTATAATTATTTTTCTAAATGTGAGTTCCTGGAATGTAGGGAAATTTTTATTTATTTTTATTTTAATGTTGTTAATTCAGTCTTGTAACTTAATCATCATGTAAATTCTAATAATTTATCTGTGTATGTGTGTATAATTTTCTACATTATATCATTTGTGAGAAATGAGAGAAATATTATTTTCTTCCAATCTTTGTGCTCTTTCTTATTTTTGCTTTACTGAATTACTTATGCTCTTTCATCCATTCATTCTACACATATTTACTGATCACCTATTATATGCCAGAAACTGTTCTAGGCACTTGCAATATATCAGAGAAAATAAAATGATAAACTATTCCTTTCCTCATAGAGTTTAAAATCTAGATAGCAATAAACATGAAACATATCACATATTAAATTATGCAGTGCATTAGAAGATGAAAATAATATGGAAAAAAGGAAAGTGTTATAGATGAGGAGTACCTGGGTTTGGAAGAGGGGAGGGGAGAGAGAAAAGGGAGCATTTTAAAATAAAGTGGCAAAGTCAAGGCTCACGGAGAAAGCAGCAAGCAATCAAGCAAACAATTGAAGGCAGGGAGGCATGAACCACAAGGATTCAGGAGGAAGAGCATCGCAGGCAGAGGGAAGAGCCAGCACAAAGGCCCAGTTGGAGCAAAGTGACCACGAGAAAGAAGAGTGCGCCAGAAAGGCACAGAGGGGAGACAGGAGGCACACAGATCACGTGAGGTCTTGTAGGTCACTGTAAGTATTGAACTTTAAAGAAATGGAGAATCACTGAGGGATATGAGCAGAAAAGAGAGGTAAATTAACATACACAAGAAGGACTTCTCTAGATCCTTTGTTGAAATTAGCTCACGGGGACAAATGCAGAAGCAGGGAGAGCAGTTAAGAGATGCCCCAGTGATGCAACTAAAGATGCCAGTGGCCTTGACCAAAATCCTAACAGTGGAAAGTGGCAGGAAGTAGCTGGATTTTGCACTGCATATAAAATTAAAGCCAACAAGAACTCATTACTGATTGTAAGAGAGGAGTCAAAGATGACACCAAGATTTATGACTAGAACAATTAGAAGGGTTAAACTGCCAATAATGAGAAATTCTAAGGTAGGAAATGCTAAGGAAAGACCAAATGCAACTTCAGAATATTTAAGTTTTTCTATAACATCTTTAAAAATAGCTAACTTTTAAATAACTATCAAAAATCAAAATATAAACATATTTTATAAAGCATGATAGAAGAAACAAAAAAGGAACCATAAAAATATCAATTAATAACTCTTATGATAGAATGCCAAAAGATTTTTATTTATTTATTCTAGCTTTATTGAGATCTATTTGACCTACAAAATTGTGTAAGTTTAAGGATTACAATGTGATGATTCAATATATACCATACTTCCCTTGTGAAATGATTACAATAAGGTTACTTCTGAGGTTAATCCGTTATTTCTGTTAAAAACAAAACAACTGGCCCAAGATGGAGTTACGTATGCTAAGCCCAACATCACAAGAGACTTAATTAGTTTTGGCTCTCCTAGAAATGGAATCTTAAACCAGTCACTTAGGACCGCCTGATCAGCACTAGTTAGGTCATCTGCCTGATAGACATCTGCCATCCACTATAGAGAAAGTAACTTAGCAATAACCAGGCTGCATTGTTACCTAGTATAACCTCCTTGTTCTTGCTCACTTCTACTTATAAGTCTTTCATTTCGTACAGATCCTTGGAGCTCCCTTCTATCTGCTAGACTGGAAGCTGCCCAATTCATAAATCATTGAATAAAACCAGTAAGATCTTTAATATTTACTCAATTGAGTTTTGTTTTTTAACATCTCACATGGTTCCATTTTTTGTGCATGTGATGAGAACACCTAAGATCTACTCTCTTGGCAACGTTCAAGCATACAATACAGTATTGTTAACTATATTAACTATGATTTACATTAAAGCCCCAGAACTTAATCATCTTATAACTGCAAATTTGTACCTTTTGACCAATATCTTCCCATTTCCCCTACTTCTCAGCCCCTGGCAACCACCAATCTGTTCTTTGTATGAGTTCAACTTTTTGAGATTCCACATATAAGTGAGAGCATACCGTATTTGTCTTTCTCTAACTTATCTCATTTAGCATAATGCCCTCCAAGTCCATCTATGTTGTCTCAAATGGCAGGAGTTCTTTCTCATAGCTGGAAAATATTCCATTGTATATATAAACCAGATTTTCTTTATACATTCATTCATCAATGGACACTTAGGTTGCTTCCATGCCTTGGTTACTGTAAATAATGCTGCAATAAACATAGGAATATAGATATCACTTTCAGATAAATATTCCACCTCATTCAAATACATACCCAGAAGTGGTATTACCAGATGATACGATAGTTCTATTTTTAATTTTTGAGAATCTTCATAATGTTTTCCATAATGTCTGTAACAATTTACATTTCCACCAACAGTGCACAAGGGTTTCTTTTTTACCACATCCTCACCAACACTTGTTATCTCTTGTCTTTTTGATGCTAGCCATTCTAACAGCTGTGAGGTGATATCTCCTTGTGATTTTGATTTTCATTTTCCTGATGATAAGTTGAGCAACTTCTCATGTACCTGTTGGCCATCTGTATATCATCTTTAGAAAAATATCTATTTGGGTACTTTACCCATTTTTTAAATCAGATTATTGGGGCTTTATTGCTATTGAGTTGTATGAAATCCAAAATATAATAGGAAATTAAACCCTTATAAGATATATGGTTTGCAAATATTTTCCCTCATTCTGTAGATTTCCTTTTCATTTTGTTGATTATTTCCTTCGCTGTGTAGAAGCTTTCTAGTTTGATGTAGTGCCACTATGGATTTCTGCTTTTCTTGCCTTTGTTTCTGGTATCATATCCAAGAAATCATTTGCAAAACCAATGTTAATTTGTTTTTTCTCTGTTTTCTTCTAGAAGTTTTATGGTTTCAGATCTTATATTTAAGTCTTTAAATCATTTTGAGTTAATTCTTGTGAGTGCTGTAAGCTTTTGTCAATCATGCTTTTGCGTGTGAATATCCATTTATTCCAACATCCTATATTGAAGAAACTATCCTGTCCCCATGGAATATTCTTGGCTCCCCTGTAAATATTAGATGACCATGTAGGCGTGGGTTATTTCTGGGTCCTTGATTCTGTTCCATTGCTTTATGTGCCTGATTTTTACTCCAGTAACATACTATTTTGATTACAATCATTTTGTAGTATAGTTTGAAATTGAAGTGTGATGCCTCCAGCTTTGTTTCTTCATCAAGATTGCTTTGGCTATTCAGGATCTTTTGTGATTTCATACTAATTTTAGGATTGATTTTTTTTTTTACTTCTGTGAGAATGCCGTTGGAATTTTGATAGGGATTGCACTGAATCTATACATCGCTTTGAGAAGTATGGACATTTTAACAATATTAATTCTTTCTATCTATGAACAAAGAATATCCTTTCATTTTTTTGCATCTGCTTCAATTTCTGTCAGCAAAGTCTTATAGTTTTCAGTGTACAGATCTTTCACCTTTTGTTAAATTTATTTCTAAGTATTTTATTGCTTCTAATGCTACTGTCAATATGATTGTGGGGTTTTTTTCTTCCAAATAGTTTGTTCTTAGTGTATACAAATGCAACTGACCTTTTGATGGTGATTTTGCATCCTGACAAATGAGGCTGTAGCCTAGTCCTCAGGGGTACAGAGCTGTTTCCTTGTCTATAGCAGGGACCTTGTTCTGTCAGCTGCCTGGTGTGGGCCTGCCATCTCAGAATGGCTCTCCTCAGTCTTGGTCTCCACTGGGGTTCTGCCACCAGCAAAGCCCATTAACAATTCCCAGGGAATAAAAATAAATCTGGGTAATAAAATAAAGTCGAATCTTTTTCTTTTCCTTTGTGCTTAGTCTAGTGTCACTGGCTCACAGGGTCCCGCGTGCAGAGGCCTGGCCCCCGGCCCTTCAGACCAGAGCTCCTGGTGCGAAAAGGTTGCTCCGGGGCCTCAGCTCAGGCTCCTGTGTAGACGCTGCACACGACACTGCCATCTGGAGTGTGAGCCGCACTGCTGCCCCCCTACCCTTGACTCCCAAGAACTCTGCCCCCTCCCCACTGATGATAATGTAATAAAGCAGCGCCACCCAACACCTGTCGGGGGAAGCCCGTCTTCTAGAGCACAAGCTCATACCTCTCCATTCTTCGACTAAAGAATAAAGCTTTACTCTCTGCTTCTGAACCAAATTCAGTCTTTTCCTACTGGCTCGAACAACACTGGGCAGAAGGACCCTTATTGGGGCCCAACTTGAAAGGGGTCAGTAACAAAATTTTGGTGACCCAGATGGGACGGATGGGCCATGGCCTTCTCACCTGCATTTATCCACTAGGCTCCCAGCTCACCCCGGCTCACACCAGCTCCAGTGGACGGATGGCAGAGGCTTTGGGAGTTTCATGTGAGGATGATTGCCTCTGATCTTTGAGTTCACGCTGACGGATCAGAGTGTGACAGGCTTTGACCGAATTCAGAGCACCTCTGCCTAGCAACCCGATACCTGGGTGTGGGGCACACACACGGCGTAGCCCCCAGAGTCACCGGGACTGCGCCACCTTGAGGGGATCACACGGTGGATTCACAGGGGACTGGAGACTGAGACACGTGCATGTCTCCTCACTGCCTTTGACCGGCCTTCCGGTGGTGCCAGACATCCAGGAGTGCTGGGCACGTGTGGGTGAGAAGGAGCCACGGCCATTTTGCTCGCTGTCTCACCAGCAGTGCTGTCCTCTCGGCCTCTGGCTAAGTCAGTAGCAGCCACACCAGGGATTTTTGCCTCCTCACTAAACTCCAGGGGTCAACCACAGCATTCTCCATCATCACTTCCAGTCTGGTAAAGGACATCGGGCAGTCCCATGAGCCAAGACGCAAGACTGGGAAAAGGCCCAGGTGATGAGGACCACCTGACAAAATGGAACAAGGATGCCCAATTCAAGTTCAGGGAAAGGCACTGGGGATGCGTGAGTGCGAAAGGGTACCAAGGTAGGTACATGATCGTTGACTTGAGCTCTTCTGGTCAGTGCTAGTTTCTCTGAAGTGGGCTGAGAAGCCCTATGAGCCACTCAAAGGACCAGGAACATCCGCCGACCTACCTCTCCTTCTCCTCTGCTTGCGAGGCGAAACTTGGGTAATTCTTTATCAACCAAAGTTCCCCAAGCTCTCCTCCCGGTATCAGCACAGAATACCAGCTGTCCCAGCGATCTGGTGAGTAACTTGTAGGAATCCCTCATACGTTTATCTCTCACCCAGTGGGAAGTCAAAAAACTCCTCCTTTCACCTGAAAGGAGGAAAGAGAAGAACCCCACCTCAGACAGCTGTGCCACTACATACAAGATCACATTGGTCAGGACCGAACATGGCTAAGCTCCTCTGGCCCGGAGGAAGTCCTGTCTAACCTCCTGTGGGACATTCTGACTGAGAAGGGACTAACTATCTCCAGCACAAGCCATTACAAATTCAAGGGAAACCCCCAGTTATATCAAAGTCCATGCCATTTGGATTTCTCCTATTTTGGTCTTTTGAGGAATCCATTAATAGTTTGGGGCTGGCTGCAAATTTCCTGAACTGGAAATCTTACTTGGGTCAAATCTTCTGGCATTTGTGTGCCAACAAGTCACTCCAACCACCTCCCTCACTACCTGGGAACAAATTCAAAACAGAACATCTAAGGTATGGGGAAGCAAAATGTCCACCATACTGAAGGGTGTATCAGGCAGAACTGGAAGTTTTTTAGCTATCACCCCCGACCCCAAAATATTTAATCTGCCAATGTAATACAGCCTGGCCCCAATACCTGCTGAGAGATGGGGACATTTGGCCCAGCAATGGGTCTGTAAATTACAACACCATTTTACAATTGGACCTGCTATGCCAGAGACAAAAGAAACGGGATGAAATTCCCTATGTCCAGTTTTGTATGGCCTTACATCAGAATAAAGGCCTTCAAAAGGATGCAGGCTCTCCTCCACTGAGGTAATACCAGTCCTTGACCCTCCTCCTGAGGACCTTCTTGATCTCCTCTCTAACTCTCCTCTTGCTGCTCCCTCCCTACCCCCTTCCCGCATATGTCCCAATTTGGGCCCCCACCATACCAGCCCCATCCCCCAGAACCCAGTCCTGAAGCGCACAAAGTAGGACTAATTACCAGCCAGGGTCCACCAACCCACCAGGAAAAGTATTCCCTTTGAGGAAAGTCCCTGATGGAGAAGGAGGGCCCATCCAGGTACACCTCCCATTTACCACTTCTCATCTGAAAGTCACAGTAAGGGGTTGAGAGAAGATTCAGAGAGGTTCCTGAATCTGATTAGGGGAATCTTTCAGACCCATGACCCCGCCTGGGCTGACGTGCAGAGCCTCCTCAGTGTACTCCAAATGGGGAAGAAAAGGCCACGGCCTTTTCAAATGCCCAAGAGGAAGCAGACAAAGAGAACAGAAGCAATGTAGGTCCTACTATTTTCAGACCTGGGAACCAAGCAGTCCCAGATAACGAACCCAACTGGGACCTCCAAGACATTGGAGAAGCGGGTGAAAGACAGAGGCTGAGCCATTATAAAAATACGATCCTAAACAGAATCCAGGCAGCTGTAAAGAAACCTGTCAATTGGAATAAGAGAAGGGAAATCAATCAGGAGCCAACAGAAAACCCCTTGGCATTCCTAGAGCACCTCAGAGAATACCTCCGAATCTATAGTACCACTGACCCTGAGTCTTTGGGAGGGAATGTAATCCTGAAGTCGTACTTCATTTCCCAAAGTGCTCCTGAAATTAGGTGTAAATGTCAGAAACTGGAAATAGAATCAGATACCCTCACTTCTTGCCTCTTAGAGGTTGCCTATTGGGTGTTTCATAACTGAGAAATAGAAGAGAATTCGGAGGATAAAAAGGCCTGGAGACAAGCCCACCTACTGGCTGTTGCCCTCCAATGGCAACCGGTCAGCATGGGAATCTGGACTAACCACCCACAGAAACTCCAGAATTCGGTGAGTGACCCCCAGTTCTCACTGAGGGATAGCAAGCCAAAGAAATAGGACCCAATCAGTGTGCCATATAAAAATGAGAGGGACACAGGAAGGGATAATGCCCACACCCCCCCTGAAGGGGGATGGAAACGGCAGATGTCCACCACTACCCTCGAAGGCAGATGGTCCAAAGAGATGAAAAATGATGGGGCCAGGGGCTCCTAAGCTTGCATTCCAGTTGAAACCCAAGGAGCCCTGGCAGACATTAGACATAGAGGGAAAGCCTGTCGAATTCTTAGTTGACATTGGTGCCACTTACTCAGTTCTGACACCAGATGAGGCAAACTTGGTCACAAGAGTTGTAAAATTATGGCGAAAGCTCAAGAACAGGCATTCACAGAACCGTTAGAATGTAAACTGGATGACCACATGCTCACCCATTCCTTCCTACATGTCCCCAAATGCCCTATACCCCTGCTAGGAAGAGATACCTTACATAAATTTGGGGCTACTACCCACCCAATGGGAGAAAAACTGGAGACTGGCGTCCCCTTAGACAAAGGGCACATGATGATTATGTTAGTGGCTGAGGACAAACCTCTATAGACAGAACAAGTTGACCTCCCTGGACTAAATCCCATGGTCTGGGCCCAGGGACGGGGGGCCCAAGAGGAAGCAGTGCCCTCTCCATCGGGAGGCCTTGTTGGGCATCGCCCCTGTTATACAGGGCCCAATTGACAAGGGTCTTATCAGACCATCCAATCAGCCTGCAGTACCCCCGTTCTCCCTGTAAAGAAACCTAATGGGGAATACCTGATGGTACAGGACTGCAGGGTAGCCAATGAAGCCAAGGATATACATCCAGTAGTTCCTAATTCCTACACCCTGCTGGCCACTCCATGAGTGCCTTGGGCATAAAAATTGGACCTTGCATTCAGCCTGGAGACCCCAGTCATCACTGGGGAAAGTAGAGAGGTCCATCCATTCAAACCTTGAAATGGGCCTTGGCCAAGCTATGTCAGGAAACTCAAAAAAATTGGATTAAGTTGTTTCCCATTGCCCTGCTCCACACGTGGTTAGCCCGAAAGGATAAGTTAAAGTTAAGTGCATTTGAACTCATGTAGGGTAGACCCATCCCCAAGTTCAGAGGAAGGGACACGTTATCCCCCTTGAAACACAACAACTCAGGTATGTCCTCCATGTAAGAGAAGACATGAAAGCTCTCATGAAATATGGTGACCAGGTGCAGCCCACATCCACTAACCTGCCCCTCCACCCCTTCTGGCCAGGAGCCTGGGTGCACCCAAAAACCTGGAAAACTGGCAGCCCCCAAGATCAGCTCAGTCCTAAGTGGAACGGACCTCACTCAGTGACCTAACGACTTACTCTGCCTTGGAGCCGCAGGGGTCGCTCCTTGGGAACAACACACTAAAGAGGCCCCAGAGCCCCAACCTCTGGAAAGACAACCTGGGGCAGTGGACCCCCTTGACTACACATGCAAACCACTCTCTGACCTGAAGCTTCTCTTCCGAAAAACACAAGTGTGAGCAGGGAGATTCAGGCCACAGCAGTGAGCCTTGACATCAGCGCACACTTGCCTACAGACCAAAGACTGAGATATCTGCATTCTTGGGAAAAAGTTGAGATGTGACCACTGTTCTCTTGTTAATATTTAGACCACATATCTTAAATTGTCTGGTGTCCTTTGTCTCCAAAAGGATAGACAAATGGTGGTCACTCAGGGAGACGAACAGTCAGGGCCGAGGCAAACACATCTAAAGGCCACTGGGAGAAGTTCCACTCCTCCAACAGGGTTATAATGACGCCCACACTCAGCAGGAAGCAGTCACAGAAGATGGACCTGCGCCTTCAGCGCCCCTCAAGAATTAGGAGCAGGACACAAGGTAGAGGAGGGATTTGTCACCAGCAAAGTCCATTCACAATTCCCAGGAAATAAAAATAGAATCTGGATAATAAAGTCTAACTGTTTTTGTTTTTTTTTTCTTTTCCTTTGTGCTTAGTCTAGTTTCACTGGCTCACAGGGTTCGCATGCAGAGGTCTCAGACCTGCCCCTTCAGACTGGAGTTCCTGGCGCTAAATGGCTGCACCGGCACCTCAGCTCAGGGCCCTGTGCAGATGCTAAGCACGACACTCCATCCAAGATGGTGTTGGCAGCGGGCCGTGCGCAGAGACGCTGCACCCGGCACTGCGGTCTGCAGCCTGAGCAGCGCAGCTGCGCCCCTTCCCCCCACACCCCCCGCAAGGACCCCGCCCCCGCCCTGTGATGAGACCCTACATAGCAGCCCCGCCCCCGGCCTGTCAGCAGAGCCTGTGCTCTAGAGCCTGAGCTCGCACCTCTCCACTCTCTGATCAAAGAGTCAAACTTTCCTTTGCTTCTGAACCCAACTTGGCCTTGTTCTATTGGCTCCAGCGACACTAGGCAGAAGGACACTCGCTGGGGTCCAACTCAGGAGGGTCAATAACAGTTTCACAGTCTCCTGCCTGAATCCCAAAGCTCGCACAAAAGGGCTTTTCTCCATGGGTGGTTGCCAAATTATTTTTGTTGAAAAGAGGTATGACCGGGGGACATCTTATTCAGCCATCTTGTTGAATCGCTCTCATTTAAATGAGCATAAATTGCTTAAAATTCCTTTCTAAAAGACCAAGGTTCTCAAATAAGGTTAAAAATATATGCTATTAACAAGAAAAATCAATGATAAAAATTTATAGGAAGATCAAAAATGTGTAAAATGTGTCCAAAAAATATAAATACAAAGAAAGCAGGATATAAATATAATAGCTAAAGTAGGATTCCAGGTTAAAACGATTAAGTTCTTTAAATATTAAATTTAAAGGAGTCATTTTCTGTTGATACAAAGTTCAATCTATAGTGATTACATAAAATTAACATTTTATATAGCAAAAATGTATAAAAAGATATAAAAATTGTATTTGGTTTTCAGATGTTGGGCTTTAATAAAACTCAAACTTACTTTCACACTCTGACATCCTAAGTCCCTTTCGTATTTTCATCTTTCACACAGCAGCTCTCTAATGATAATTTCAAGCTCCCCCAAAGTGGCACTGCCTGCCAGCCAATGCTGTAGGGATTCCAGTCTTTGCCAAGATAGCACGAGTGTTGCTAGGCGTTTTAATGGCACCAGTTTCTGGCAGAGATGAGACAGCCCCCTTTACCACTGGTAGCATTTTCTAATTACCCATCAGTATCCCCTGTGAACTATAACACAGCCAGAGAATAAACAGCAGCAGCACAAAAATTACTTACGAACAAAACTATATTTTAGTCCCTAGATTGTTGGAATGCTGTTTTTTTTCCTAACTTAGTAACTGAAAATTTGCTAAATGCTGAGTAAATTTGGGACTTGGGGAAAACATCATTATGCTTAAGTAAAAAATATTCTATTTACAGAAGTAGTCATTTGGAATGTGCGTAATAAGTCTGCACTGTTCACAGTCAAATGTGTTGAACACACTATGTTCCACTGGTTTCCCCCTGCCTGCAGAAGGGTTAAGCTTCTTGTGCTGTATGTCTCAGGCATGGCTGTGTGCATTGCTATGGGCCGAGAGGAGGGCAGAAAGATGGTGGCAGTGCCTGCTCTGACAACTATGTACTTTTCTCCGTCACCGCCAGTTATCACCAGTGTTCACACTGTAGCTGATGCATTATTCTGGATCCCAGATTGAGGGCTCTGATGAAACTGAGCAGCACCTCCAGGCCAGCTCATCTATGCATATGGCATGGGCAGGAAATAAACTGTGGTTGCTATCTTAAATTGGTCAAGACAGCATACCTTCTATTTTGAATAATAAACCAAACTTAAAAAGTTGGCCCCCAGTTCAGACTACTGAAGGTGACTGACCCTTTCAGGCATTCGACATTACTCAGAGTAACTGAACAACAGCCAAAATGCACTTCCATCTGTAGACAGTTTTAATTGGCATGGCACTGCTTAGAGTGGTTTTGACCTTTGAGAGAGCTCTAGAATGCATTCATGAGGCACTAGGGGAAATACACACTTTCACATCTCGTGCTTCACTTAGTCTATAGTTTAAAAAAATTACAATTTGCTGTGCCCAGAATGTAAATTCACTTTAAATGAAAACATTTTCTATTGAGCTTTCCTTAGATTTTTATCTTCAAAGCAGAACCTCCAACTTTTAAAGTTTTACTTTTATTCTTTATTACTTATTTGACCTGCCACAAATAAAATTTAATATAATCTGGAAAGACAATGGTCTCTTGTTCTATCAACCTTAGGTGTTAAAAACCATTCCATCTGGAAGCTGTCTTTTTAGAAAAAGACATGTTTTTTTTGTTTAAATGTTCAGTATCTAAATTGTAAAATAATCAGGTGCACATATCTTACAGGCTCAAAACAAAGTGGCTATTCTAAACAAATCCTGGCAATTAAGTGATGGTGGAGGCTGCATCACCTATTGGCTTAATATGGATAACTACAGACCTCTGATTTCCTGTGTGACTCAAGTTTTTCTTTACACCACTCCGTAACATTTTCAAAGAATGTTCCCTTCCATTATATTCTCAAAACAAAATTCTGAAATGGTTACCTGATACATTATCACTACAGTTTTGCCATTAAAGAGCAATGTGACACAGAAAGATAAGATTTCTTGGCCAAGAATCCGGAACTATATGATGGGGCATAAAGGCAACACTACAGATTTCTAGTCTAGTTCTTGTATCTTAACAACACCCATATATTTTTTATAATTCATAATTTCATAACTTTCTTTTGAAAATTCTCAGACTCATTGAGTAACAGCCAAACTTGAACTCCATTTTATTATATACCCCAACTAAGCATCTGTGATAGAATTTCATGAAAAGTAATTTGGAATGTTTTCAAGGATGTGTAAGAAATACTTGGGGGCTCCAAGCATCACTTGAAATCTTAGTCACAGACTCCCAGTTCTTTTTGGAAGTACATCTCTTTCAAACATTTAACGGGCTTCATATACACCTAATACCAATCTTTTTCATGTGCCTATAACCATACTCAGAATTCTGGCTTTTTGACAGAGGTACCAAAACGGCTATATGGCTTTGCTTTCTTGCCTTCGTGTCTCTCTTGTGAATTAATGGTCAAGAGCTTTGAACTTTCAGGCTTGAGTAGAAGAACCAATACATTGTGCTTCTGCCCTGAAGTCATTTTATCTAATTAAGAACTTTTATTTGGCCCCATTGTCTTAACTTGAACTTTGCCTTGAGGCACAATAATCCATTGAGGATAATTTACAGTAAGTGTGGCATCTATATTCTTAATTTGGTCTTGGACAAAAGGTTGATCTTCAATAAGCAATGGTGACTCCATGTTTTCTAAAGTGTTTCTCATACTCTCTTACTGTTTGGATTTAGAAAGCAGTTGCCTTTGTCAAGCCCCATTTCTGAATATTCTCTTTTTCTTTTCATTCTTGCTTGCAAATTGGCCAATTCTTTCTAATTTCACCTCTTTTGATGCTATGTTAAATGCAGTCAGCGGCACACAAGCAACATTCCTTGCCTGTAGCCATCACTCCAATCTCTGACTCCATCTTCACACTGCCTTCTCTTTGTGTGTGTAATCTCCCTCTGCCCCTCTTTTTTCCAGTTTTACTGAAATTTTGGTAGAGGTTGCATCAAATCTGTAGATGGCTTTGGATAGTATGGACATTTTAACAATATTAATTCTTCTGGTCCATAAACATGAGATATCTTCCCATTCATTTCTGTCTCCTACAATTTTTTCATCAATGTTCCAAAGCTTTCCTTGTATAGATCAATCACATCTTGGTTAAATTTATTCCTAATTAGAGTATTCTTTTTGATGCTGTTATAAATGGGATTGTTTTCTCAATTTATTTATTGGACAGTTTGTTGTTAATGTATAGGAACACAACAGATCCTGTATGTTGATTTATATCATGCAACTTTACAGAATTCATTTATTCCGATAGCTTTCAATGGAGTCTTTAGGATTTTCTGTATGTTAGATTATGTCATATGCAAGCGGAGACAATTTTATTTCTCCTTTTTTGTTTGAATGACTTTTCTTTCTTTTCCTTGCCAAATTGCTCTGGCTAGGACTCCCAGTAAGTACTAAGTTCAATATAAGTGACAAGAGTAGGTAGCCGTGTATTGTTCCCCATCTTAGAGAAAGAACCTTCAATTTTTTATAATTGAGTATGATGTAAACTATAGGTTTGTCGTGTACAGCCTTCATTATGTTGAGGTACATTTCTTCTATACTTAATTTGTTTTCAGTTATTATCATAAAAGGATGTTGGATTTTGTCAAATGCTTTTTCAGTGTCTACTGAGATGATCAAATCATTTTTATCTCATTCTATTAAGGTGATGCTCATATTTATTGACTTGCATATGTTGAATCATCCTTGTATCCCAAGGATAAATCCCACTTGATCATGGTGTATGATCCTTTTAATGTGATATTGAATTTGGTTTGCTAGTAATTTGTTGAGGATTTTTGTATCCATGTTCAAAGGGATACTGGCCTATAATTTTCTTTTATTGTAGTGTCCTTATCTGGCATTAATATCAGGGTAATGCTGGCCTTGTAAAATGAGTTTGGAAGTGATCCCAGCACTTCAATGTTTTGAAAGAATTTGAGAAGGTGTGGTATTAATTTTTCTTTAAATGTTTGGAAGTATTCACCAATGAAACCATCTGGTCTTGGACTTTTCTTTCTTGGGAGATAATTGATTAATGATTCAATCTCCTCACTCACTATTGGTCTGTTCAGTGTTCTGTTTCTTTATGATTCAGTCTTGGTAGATTATGTTTCTAATAATTTATCCATTTCTTCTAGGTAACTGAATTTGTTGGCATATAATTGTTCCTAGTAGTCTCATGATACATTGTATTTCTGTGCTATCCGTGTAATGCCTCCTCTTTCATTTATGACTATATTTATTGAGTACCCTCTCTTTTTTTCTTGGCTAGTCAAGGATTTGTCACTTTTATTTTCTTTAAAAAACAACTCTTTGTTTCATTAATCTTTTGTATTATTTTTCTGATCTCTATTTCATTTATTTCTGCTCTGAGTTTTTTTCTTTCCTTCAGCTAACTTGAGGCTAGGTTTGTTCCTTTTCTAATTCCTTGAGTTATAAAGTTAGGTTGTTTAAGATCTTTCTCTTTGTTTAATGTAGGCATTTATTGTTATAAATTTCCCTCTTAGAACTGCTTTTCTGTACCCCATGAGTTTTGGTATGTTGTGTTTCTATTTTCATTTGTTTCAAGATATTTTTAGAGTTCCTTTTTGATTTCTTCTTTGACCCACTGGTTATTCAGGAGTGTACTGTTTAATTTCCACATATTTGTGAATTTTCCATGCTTCTTCTTGTTACTGATTTCTAGTTTTATGTCATTATAGTCAGAAAAAAATAGTTTGTTTCTCTCTTCATACCTAGTAAAATTTGTTTCATATAATTAAGTGCTCTGATGTTGGGTACACATATACTTAAAATTGTTAGATCCGCTTGATGAGTTGACCCCTTTCTCATTATATAATAGCCTTCTTTATCTTTTGTTATAGACATTGTTAAAATCTATTTTGTCCAATGTATACAGAGCTAGCCCTGCTCTTTTGTTTGTTTCTTGCATGGATTAATCTTTTTCCCTCCATTTACTTTCAGCTTATGTGTGTCTTGAAGCTGAAGTGAGTCTCCTATAGGCAGCATATAGTTAGGTCTTGTTTTTTGTTTGTTTGTTTATGTATTTAGCTGCTCTATAAATATTGATTGAGAGTTTGATCCATTTACATGTAAAGTAATTATTGATAGGTAAGGGCTTACTATTGACATTTTTTTCATTGCTTTCCGGCTGTTTTATATTTCTTTCTCCCTTTCTTCTTCTCTTTCTATCTTGCTTTTGAGTTGATGATTTTCTTTAATGGTATTCTGTTTTCTTTCCCTTTCTCTTTTATGTACCCACTATAGGTTTGTGCTTTGTGGTTACCATGAGGCTTATAAAATACATCTTATAAGTTAATTTTAAGTTGATAACAACTCAACTTTGGTCATATACAAAAACTCTACCCTTTGACCTCCTCCATTATTTTATATTTTGATATAAAAATTTGTAACTTTTTATATGGTGTGTTTGTTAACAAGTTATTATAGTTATATGTAATACTTTATTCTTTTAATCTTTATACTACAGTTAAGAGGGATTTACATACCACAACTACAGTATTAGAGTTCTGAATGTGACAGTATACTTACCTTTACCAGTTAGCTTTACACTTTTATTAGTTTTTATGTTGTCACATACATTCATTGTATTCTTCAGCTCCAGAATTTCTGGGTTTTTTGTTGTTTTTTTTTTTATGATTTCCATCTCCTTGTTGAACTTCTCATTTTGTTCATATACTGTTTTTCTCATTTTGTTGAGGTGTCTCTCTATGTTCTCTCATAGCCCTCTAGCTTCCTTAACACAATTATTTTGAGATCTTTGTCAGGCAATTCATAGAAGTCCATTTCTTTGGGAGTGGTTACTGAAAATCATTGTGTTCCTTTGGTGGTATCATGTTTCCTTGATTCGCAGTGTTCCTTGAACCTTGCATTGCTGTCTTCATATTTGGAGAAGCAGTCACCTCCTCTAGTCTTTACTGACTGGCTTTAGGAGAAAAATAACTTCACCGGTCAGCTCAGCTAAAGATTCTAAGGCTCTCTCAGACCTCTTCTACGGAGGTGCCTGTTCCACACCTCTTGCTTCCTCTTGCAGGGGGGAATTTTTAAGAGTGTATGCCTCCTCTAAATCCTGCAAAGCCAGGCCAAGTGTTGAGCGCCTTCCACGTGGGTTCCCTGGAGCAGTTCCCTGAAACGCTCAAGCTTGTGTGTTTGCTCCCAGTTCTGAGAGCTGGCCAGGCTTTCTGCGTGCACTCACACTCCGCCTACAAAGGCTTGCCCTCACCATCTGTCGGGGCGCATGGGGGTCAGCCACGAGGCAGGAGGGGGTGAGGCACGTGGAGCATTAGGATTGCCCCTGGGCCAGCTGGGGGCTCCACAGGAGAGGTACCCCAAACAGCTCACTGATGGTCTTCTTGACGGAGCCCGTGACACTTCCACAGTCCTCTGATGAGTTCTGAGTCCTGACTGCTGTCCCAGCCTCTCCCGATCTCTCAGCTGTGCCCATCGCCTCAATTTTCCTGGTGAGGTGAGAAAGAAGGGGGCATCTTGGGCTGTGTCCTGCACACGTGGGGAGGCCAGGTGCTCACTCATTTTCCTCCGTGGGAGGAACTGGGGTCTGAGGGGGTTTCCCTCATCACTGAGCTGTGCTGCCTTGGCAGAGGGGTGATGCATGTCAAGTGAAATTATCCTTACCCTCTTCAACTGTCTTTTCTTGTGTTTTTTTTCTCCAATAGCAGGCTATAACTTCTCCACTGGACTCCTAGACACCCACAAAAGTACTTTTCTCCATAAGTGGTTGTCAAAAATTAATGTTCTAGGAGGGATAACAGTGGAAAACTCCTATTTTGTCAGCTTGCTGAAATCACTAAAAAATATCCCATTAGAAAATATACAATGCTCAGATGCACATATATTATGGGTATAACAGCAATGGTTTTACAATTCAACACCATTAATAATACGACTATAATTTTCTTAAGTTCTCATTTTTAATATTACACGTAAATATGCTGAATTATGTTTCAAAATTAAATGCACTCTTTTCATCTGCCAGTTCCTAACTCCTTATTTCTTTAAACTGAATTAAATAGAAGTACTTCAAAAGCTGTGACAGACATCACAATCAATATTTAGACATTATCCCGTTTCTATTAGGCACTGTTGTCACATTAACAGGCAACTTCATTAGAGGCTTTGGAAATAAAATATCTGGGTTCAAATTTGCCAAGGAACCTGCTCTACAACTCAGAAATAATAATTAAGTGGTTGCTCAATAATAAAAGCATATGACATCTATCTGTATGAAATCTGACATCAAGTTGAATAAGAGGGCAGAATTAAATAGTTAAATTCATAACAAATAACTGAAATTCACATAATCTTTCAAAAGTAACATCTTAGTTTCCCTGCTGTAACATTCACCTTCTCCAACCTTGAAGATTTCCATTCCACACTTCCCATTAGATCCTCACTCAGTACTTGGGATAGTCTTTACGCCTATTTGATTTAATTCTAACGGACTCTAACATTTCTCTTAAACCATTTAGTGGAATAACTTATTCAAAAAGCTTATAACAGGACTTCGCTGGTGGCGCAATGGTTAAGGATCCGCCTGCCAATGCAGGGGGCACAGGTTCGAGCCCTGGTCCAGGAAGATCCCACATGCTGCGGAGCAACTAAGCCCGTGTGCCACAACTACTGAGCCTGCGTGCCACAACCACTGAAGCCTGCACACCTAGAGCCCGTGCTCCACAACAAGAGAAGTCACCACAATGAGAAGCCCACGCACCGCAACGAGGAGTGGCCCCCACTCGCTGAAGCTGGAGAAAGCCCGTGTGCAGCGGCGAAGACGCAATGCAGCCAAGAAAAAATAAATTGAATTAATTAATTTTAAAAAAAAGCATATAAGTACCTGTGGAAACTTTGTACAACACAGAAAAGTCATTCATTTCAAGTACATTTCTTGATAGTCTATAAAATATTTAGTGAACCACTAAATGTAAAGGTTAGTACATGTAAAGGTTTGAATCTTGAAGAACCATCAGAAAGGAAAATGTCTAGCAACAAAATAAGCATTCATCAAGAAAGCGTGCTAAAAAATAAGAAAACAGCAAGTATTCTATTTCTATTTGAAGTTTTTTTAAGCCATTTGCATAAAGTCAGGGGGGAAATAACTCTTGAATAAAATAATATTCCATTCTTATTTCCATATTTTCAAATGATTAGTTTAGATGAATGACTTGCTTTCCATTCTCTTTTGGTTACAGGAATTTGTATCTTACAGTGGATAAATAACTAGTTTTTATTTTAAACTTTATAGGTTCAAAAATACTTGAAGCTGTCAAACAAATTCAAAAGCTACATTGCCATAATGTTAATGTTTAAAATATCTTAAAATATTGGATTTTATAGAAAAATATCAAAGCAATATAAATTAATACATTGAGGCAGGAGAAAATTAGGAGGATAGGGAGGAGGAAAGAGAGAAAGTAAAGAAGGGAATAGGTCAGGACAGTAGGTGAAAAGGAAGACAGGAGAGGAGGAAAAGGAGAGCAAGTAAATAGGATGGAAAGCAGGGTGGACAAAAGGAAGGAAAGAAACTAGGTAGCTCACCGGGATGACCTAAACACTTACTCAAGAGATTGTTATACTTTAAAAATGTGTCACTGACTCTGATGTATATCAAATAAAAATTTTAATCCTCTTAGCATAAAATTAAAAGTCTTGTATTGACTGACTCCTGCCCATTTTCCAGACTCAACTCTGAGCACTTGCCAATATAAACCCTCAACTCTAATGATAGCAAATTAGCTACAATTGATGACTACACCAACCTTTCTCAGACCACTGGACACATGCCTTTTGGTCTTGCCTTTTTCTCCCTCCCTCTTCCTTTTTCATCTTCCTTCTCTAGTCTTCTACTCCTACAAGCATTTCTCAATGTCAGTTCCAACCTTGACTTCTCTCTTAAGTGTTCCCTGATCTGTCCTGCTCTTCATCAGGAAATATTGTGTCCCCTCCTCAACGCTCATTAGCAACCTGTGAAAACCTCTGTTCTAGCACCTAACATGTGTATTGTGCTGTACACAAATATGAACTGCATGACTATCAGAACTAACCATCACCATACCCTCAGTGATGAGTTCATTATTAAATTCTTAGAAAGTAATAAATGTTTACTATTATGAGAATTAGTAGATGTTAATTACTATGAGACTGAGTGACTGAGCAAGTCTCATTATGAATTAAATTCCCTTTAAAGAAAGTCATATAAATTAATTATGCTATTCACTCGTACTGGTCAAATTTGCTTGATAATTTCCAACACGTTCAACAGTTTGTTGACTATAGTCCTAGACTAACATTTAATTATTGCAAAATGAACTTTTCAGGAATTAGCCAGAATCCTGTGCATAAGAAGTCTACATAGAGTTCACAAAGTTCAAAAACATGCCAATTCTGTACAAAATAAGGTCTGTGCAGCTCAGGGTGTTGCTGCTGCTGAGTTTGCAGGAGCATTTGGTAATTAATCTGAGCTTTGGGGAATTTTAAATGTTGGCAAACACATTTTAAATTTTAAATCTGTTGTTTGAAGGGGCGTTCCTGAGTAGAGGTTATACTATAGGAAATAAAAGATGTTTCCGCTTAACTTGTACTTTTTATATGGTTAAATGAGCACAACAAATATTTGTGGAGATATAGTGTGATTTCAATGAAATCGTGTTGAGAACTCCAGTGAATATAATATAAAACATTTCTGTATAATGATCTGATTATGCATGAGTTAGCTAGTAGCTATGAATTAGTTTTTAAATTTCTTATATTGGCTATTACTTGGTTTTATCATTTTAACCTGGGATTCCACATGAGTCAAGTATAATAGTTATTTGGCACCATCTGTCTTAGAAATGCCTGTTTTTCTGTGCATATTGACTTGGAAGCTAGGACCAAACAGAACCAAATTAAGCGACTACAAGACAGGAAGCAATATGCAAAATACACAGTAAATGTAAATGAGATGCAATATATTCAACTAGGCATCTCAAAACCAGGAAGTTGGAAAAGACCCGAAGGAATTTCAGAGGGCACAGCACAACGGACTCTGGAAGAATGAGTAATTTATAAATTAGATTAAGTCCTTAAATATGTATGGCTTGGGTGAAAGGCATCTAAAATTGTGATCACTGATAAGAAATATTTGAGAAGCATAAACAGCAACAAGAAAAGGAAAAACTGGCATGGTCATAAAATTAAGCAGAAAACATTTAAAAACAAAACAACTGAACTTTAGCAAAGCTGGGTCAAATAACAATTGTTCAGTCTAACAAAAATCTTGGAGAATAGTACGAATCAAAAGCTAAAAAGTTTAATATGTAATCGAAAAAGTATAGTTGTTTATTTTTGGAAGGGACTTTGAAGGTTTTCTTTTTAATGTTATATCCAATGCTTAATATGTTTGCAAACATAGCTTGAAGGCCTCCAGAGATAAGAAGATAACCTACCAGGTGAACTCATATTGGGGGGGGGGGGGAGTTTCTAATTACTACTACCACTAATATACTGCTAGCAATAATGTATTAAAATAGACATATAAATAAATGGTTACAATATAATGAGAACTTGCACAGCACTTCAGGACACAAGACTTCTTCCCTGGCACCATGACACTAGATCACTCCATATCTGCCAGAAACACACGCCGAGAAAATTGAGTGTCCTTTGACTCTTCACAAAAACAGCCCCATGCTTATTTCTGTCATAGCATTTCCACACTATTTTGTAATTTTTGATTGCCTTCTTCCTCCCCTCTAAACTTCAGCTGTTTGAACACTGCATTTTCATCATTTTATTTGTAGTACCTGATACAAAGCTTGGCAAACCATTAATTATTCAATAAATGTTTTAAAACTACAAATATGGGACTTTGAGAAGCTGAGCTCATTGGAAATTATAATATTCAGGAAAAGTATTAAGGAAATATTACAGCTCGCACAGATTCACAGGCATAGTTAGACTTGGAACAGTTAGAAGTAAATGAGGAGGGCATTCCACACGAAGAAATAATAATAAAAAATGGTCAGATGTCTCTGGATTTTGTATGGCATTTTCTATCTTTAGCTACCATTAGCAAGGATAGCTATCTAAACTTTAGATGTTCTATTAATCTTTTTTCAAATTTTACTTATGCATTTATATTGAAGTATAGTTGATTTATAATGTGTTTAGTTTCGGGTGTACAGCAAAGTGATTCAGTTATACATACATATATATCTATTTTTTTCAGATTTTTCCTTATAGGTTATTACAAAATATTGAGTATAGTTCCCTGTGCTATATAGTAGGTCCTTACTGACTATTTCATATATAGTTGTGTATTATATTAATCCCAAACTCCTAATTTATCCATCCCCACCCCTTCCCATTTGGTAACCATAAGTTTGTTTTCTGTGTCTGTGGGTCTCTTTCTGTTCTGTATATAAGTTCATTTGTATCATTTTTTAAAGATTTATATCACACATAAGTGATATTATATGATAGTTGTCTTTCTCGGGCTAACTTCACTTAGTGTGGTAATCTCTAGGTCTCTCGATGTTGCTGCAAATGGCATTATTTCATTTTTTTCAGCTGAGTAATATTCCTTTGTATAACTATACCTCTTTATCCATTCAGCTGTAGATGGACATTTAGGTTGCTTCCATGTCTTGGCTATTGTAAATAGTGCTGCTATGAACACTGGGTGTAATCTTTTCAAGTTATGGTTTTCTCCAGATATATGTGCAGGAGTGGGATTGCAGGATCATAGAGTATCTGTATATTTAGTTTTTTAAGGAACCTCCTTACTGTTCTCCATAGTGGCTGTACCAACTTACATTACCGCCAACAGTGTAGGAGGTTCCTTTTTCTCAACACCCTCTGCAGCATTTACTATTTGTAGACTTTTGATGATGGCCATTCCAACCAGTGTGAGGTGATACCTCACTGTAGTTTTGATTTGCATTTCTCTAATAATTAGCATTGTTGAGCATCTTTTCATGTGCCTTTTGGCCATCTGTATGTCTTCACTAATCTTTAAATTACAACATAAGCATAAAATTTTTTTCTGAGGATTTAGAAAGCTTCACTTTTTCTTAAACTGTTTAAAATATAGCAAGCACAATTACAAATGAAAGTCTGACAAGATATTTTTCATGTCCTTCCCTACTTCCCCCCCATTAAAAATATGAATAAGAAAGATTAACATGGGTAGCTGATAACTTATGCTAATACTAAGTATTCAGTTAATAACTTATTATTTAACTATTGTATGTAATAGACTCCTCCCCCTTACACACACACAAGGAAGAAGAAAAGGAGGAGGAGGAGGAGGAGAACAGGGAGGGGAAATGAAAAATCGTAAGATTAGACTGAAAGGAAGCCCACTCAAAGGATCTCAACTAGGAACCTCTCATGGATCCTGGTTATCAGATTTTTTGGATCCTGAGCGTCTAAGAAACACTCTTATGGGATGGCCTTTAGAGTAGTCTACCTGCACATTGATTCCTCGTGTACATTTGTTGAAGTCAGTGCATTCTCCACAATTCCCCACTGAGAATAAAGAAATAAATGCTGTGATAGTAGAATGCACATTGAGGAATATAAGTATATTAAGAAGAAAGATATATAAATCAGGTCAGGTAGGGAGGAGATGAGGAAATTGGGTGCATAATTTTTATCAACTATTGGCAATCACCATGATGCACGTTTGGGATAAGTAAAGAAAGAAATTTCTAATAAATAGAGCTAGTCAAGATGAAATAGTTTCAGAAAGTAATGAACTCCAATAGCGGGAAATGCTCAAGCAGAAGCTAAGTGACCATCTGTCACGGATGTTGTAGAAGGGAGACTTTCACTGAGTGGGAGGTTATGCTAAATTATCTCTAAGGCTATTTCCAACCCCTGAGATTCTATAATTCAGTGAAGGTGAGCCTGAAGAAAACCCCAAAGAACTATTAAATAACTCTGTGTATTCAAACATAAATATCAGCAGTTAATTTCAAACCAACCATTAACTTCATCTAAGAATTTAATTTGTCTCAGAAATTTGAAGAAAATGGTCATAAAAAGGAAACAGAAAAATCCCTTACCTGCATGGATGATCTATTTAATGGTTTTCAAATTATGCTCTTTATATATCTTGGGAACAGAGAGAAACCTTGCAGCTATTTCAGAGGCATCCTCAAGGCAGAAAGTATTGGAGGGCAGAAAAAGGAAGATAAGCAAGTGAGGTTTCAGATCCCCCAGATCCACTATAACCAGGGCAGTTCAACCTTTATCTCTATTTTATATATTGAACTTCTGAGTAACATATATTATTTGAATAAGATAATTCATGGCTTAGGAATTTTGATCAGAACTAACCTAGTTCATGCAAGAATAATACAATTTCTGGTTAAATCAGCATTAAAAAATAATATCAAATAACAGAATATTACAGATCCATTGTGAAAGTTATAGGAAAATAGTTTTTCCCCAGGGAAAAACTATGTAAATATGCTATTAATTGACTATTTCAAATAATCAACATTTTGGTCCACTAGAATGTATGAATCATGGGTATTTGAGGATATCAACAATTATGTATTTTATTGATAAATTCCCCAAATCAAGAAAAATACTTGGTATACAGACAGCGATCATTAAAGTTTATGGGACTAATTAATTAATAGAAATGTCAGTGTTTTTCCAATTTAGGCAAATTTCAAAAATACTACATTGAGAGTTCTGCTTTTAGCTAAGATGTTCACCAAAAAAAAAGAAAGAAATCGCTTCTGCCTTAATTCTGAGAAAAGCCTAGATAAAATGAAATACTATATATTTCTTTAAAGCCACTGAAGAACAGTGGGTACAAAAAATTCCAGAGATGGATAAACTCTCCCTTAAAAGTAGCCACTTATAAGCATGAAATATTAGCTAAATCTGAAGGCCACTGAGCAAGAGTTAGCTTTCTTCAAGCAGAAAAATTTTGCTGATAAAAGAACTAAGATAATTGTAACAGTGATGAATTTGCTGGTATGATGGATAGGCATCTGAAGGTATCTCAAATACAGAGTTTCTCCTTCCTGTCCACTAATTTTACCCCACAGAACATGTGTAGAAGAAGAGCTGGACAGACGGAGATCTGATCATCTAATAGTACAAGTGGAAGCAGTCTGCTCTCACTAAGACACTTGAAAGCAGAGGTAAACTGATGATCACTAACCCAATCTGGACTTGGTCCAAAACTTCAGTAGATCATAAAGATGAACCCCTCACTCTGGACACTTGGCAAAGGAAAGTGCACGAACTTTCTGAAAGAAAATATTATCTGCTTCAGTCTCTACCATTCTTTCATATACGATAAATAACACACAATAAAAATTTATGTCTTTTAGATAGCCTCATCCACCAGAGGGCAGACAGCAGAAGCAAGAAGAACTACAATCCTGCAGCCTGTGGAACAAAAACCACATTCACAGAAAGAGAGACAATATGAAAAGGCAGACGGCTATGTACCAGATGAAGGAACAAGGTAAAACCCCAGAAAAACACCAATGAAGTGGACATAGGAAACCTTCCAGAAAAAGAATTCAGAATAATGATAGTGAAGATGATCCAGGACCTCAGAAAAAAAGAATGGAGGCAAAGATCGAGAAGATGCAAGAAATGTTTAACAAAGATCTAGAAGAATTAAAGAACAAACAGAGATGAACAATACAATAACTGAAATGAAAAACACACTAGAAGGAATCAATAGCAGAATAACTGAGGCAGAAGAAGGGATGAATGACTGGGAAGACAGAATGGTGGAATTCACTGCTGTGGAACAGAATAAAGGAAAAAGAATGAAAAGAAATGAAGACAGCCTAAGAGACCTCGGGGACAACATTAAATGCAACAACATTCACATTACAGGGGTCCCAGAAGGAGAAGAGAGAGAGAAAGGACCCGAGAAAACATCTGAAGAGATTATAGTTGAAAACTTCCCTAACATGGGAAAGCAAATAGCCACCCAAGTCCAGGAAGTGCAGAGAGTCCCATACAGGAGAAACCCAACGAGAAACACACCGAGACACATAGTAATCAAACTGGCAAAAATTAAAGACACAGAAAAATTATTGAATGCAGCAAGGGAAAAACAACAAATAACATACAAGGGAACTCCCATAAGGTTAACAGCTGATTTCTCAGCAGAAACTCAACAAGCCAGAAGGGAGTGGCATGATATACTTAAAGTGATGAAAGGGAAGAACCTACAACCAAGATTACTCTACCCGGCAAGGATCTCATTCAGATTCGATGGAGAAATCAAAAGCTTTACAGACAAGCAAAAGCTAAGAGAATTCAGCACCACCAAACGAGCTCTACAACAAACGCTAAAGGAACTTCTCTAAGTGGGAAACACAAGAGAAGAAGAGGAGCTACAAAAACAAACCCAAAACAATTAAGAAAATGGTAATAGGAACATACATATCGATAATTACCTTCAACGTGAATGGATTAAATGCTCCCACCAAAAGACACAGGCTTGCTGAATGGATACAAAAACAAGACCCACATACATGCTGTCTACAAGAGACCCACTTCAGACCTACAGACACATTCAGATTGAAAGTAAGGGGATGGAAAAAGATATTCCATGCAAATGGAAATCAAAAGTAAGCTGGAGTAGCAATACTCATATCAGATAAAATAGACTTTAAAATAAAATATGTTACAGGAGACAAGGAAGGACACTACATAATGATCAAGGGATCAATCCAAGAAGAAGAAATAACAACTATAAATATATATGCACCCAACATAGGAGCACCTCAATACATAAGGCAACTGTTAACAGCTATAAAAGAGGAAATTGACAGTAACACAATAATAGTGGGGGACTATTACTGGAGAGATCATCCAAACAGAAAATTAATACGGAAAGACAAGCTTTAAATGACACAATAGACCAGATAGATTTAATTAACATTTATAGGATATTCCATCCAAAAACAGCAGATTACACTTTCTTCTCAACTGCACATGGAACATTCTCCAGGATAGATCACATCTTGGGTCACAAATCAAGCCTCAGTAAATTTAAGAAAATTTAAATCATATCAAGCATCTTTTCTGACCACAATGCTATGAGATTATAAATCAATTACAGGGAAAAAAACATAAAAAACACAAACACATGGAGGCTAAACAACATGCTACTAAATAACCAAGAGATCACTAAAGAAATCAAAGAGGAAATCAAAAAATACCTAGAGACAAATGATAATGAAAACACGACAATCCAAAACCTATGGGATGCAGCAAAAGCAGTCCTAACAGGGAAGTTTATAGCTATACAAGGCTACCTCAAGAAACAAGAAAAATCTCAAATAAACAATCTAACCTTAAACCTAAAGGAACTAGAAAAGAAGAACAAACAAAACCCAAAGTTAGCAGAAGGTAAGAAATCATAAATATCAGAGCAGAAATAAATGAAATAGAAACAAAGAAACCAATAGCAAAGATCAATAAAACTAAAACCTGGTTCTTTGAGAAGTTAAACAAAATTGATAAAGCATTAGCCAGACTCATCAAGAAAAAGAGGGAGAGGACTCAAATCAATAAAATTATAAATGCAAAAGGAGTAGTTACAACAGACACCGTAGAAATACAAACCATCCTAAGAGACTATTACAAGCAACTCTATGTCAATAAAATGGACAACCTGGAAGAAATGGACAAATTCTTAGAAAGGTATAACCTTCCAAGACTGAACCAGGAAGAAATACAAAATATGAACAGACCAATCACAAGCACTGAAATTGAAACTGTCATTAAAAATCTTCCAACAAACAAAAGTCCAGGACCAGATGGCTTCACAGGTGAATTGTATCAAATATTTAGAGAAGCACTAACACCCATCCTTCTCAAACTCTTCCAAAAAATTGCAGAGGAAGGAACACTCCCAAACTCATTCTAAGAGGCCGCCATCATCCTGATATCAAAACCACACAAAGATACTACAAAAAAAGAAAATTGCAGACCAATATCACTGATGAATAGAGATGCAAATATCCTCAACAAAATACTAGCAAACAGTATGCAACAACACATTAAAAGGATCATACACCATGATCAAGTGGGATTTATCCCAGGGATGCAAGGATTCTTCAATAAACGCAAATCGGTCAATGTGATACACCATATTAACAAACTGAAGAAGAAAAACCATATGATCATCTCAATAGATGCAGAAAAAGCTTTTGACAAAATTCAACACCCATTTATGATAAAAACTCTCCAGAAAGTGGGCAAAAAGGGAACTTACCTCAACATAATAAAGGTGATATACGACAAACCCACAGCAAACATCATTCTCAATGGTGAAAAACTGAAAGCATTTCCTCTAAGATCAGGAACGAGACAAGGATGTCCACTCTCACCACTATTATTCAGTATAGTTTTGGAAGTCCTAGCCACGGCAATCAGAGAAGAAAAAGAAATAAAAGGAGTACAAACCGGAAAAGAAGAAGTAAAACTGTCACTGTTGGCAGATGACATGACACTATACATAGAGAATCCTAAAGATGCCACCAGAAAACTACTAGAGCTAATCAATGAATCTGGTAAAGTTGCAGGATACAAAATTAATGCACAGAAATTATCTTGCATTCCTATATACTAATGATGAAAAATCTGAAAGAGAAATTAAGGAAACACTTCCATTTACCAATGCAACAAAAAGAATAAAATACCTAGGAATAAACCTACCTAGGGAGACAAAAGACCTGTATGCAGAAAACTATAAGACACTGTTGAAAGAAATTAAAGATGATACCAACAGATGGAGAGATATACCATGTTCTTGGATTGGAAGAATCAATATTGTGAAAATGACTATACTACCCAAAGCAATCTACAGATTCAATGTAATCCCTATCAAATTACCAAAGGCATTTTTTACAGAACTAGAACAAAAAATCTTAAAATTTGTATGGAGACACAAAAGACCCCAAATAGCCAAAGCAGTCTTGAGGGAAAACAACGGAGCTTGAGGCATCAGACTCCCTGACTTCAGACTATATTACAAAGCTACAGTAATCAAGACAATATGGTACAGGCACAAAAACAGAAATATAGATCAATGGAACAGGATAGAAAGCCCAGAGATAAATCCACGCACATATAGTCAACTAATCTATGACAAAGGAGGCAAGTATATACAGTGGAGAAAATACAGTCTCTTCAATAAGTGGTGCTGGGAAAACTGGGCAGCTACATGTAAAAGAATGAAATTAGAACACTCCCTAACACCATATAAAAAATAAACTCAAAATGGATTAGAGACCTAAATGTAAGACCGGACACCATAAAACTCTGAGAGGAAAACATAGGAAGAACATTCTTTGACATAAATCACAGCAAGATCTTTTTTGATCCACCTCGTAATGGAAATAAAAACAAAAATAAACAAATGGGACGTAAGGAAACGTAAAGCTTTTGCAAAGCAAAGGAAACTACAAACAAGACGAAAAGACAACACTCAGAATGGGAAAAAAATATTTGCAAACGAATCAACGGACAAAAGATTAATCTCCAAAATATTTAAACAGCTCATGCAGCTCAATATTTAAAAAACAAACAACCCAATCAAAAAATGGGCAAAAGACCTAAATAGACATTTCTCCAAAGAGGACATACAGATGGCCAAGAAGCACATGAAAAGCTGCTCAACATCACTAATTATTAGAGAAATGCAAATGAAAACTACAGTGAGGTATCACCTCACACCAGTTAGAATAGGCATCATCAGAAAATCTACAACAACAAATACTGGAGAGGGTGTGGAGAAAAGGGAACTCTTTTGCACTGTTGGTGGGAATGTAAATTGATACAGCCACTATGGAGAACAGTATGGAGGTTCCTTAAAAAACTAAAAATAGAATTACCATATGACCCAGCAATCCCACTACTGGGCATATACCCTGAGAAAATCATAATTCAAAAAGACACATGCACCCCAGTGTTCATTGAAGCAGTATTTACAATAGCCAGGTCATGGAAGCAACCTAAATGCCCATCGACAGACAAATAGATAAAGAAGATGTGGTACATATATACAATGGAATATTACTCAGCCATAAAAAGGAACGAAATTGGGTCATTTGTAGAGACGTTGATGAATCTAGAGACTGTCATACAGAGTGAAGTAAGTCAGAAAGAGAAAAACAAATATTGCATATTAACGCCATATATGTGGAACCTAGAAAAATGGTACAGATGAACTGGTTTGCAGGGCAGAAATTGAGACACAGATGTAGAGAATAAACATATGGACACCAAGGGAGGAAAGCGGTGGGGGGGTGGGGACGGTGGTGGGATGAATTGGGAGATTGGGATTGACATGTATACACTGATGTGTATAAAATGGATGACTAGTAAGAACCTGCTGTATAAAAAAAAAAAAAAAATTATGAGACCAACGAGTGAACAGGAAAACATGACCCATAATCAAGAGAAAAAATAATTAACAGAAACAGATCCAACAATGACCCAGACTCAGATTTAACAAGAAATTATATATATATGTGTGTGTATGGGTATGTATATATATAATTTAGAGTAAATATTTTTCAAAATGGATTAGAAAGATAAGAATTCTACAAATTCTATAACTAGAAAATCTAAAAAATAACCAAAAGAGAATTATAGAACTGAAAAAAAAAGCATCTTTGAAATAAGAAAATCATTATATGGGCTTAAAGCAGACTAGACACAGTGGAAGAAAAGAGTAGTGAACCCAAATATAGGCTAATAGAAATTATTCAAATGGAAGCACAAGGAAAAAACAAAACAGAAACTCAGAGACCCATGCAATAAGACATAGGTTAACACTGAAGCCCCAGATACGGAGGTAAGAAAGGGAATGGGGAAGAAATCTTTTAAAAAATATCATGGCCATGATTCTTCCACTTTTCCAAAAATAAAGAAATTCATCAACCCATATATCCAAGAAGCTCAGAGAACACTTTACAGGACAAAATAAAATACAGTAAGAACAAATCCACGTGCATATCACAGAGAAGCTGGGGTTGGGGGGTGGAGAAGAGGACAGTCACATTATGTTCAGGGTGATGAGAATAAAAGCTAAAAAACAAGAGATTTACAACTTAAAAATGCTGAAAGAAAAATTATTCGTCTTGAATTCTACATCCAACGAAAATATCCTTGACATATGAGAGCAATTACAGAAACTTTCAGACAAATAAAAGCGTCATAACTTCCTTCCACAAAGCTGCACTGCCACAACTCTGAAGAGCGTTCTTCTGCCAAAGGAAAATGATCCAAGAGAGAAAAAAGGAATAAAGAGAACCAGAAAGGGATAATAAATGGGTAAACATAAAATATTATTTTCAACATTTATTTAGAGGACTGTTAACTATGTAAAACAAAGATAATAATATATTGTGGTATGTACACTATACGCAGGAATAAATTACATGCCAACAATAGCTCAAAGAACAGAAACAGTAGTGCTGCATAGTTATTTTGGTGATTGTGAAGTAGAATATTAATTCAAAGAAGACTGTGATAAGTACTTGATCTCTTGTGTAACCACAGAATGCAAAACAAAGAGAAACAGCAAAAGAGCCAATGGAGGGGTAAAGTGAAATACATATATACATATATATATACAAGAAAGGGAGAATAGGAAGCACGAAACTGAGAATAGATGACAGAAGCAGAGAACAAATAAAAAGAAGGTGGACTTAGACCCAAACCTATCATTAATCATATTAAATATAAACACACTAGTCATTCCAAATAAAATATGGAGATTATTTGACTGTTATTTACAATAAACATGCTATTTATGAGACAATATAAGGACATGGATGAAAAGGGTGGAAAAGACAAACCATGCAAGTACTAATCATGAGAAATAAAGTATGACTATGTTAATAATACCAAAGTAAACTTCAATACAAGAAGTATTGCACAGATAAAGAGGAATCTTCATAAAATACAGCACTCAAGTAATCCAGAGGCATTTTCCTCTCTTTCCTCTCAACGTCCTGGATTTTCCCACATCCCCACTCTATCGCAAAAACAATAGTGTGTGAGCTTCAAGGTTGCTTCAACCTCCAAACAAATCAGCTACTGAACATCCAAGACCACTGAAAGAAAGTTTGAGACATTTTCCCTCTCTTCAAAAGTAAATTTGAACTAACTCTCTCTTTTTTTTTACTTAGAAAACTGCTTTTGTCTGGTACTTATACATTTTCCCCAAATTAAAGCTTTATTAAATTTTAATTCTCAGGATAATATTTTGTAAAGAACGTGGATTTAAATATTAGGAAACATGTCAGTTGCTGTACCTGTTAAGTGACTAAACCATGGGGAGTTCACAGATAGGTAACACTGAGTATAGCCCACAGTTTAGCTGCAGAGACAAATAAGCGAGTAATTGCAATGCTTCACGAAAGGTATACAAAGGTTGCTCACTAGAAGCTATGGGGGCACAGGCAAAGCTTCTGATTCCTTCTAGATTCTGAGAGGAAGGGTGGTCAGGGAGTGTGCAATCTTGTGTAAGAGTGCCCTTTGCAATATATTGTAAGTTGGAGGAAACCATCACGAACCTCTGTTCCTCTCTGTGTCCTCTTGGAAGTACTTTACGATGATTTTCAATGAAGTGAGAGACAAATTTAAATATCTGGTCTGAATTCAACATGCAAGATAATATCATGCAGAGAGATTCTGACTGATAGAAAACAACATTCACAAAAATTACATTTAGCTTGCTGAATGTACACTCTGAATGTATACTTTATCATCCTCTATGACAATTCATCCTCATGCCTGCAAATTACTATGAAAAACCAAACTGTATAAATCATAATCATCTTGAACTAGTCAGAGGTTCTATATTTATACATTTTTTCTTTTCAACTGCTATAAATAGCACTAAGAATATATCAAAGGTGATAATGAGTATAACATTTTTAATAACGGCCAACTTTCTTATAACAGGAAAAAAATGAAATAGCACAGATAAATATATAACTCAAAATACTCACTTTGGTCAATAAATTCAATCTCCAATGCAATTAAGCTAACAGAGTTTCACTTCTTCCCTCTGTATTTCCCACTATCTTTGAGAGGATAGAAATAACAGCAAAGTGGCCAAAAATATGTTAAAAACTGATAGATGAGAACATTACTTGGCATAAACTCAAATTACGTATTTATAAATTATATATATTTTTAATTGAAGTATAGTTGATTTACAATATTATGTTAGTTTCAGGTGTACAGCAAAGTGATTCAGTTATATTTTTTTCAGATTATTTTCCACTATAGGTTATTGCAAGATATTAAATATAGTTCCCTGTGCTATACAGTAAATCCTTGTTGCTTATATTTTATATATAGTAGTGTATCTCTGTGTATATATTTCATATATAGTACTGTGTATCTGTTATCCCTCCGCCCCCATCTCTTTCCCCTTTGGTAACCATACATTTGTTTTCTATGTCTGTGAGTCTGTTTTTGTTTTGTAAATAAATTCATTTTTATTATTTTTTAGATTACACATATAAGTGATATCATATAATATTTGTCTTTCTCTGACTTACTTCACTTTGTATGATAATCTCTAGGTTCATCCAGTTGCTACAAATGACAATATTTCATTCTTTTTTATGTCTGTGTAATATTGGTAAATTATATTTTAAACCCAACATAAATTTATCCCTTGTATTAAATTGGTTAAAGACATTGCCACCCCAATTCCAAGTCTATTTATAAGTAATAGTGCTCTCAGATGTTACAGCAATTTCCACTATAGTCCTGCAAAAGCTGTCTGAGAGCTGAGACCAAGTCTGGCATGTCTTTATACCTACTACAAACCTTAGTGCACTGTCTTGAATATAAGAAGCTGTCAACAGTTCTTTGTACTACATACCATGCTGCATACATAAACTTTCTTATTCTCTCCTCCATGTATCTTAATATTCAATATTTTCATTTCATGATCTCTGTGCTGAATAATGGATACATTCTTTTAATATTTCTTTCAGTTCACCAATTCTCTCTTAAGCTGTTCTTTTTCCTTCAGATCTGTCTACTAATTTTATATCATGTTGCTCATTCCTCAGAATTCAATCTATGTCTTTTAATATTTTAACCTACTTATCTTGCATTCTGTTTCTTACATTTCCTGTATCATGACACTTTCTGGGTCTAATTCTTCTGCCTGCTCTCTCTACATACCTGCTCTTCTGTGTGCTTATTTTATAGTATTTGTCAGTGAGCACATATTTCTTGGGACTTTATTGTGGAGATTCTTCAAGGCTTAGTTTAAAGGTGGCTTCTCTCAGATAGGATATGTAGTTGGTTCTGCCATGCAAGAGCACAACCAATTAACATTAACTTTTTGGCTTAAAGGTTTTAAGGCCAGGTACCCGATATTAGGAATTCATTACTGAGGGTAGGGATCTGGCTACCAAGTAAGTGCAGAGATCATTATTTTCACTCATCAATTGCTAACATTACGTGGCTGGCATAATTCCAGCTCACTCTTACTTTGAAGAGATGCTTTATATTCAAGCTCTAAAGGGTTGGTATCAAGGAGGATGTATTAGTTTCCTGTGGCAACTGTAAGAAATCTAGTGGCTTAAAACAATGTAAGTTTATTATCTAACAGTTCTATAGTTGAAAATGAAGTTTGAAACGGATCTCATCTAGCTAGAATCAAGGTGTCACCAATGCCAAGTTCCTTTGTGGAGACTCTGGGAAAATTTGTTTCTCTGTCCTTTCCAGCTGCCTAAATTCTTGAACTCCTGAACCTCTCCCTCCATCTGAAAGCCAGCAATGGCTGCTCAAGTCTTCCTTACATTACAGTGCTCTGTCACTGACCCTTCTGCCTCCCTCTTCTACTTTTAAGGACATTTTGATTACACTGAGCCCACCTGGATGACCCAGGATAATTTTAATAATTATTATTTTAAGATCAGCTAATTAGCAACCATAGCTCCCCTTTGCTATGCAACATAACCTATTCACAGTTTCCAGAAATTAGGACATGAATATCTTTGAGTGGGGTCATTATTTCTGCCTAACACAGACAGGCTCTTATTAGAGTTTTGTACTTGAGTGGGCACTTTCTCTCTGGTCCTGAAAGCCCTGAAAATCATGAAGAGTGAAGTTCGACTTCGCCAGATTTGTTAAATGCCTTCAAGGCTAAAAGTGGCTTCTGTGCTCTGCTTACCACCCTAGGTTTCCTAATTGACTTAATATTTGCCTACATTCTGCCAGTTGCTTACACTCATGGTAGCTCATCGATGCATTTAACAATATATTTTTTATAGTTTTTCTATAACTTAAGGTGTTTGGGAGAAAAAAAGTTGGTCAAGTTAACCTGTCCACTATACAACCATAAATGGGTGATGCAGCAGTATGTTCTTCTAATATCAGTTAACAATGAAATGTAATAACTAAGTACACTTTTACTAGAGTGAGTATATTTATATATCATCAGAGTAAGCTTTTTATCTTGTTTCATCTAAAAATATTTTTCATCTTCAGTTTTTCATGAGCATAGGTTAATCAAAGGGGAATCTGTCTTCTAGCTATTTCCTGGTTGCCAAGGATTTGCTTAGGTACCATTTCACCACCAATTCTTGACATACTCCTTGACATATAGAAGGAGCTCTGGTTTCTTCTTCAATTTAATTCTACCCCACAGACTTTTAATGAGTACCTCTCTATGCAGTTAATTTACTAGGATTAAAAGAAAACTAAATTAAATAGGACATCACCTCTACTCCCAAGGAAACTCTGAACTTAATAGCAAATACAGCATGTAAACATAATTAGGCTACAGTGCCATACATGAAATAAAACATTGTTGCTGGGTAAAATAGTGACACAAAAACAGAGTTATCAACTGCACATTGGTGTAATAGGAAAGAAATCACAAGGAAAAAGCTCATACCGAGACTTTAAAAATGAGTAAAAGTTTGCCAAGTGAGAGAAGAGGAAAATCACATTCCAGGAAAAGCTAGAGGATGAGAAAAAGGATGAATGTCAAATAGCTTAACGTAACCTGAAGGCGTATTGTTTTACAGAGTGGTGAATCATGAGGTGAGAAAGAGCAGGGAGGTAGGCAAGGGTCGTATCTTAGAAGGTATTAACCATACAAAACAATTTAAAAAGAAGTTCTTCCAGGAGTGGTTCCCAAACCTGGCTGCTCATCAAAATTGTTACATATATAGATTGCTGAGCCGTATCGCCAAACTTCCTAAACCAGAATCACCTTGGGTAAACAGTTTTAACAAGCTTCCAGGTCTCTGATATAAACTGTATCAGGCTTCAGGCAACAGAAAACTTAAGAAGTAACTTTAAAAGAGGTAGCATCGGGCTTCCCTGGTGGCGCAGTGGTTGAGAATCTGCCTACCAATGCAGGGGACACGGGTTCAAGCCCTGGTCTGGGAAGATCCCACACGCCGCGGAGCAACTAGGCCCGTGAGCCACAATTGCTGAGCCTGCGCGTCTGGAGCCTGTGCTCTGCAACAAGAGAGGCCGCGATAGTGAGAGGCCCGCGCACCGCGATGAAGAGTGGCCCCCACTTGCCCCAACTAGAGAAAGCCCTCGCACAGAAACGAAGACCCAACACGGCCATAAATAAATTAATTAATTAATAAAAAAAAAAAAGATGTAGCATCTTATACAGTAAGTAGTCTCAAGATAGGATAGCTCCATTGTTGAATAATTTAGTAGCCCAATGATGTCAACAAGGATTCAGATTATTTCTGTTCTGCTTTGCACGTTGCAGTGTATCAGCTACTCCACCTCTCAGTTCTGAGATAGGTTCAGTAGCCTTGGGGTTTATATCTTCATACAACAATATCCAATGAAAGAAATCCTTTTTTCTTCTCTGTATCTCTTTCTGTGGGCAAGGAAAACTCTCACAGAGATGCCCCTGCCAATAGATACTTCCTCATGTTTCATTACCCAAAATTTCCTTATATAGCCACTTTAAACCAGTCACTGTTGAGGTCAATGGATTTACCATAACTGCTAATCAGTATTCATCTCTTGTTTCTGAGAAGGGGCATGGGCTTCCATGAAATACCTAAACACACACAATCTGAATAAAATAAACGAATAATATCAGGATTCAGATATAATAAAGTATAGGATATTGCTTTGGAGAAATCAACAGTATCTACCACAAAGAAGGTCATCGGACCAATATTTTGGAACCACTGCTTAAGCAACATGAGTGGTTTAAATCAGAGATAAACACGACTAGGTCAGCATTTTCAAAAAAATCAGTGGGCATTTGGAGAATCGTTCAACTAGAAGTCAGCTCCTTTCTATTTTTCAAGTAGAATATTTTAGTAAGCTAATAAAAAAAGTTGGCAATATTTTTACCTAGGGTAGTAATATTGGTGATGAACAGGAGATGTATAGGAAAGGTATTATACCAGAGTACAATCAGCAGTACTTGGGATGCCAGTGAATTTTGGTGGTAACGGAGGGAAAAGAATTGAGCATTTCTACCAGGTTCCTCACTGGCTATATAGCTGGAGCATCAACCAAAGGATTACAAGTGGCTTGTAAAATGAAATCCATTTTAATAAGGGTGTAACCATTAGGCCAAACGCCATGAGGAGGTCAAGTAAGATAAGTACCAAGAAGTGGCTATAAGCAAGTCACTACTGACACTGCAAGAGCCATTTCAATGCAGTAATAAAAGCAGAAGCCAAATGACAGTAATTGAAATGGACACTGAAAATGCAGATGGTCAGACAGACTCTCTCTTCAAGTACTTGGTCGCAAGGGTAGGAGAGCAATGGGTTGACAATTCAAGTGGTCAGCTTTGAGGAGGGCTGTGTGTGGATCGTAGCTACTCCAGCCACTCAGGAAGAAAAGTCAACAGGTAGAGAAAGTCTGAAAATGTAAGAAAGACTCGATAATTCCTGGAACAAAAATCTCTGATGATACAGATGGGCATATGCACTAGAATGTAAGTAAAGAGATTTTATCTTGCAGTAGAAGGGCTCTTTTTTCATAAATACTAAATGGAGGAGGTAAAGATGGGAGTACATGTGGATATATTTGGAGGCTGAAATACATTAGGGTGACTGGAGAAGCTCTTGATGAAGTACAAGAACACACACTGCTAGAGAGAAGAGTTGGGATAGGGACCATGAGAAAAATGATTAAAGTTGGAAAAATAAAGTTCTCCATGGACAACAGGAGAACGAAATTATGAAGACTGCTGAGTGGGCCTGAGTATCCAGATGAGACTGGAAACCACAATTTAGATTGATAAGCAGGTAGGTAGATAGACAGAGAGAGAGAGAGAGAGAGAGAGAGAGACCTCCACCTGTTTTAGGGAGGTTCTCAAAAAGTTTAGAGAAATGCAAGCAAAGTAGCAGAGGGCAGATGTTAGATTGAAAATGTCCAATTTGGATAAAATGGGAGAGCCAGAGAGTGAATGACTTGAGGTTATTTTTGAGGGTTTGGGGCGAGATTCACAGCAGAGTAAGAAATAAAATGGTGCCTAGAAAAAGTTGGAGGTCTAGTTTTAAATGGTGGTAAATGTGAGAGGAAACTGGAATATTAGAAGTGGCTGAAGAATAAGTTCAGATGAGCAAGAAAGGGAATGATCTAGAGTGACAGAAGCCTGTGGCTATAAACTATCTCCATTCCCTTTAAAGCATGCCTCTCCTCATTCATGTACCCAAAGCCTTGCTAGCTACAGTGGCTAATCTGACAACTTTCATATAAAGTGTTAATAGCTCAGAGTAGCTTTAAATGCTACCCTTTGGAGTGTAATGCTCTTTATAGTTGAACATGGTCTTTCAAAGTTTTAATTCCAGGCAGTAACTGATGTGGAGATTTCAAGCCTAGTGTAGCACAGATATTCTGGGCAGGGGACCAGAACACTAGCCCTCACTGAGGACCACAGGTGGTTCACATCTGTTAAGGCATAACTCTCCTCTGTATCCCCTTCCTCCTTAGGAAGGAGAGGAATGGACAGTCTTTGTCCAACAAGTTACTTTATTGAAAGGAGTAGTAGTACATGAGAAAAAACCAAGATTAAGGTTTGACTTTTGACACAACTTAGGAATTTTAAAAAATCATCAAAAAGTACATATGGTACCATATGATAGAAAATCTCACCTATAGGTTTGGGAAAGTCGTAATGTGGTCAAATCTTGTCACTGTTATCAGAGCTATTCCATTCCCGACCCACAGTCCAGATGCCATACATGGGATGTTATTTGCACATTACCCAATTTTCTAATGGATTTTACCTGCCTCTGAAGATAATGTGCCTCATGGAGTCACATGGATGCTGTTCTGGTTAGAGCTTCTTCCGGCACATCCAGATTCATTCACATTTCCCAGGAACAACACATATTTCGTTGGACTCAAAATGCTTTCATATTCATCATGCTCTGGTACCTGAAGAAAGATTAATATATTTACACATGTTCTACGTGAGCTCTGAACCTGCTGAAATACAAAACAGAAAAAAGCAAACAACAACAAAAAATACCACCTAATCTCTAAAATAATAAAACTGGGCTCAGTGACACAAGGGGTCACTGCCCTACCTGTCATCAGGGTCTGCAATGGGAAAAGCAACAAGTACCTTTTTCCAAAAAAAAAAATCACTTAAATGTATATTGGAGATTTGCTATGAAATTGTAGGCATACCTGAATATAATTTAAAATTAGGGTGTGCACACTCCCTCTTGTGAGAACACCGGAATCACAACTAACCGCTGAACAATCATCAACAGGAAGAAAACTGGAACTCACCGAAAAAGATACCCCACATCCAAAGACAAAGGAGAAGCCGCAATGAGACGATAAGAGGGGTGCAATCACAATAAAATCAAATCCCATAACTGCTGGGTGGGTGACTCACAAACTGGAGAACACTTATACCACAGAAGTCCACCCACTGGAGTGAAGGTTCTGAGCCCCATGTCAGGTTTCCCAATCTGGGGGTCCAGCAATGGGAGGAGGAATTCCCAGAGAATCAGACTCTGAAGGCTAGAGGGATTTGATTGCAAGACTTCGACAGGACTGGGGGAAACAGAGACTCTACTCTTGGAGGGCACACACAAAGAAGTGTGCAAATCAGCACCCAGGGGGAAGGAGCAGTGACCCCATAGGAGACTGAACCACACCTACCTCTTAGTGTTGGAGGGTCTCCTGCAGAGGCAGGGGGTGGCTGGGGCTCACAGCGGGGACAAGGACACTGGGAGCAGAAGTTCCGGGGAGTACTCCTTGGCCTGAGCCCTCCCAGAGTCCACCATTAGCCCCACCAAAGAGCCAGGTAGGCTCCAGTGTTGGGTTGCCTCAGCCAAACAACCAACAGGGAGGGAACTCAGCCCCACCCATCAGCAGACAAGCGGATTAAAGTTTTACTAAGCTCTGCCCACCAGAGCAACACCCAGCTCTACCCACGACCAGTCCCTCCCATCAGGAAGCTTGCACAAGCCTCTTAGATAGCCTCATCCACCAGAGGGCAGACAGCAGAAGCAAGAACTACAATCTACAGCCTGCGGAACGAAAACCAGATTCACAGAGACAGACAAAATGAAATGGCAGAGGACTATGTAGCAGATGAAGGAACAAGATAAAATCCCAGCAAAACAACTAAATGAAGTGGAGACAGGCAACCTTCCAGAAAAAGAATTCAGAATAATGATAGTGAAGATGATCCAGAACCTCGGAAAAAGAATGGAGGCAAAGATCGAGACGATGCAAGAAAAGTTTAACAAAGACCTAGAAGAATTAAAGAACAAACACCTAGAATAATTAAAGAATAAACAGAGATGAACAATACAATAACTGAAATGAAAAATACACTAGAAGGAATCAATAGGAGAATAACTGAGCAACTATATGCCAATACAATAGACAACCTGGAAGAAATGGACAAATTCTTAGAAAAGCACAACCTTCTGAGACTGAACCAGAAAGAAATAGAAAATTTAAACAGACCAATCACAAGCACTGAAATTGAAACTGTGATTAAAAATCTTCCAACAAACAAAAGCCCAGGACCAGATGGCTTCACAGGCGAATTCCATCAAACATTTAGAGAAGAGCTAACACCTATCCTTCTCAAACTCTTCCAAAATATAGAAGAGGGAGGCACACTCCCAAACTCATTCTACAAGGCCACCATCACCCTGATATCAAAACCAGACAAAGATGTCACAAAGAAAGGAAACTACAGGCCAGTATCACTGGTGAACATAGATGAAAAAATCCTCAACAAAATACTAGCAAACAGAATCCAACAACACATTAAAAGGATCATACACCATGATCAAGTGGGATTTATCCCAGGGATGCAAGGATTCTTCAATATATGCAAATCAATCAATGTGATACACCATATTAACAAATTGAAGAAGAAAAACCATATGATCATCTCAATAGATGCAGAAAAAGCTTTTGACAAAATTCAACACCCATTTATGATAAAAATTCTCCTGAAAGTGGGCATATAGGGAACCTACCTCAACATAATAAAGGCCATATATGACAAACCCACAGCAAATATCATTCTTAATGGTGAAAAACTGAAGGAATTTCCTCTAAGATCAGGAAAAGAAAAGAATGTCCACTCTCACCACTATAAAATTTAAAAATTAATAAAATAAATAAATAAAATAAAACTATTCCATAGTTTTGGAAGTCCTAGCCATGGCAGTCAGAGAAGAAAAAGAAATAAAAGGAATACAAATTGGAAAAGAAGAAGTAACACTGTCACTGTCTGCAGATGAGATGATACTATACATAGAAAATCCTAAAGATGCCACCAGAAAACTACTAGAATAAATCAATGAATTTGGTAAAGAAGCAGGATACAAAATTAATGCACAGAAATCTCTTGCCTTCCTATACACTAACAACAAAATATCAGAATGAGAAATTAAGGAAACAAATCCCATTCACCACTGCAATAAAGAGAATAAAATACGTAGGGTTAAACCTACCGAAGGAGACAAAAGACCTGTACTCAGGAAACTATAAGACACTGATGAAAGAAATCAAAGATGACACAAACAGATGGAGACATATACCATATTCTTGGATTGGAAGAATCAATGTTGTGAAAATGACTATAGTACCCAAAGCAATCTACAGATTCAATGCAATCCCTATTAAATTACCAATGGCAGGGGCTTCCCTGGTGGCACAGTGGTTAAGAATCCACCTGCCAATTCAGGGGACACGGGTTCGAGCTCTGGTCCTGGAAGATCCCACATTCCACGGAGCAGCTAAGCCCGTGCACCACAACTACTGAGCTTGTGCTCTAGAGCCTGCGAGCCACAACTACTGAGCCCATGTGCCACAACTACTGAAGCCCACATGCCTAGAACCCGTGCTCCGTAACAAGAGAGGCCATGACAATGTGAAGCCCGCGCACCACAACAAAGAGTAGCCCCCGTGTACAACAACAAAGAGTAGCCCCCGGTCACTGCAACTAGAGGAAGCCCATGCACAGCAACGAAGGCCCAACACAGCCAAAAATAAATAAATAAATTTTAAAAAATTACCAATGGCATATTTTATAGAAGTAGAACAAAAAATCTTAAAATCTGTATGGAGACACAAAAGATCCCGAATAGCCAAAGCATCTTGAGGGCAAAAAACGCAGCTGGAGAAATCAGACTTCCTGACTTCAGACTATACTACAAAGCTACAGTAATCAAGACAATATGGTACTGGCACAAAAACAGAAATATAGATCAATGGAACAGGACAGAAAGCCCAGAGATAAACCCACGCAGCTATGGTCAACTAATCAATGACAAAGGAGTCAAGGATATACAATGGAGAAAAGACAGTCTCTTCAATAAGTGGTGCTGGGAAAACTGGACAGCTACATGTAAAAGAACAAAATTAGAACACTCTCTAACACCATAAACAAAAATAAACTCAAAATGGATTAAAGACCTAAATGTAAGACTGGACACTATAAAACTCTTAGAGGAAAACATAGGAAGAACACTCTTTGACGTAAGTCACAGAAGGATCCATTTTGACCCACCTCCTAGAGTAATGGAAATAAAAACAAAAATAAACAAATGGGACCTAATGAAGCTTAAAATCTTTTGCACAGCAAAGGAAACTATAAACAAGATGAAGAGACAACCCTCAGAATGGGAGAAAATATTTGCTAATGAATCAACAGACAAAGGATTAATCTCCAAAATATATAAACAGCTCATGCAGCTCAATATTAAAAAAACAAACAACCCAATCAAAAAATGGGCAGAAGACCTAAATAGACATTTTTCCAAAGAAGACATACAGATAGCCAATGGGCACATGAAAAGCTGCTCAACATCACTAATTATTAGAGAAATGCAAATCAAAACTACAATGAGGTATCACCTCACACCAGTTAGAATGGGCATCATCAGAAAATCTACAAATGACAAATCCTGGAGAGAGTGTGGAGAAAAGGGAACCCTCTTGCAAAAGGGAACCTCTTGCACATGGTGGGAATGTAAATTGACATAGCCACTATGGAGTACAGTATGGAGGTTGCTTAAAAAACTAAAAATAGAATTATCCTATGAACCAGTAATCCCACTACTTGACATATACCCAGAGAAAACCATAATGTAAAAAGACACATGCACCCCAATGTTCATTGCAGCACTATTTACAAGAGCCAGGTCATGGAAGCAACCTAAATGCCCACTGACAGACGAATAGATAAAGAAGTTGTGGTACATATATACAATGGAATATTACTCAGCCACTAAAAGGAACGAAATTGGGTCATTTGTAGAGACTGTCATACAGAATGAAGTAAGTCAGAAAGAGAAAAATAAATATCGTATATTAATGTATATATATGGAATCTAGAAAAATGGTACAGATGAACCAGTTTGCAAGGCAGAAATAGAGACGCCGATGTAGAGAACAAACGTATGGACACCAAGGGGGGAAAGCGGCGGGGGGGGTGGGGGGATGAGTTGAGAGACTGGGATTGACATATATACACCAGCATGTATAAAATAGATAATTAAGAAGAACCTGCTGTGTAAAAAAAAAATAAAATTCAAAAAAAATGAAAAAAATAAAATAATTAAAAATTAGACCTTTCATGATCAAAATTCTGTTGTCAGAGTAGTAGGATATAATTTTTAAATACGTTCTTTTCTTCCTTTCATGCTGGAATTTGCCGTAGCTTCACAGACCATATAAACTGTCCACTTACCACAGTGGAAACATATAAAAAGCCACATACCAAATCAAAATATCTTCTGTGATGGTAGGTCAAAGTGAAAGTGGCCAAATTGTGACATTACAATCTTTGTCTGAATCAGAAATCCAACAGCCAACTTGAACACTTTGAGTATAACTCTGATTTACAAAATCTCCAGGGAGCTTTTGGTCCATAAATCAAAAGAGATTACATTGGAGTACTTTCAACTGTGACAAATGTAACTTTGTTCCATTCCCTTGAACATTATTTAAAATACAGTGGCACTCATTTTGCTGTACTCAGCAGTCTTAAAGGTCAAATTCTTTTAGATTTCTTATTAGGAATATACTGGAAATTAATGTAAAAATTAATATATAACATCAAATATACTTGAAACAATTCAATTTACAAATTTATTCAGGATACACTTCTAGTGAAAAACTCAAACACAAATATTTAAAATAAGTAGTAAATAACTGCAGAAAAAAAATCTTTTAATATACATGGGACAAATATGATTTTGACATAGGGTCTTTATGTGAAAACTTTTTCAGATTTTTTAATGCTGATCAAATTTCAAACAATCTCTTAAACTAGAGTTCTTTTTATGAGTGCATTTTTTTGACTTCAGATTTGATTAATTAATCTAAATAAAATGAAGTTTTCTCACAACCAGATTTGATTGTTTACTATTGATTTTTTCCATTTAATTGATAAGGTCAGTTAAAATAATCAATGTAGTTTGGTCAAGTAAACCCAGTTATAATTTCAGTTCATTTTCTATGATTAAAAAAAATAATAATGATTTATTCCTACTTTGAGTAAAGCTTTTATAAATGCTTGATATAAAAAGAAAACATGTATTGCAGTTAAAAGTGAGAAAAGTAATAAGTAAAAATGCATTTTACTAAGTAGAAAAAACATAGATTTTGAAGTAAAAGTTTGGTTTGAATTCTCACTCTGATACTTAAAATATGTGTACTCTTAGGCACAATACTGAAATTTGTAGCCTAAGTTCCGCCACTTTTAAAATGGGAACATTGGTAGTTACTATGAAGGATGTTCATGAGGAATCAGGATACGCATCATGTGTATAAACTCATCACATATTTGACAGCTAGTAAGCAAATGAAAGTTATTATTTGAGTAGAACAAGGTAATCATGGATGAGACTAAAAAACCCACTCTTAACAAGTTTTTATACCAAAATGTACCCAAGTTTAATGATTTAGCCATTGGGCTAACTCATGATGATGTTTGCCCTGGAAGGGAAATTGATATATTGACTATCAGTCACCCTGTGCAATAATTAATCTTGATGATACAAGGAAAGGCGGAGGCCTGGGGGGAAGAATGGATCTATGGTGTCAAGGCCCAGGGCAAGAATCTAGATTATGGGAAGGATTAATATGTTTCTGGTGGGGACATGGGAGAGACCAGGGACTAGCCTGGTGGAGACAGGCAAGGACAGGACAGAAGAAACAAGAGCAGATCTGGACTTCTGAAGTCCTTGAAAGATGCCATGCCTATGCCTGCTTGGAGCAAAGCAACATTATCCCAACGAGACTGGGTGGGGCAAGAGGGGCGTCCAGGTGAGAGAAGGTACCACCTGAGGGTGGTACAGAGATGGCCAGTTTCTTATGCTGCCATCAGCAGGATTCTGGAGTCCTCCGTCCTCCATAAAAACACATCAGAGTTCTGTTTCCCTCAAAGAACAGCAAAAGAAAAGAGGAAAAGACTGAATTTTTGACATGATTCTTATTTGTAAGAGGAGAATGGCTGAGCCACATTTTCAAATACTGGCAGAAGTTTAGGAAACTTAGGGACACATGACTAGCAAGGCGGGGGGGCGGGGGGAGCTTGACTTTAATTCCAAGTCCATCTCCAAACGCTTTGTTCTTAGTCACTACACAATCCTGCAAGTCAAAATAAAATAAAAGCACACTTCCTACAATGACCAAATTGGGAAGACGCCCAGAACCTTTATGGGACTTCTTAACAAGAATCCATGAAACCCCCCCATCCTAAGTAGCTTGCTGATTCTCCCAGAACTTCTCACACTCAGATGTAGAGCCTTGAGCCATCAATTTCCATTCAGGCCCAAGAATCTGTGTTACCACATGACGTTGAGTGTCACTGTTGTATCTCTGGTGTCACAACAGTGGTCATTCACTGCCATTCCAGACTGCTGGTGATAAACAGAGAGGGATGGAAAATGAGCAGTGCATCTGACCTGATGCGCCTGGCGTTGGACTGCTGTTGCCCATCCTGGGATGACTGCCTCTGATGATTCATCCGGGCCCTTTCCTCAGCACTCACCTACCTACGGAGAGCTGGCTGGGACCCTAGGTGTTACAGCTCCGGGTACTACCACCTTTTCAGCTCACATTTGTGTGACGTTTTCTCCAGGAAGCTTAGGGCATCAGAGTCTGAATCAGGAACCACACGCTGTATGATACTGAATTAGAAATATGATAGGATAACCTGTGTCCTTGGGTTGAATCCTGGGGACCAGTTCAAACTTCACTTTTTTTTACACGCTAAACTGTATGATGACATTTGGAAAACTGTGTTTAGATGTAAAATAGACTTTGGTGTGTGGAATTCAATAGAAATCCTACCTGTATTAATTTAGGCTAACCAACTGTCTTAGTACCATTTATGAATAATTTCTCCCTTCCTTATTGATATGAAATTGCATCTGTATCATATAACAAATCACATGAATTTAATCATTAAATCTGTTTATATATATGAGACTAAATGTAATTGTCTGTTTAGATTAAATTCCTCTGTTTAGAATACTTTATAAAGGATCTGGGAAATATAGTAATTCCAGGTGGGATCTTCCCAAGCCTTTTGGGATAGTACAAGGTCACAGACTCCATCACTTGGTACGTGATCTAGGAATATACCATGTTGAAACATAATGAGGAAAGTAATTAGAATACAGGCTTTAAAATATGCTGCCTAAGTTCTCTTTATTTTAATGTGTCATTAATTTCGTATACAAAAAAAAATCTAATGTGTACATGCCTGCCTTCGCCACTACTAATGAAAACTCCACACTACAGTTGGAGACTTGATTGGATGTAATTGAGTTTCTCTGCCTTGCATAATCACCATTGGAGAGGGCACTGACAGTTTTATCACCCTCAATTCTCTTCTAAATTATGCAAATGCTATTGGTTCTTTTAAATAGTCCTCTGCATCATCCCTTATAAATTGCTTAGAAACCCAAGACTGATTAACCATCAGGATGAGCGCATACGTCAGGAATGGCGTTAGTGAACCATTATGCTCAGCTGCTTCTCAATTAGCCCAAGAGAGACTCCAGCCCACTCAGCTGCGCAGCCTTGGATACGTGCCTTAATTGCTTCATTTTCCTCATCTGTAACATGGGAATGATAATAATAGTATCCACCTCGTGTGACTGTTATGACGATTAAATATGTTAATATTTGTAGAACATTTAGAAAAACAGTCTTGCACACACTACGTGTAGACTCTTTGTCATCTCGTTGATTTATCTTTAATATTCTGCCTTCTGTTTTCTGCATCCATATGATTCCCCACGCCGTCCCCACACTCCTCAGTATCCTCAACTGTCACATTCTACCTCGGAAAAATAATGTCATTAAAACGTGAATGTCCAGGAAGTCTACACACAATTGTCCTTGCATGGTGAATTTGGATTTAAAGAAAGAATAAAGAAATTATTCTCTAATGGATAATTAAATGTTTAAAGGGGGTCAGTAGAGGAGGTAGGTTCACAGGTAGAACTTTCCACCATTTGACACCATATCATAAAGCAACGGCCAATGACAAGGCCCCTAAAATTAACAGTACAAAGGTTAGAAAGGTCAATTTCTATCCTTATAGAATTCAATAGTATTTATAGTAGAATCAAAATACCTGGAAAAAAAAACTTTCTGAGAAGCAACCCTGCTGTTTCCAACACACAGTGAGATCCCAAGGACCCAACACAAACACAGCCTTTCTTGGGACCAGTGCCCTAACAGATAAACCAGGATGATTCTGCCCAGAAAGACAGACCTATATTCCCAAAGACCATTAACTATTTCTACCCCACACAGAGAAAATGGACAAGCAAATAATCCCATGGCCTACCTGCTCACCTGAGCTGGAATTCCTTGAAATCTCAATCCCATCGGATAGCAGCTGACTTATAAGAGAGCAAAGTCTTCCCTCATTTCCCTACACTAACTCTTCCCTGCATTCTCTTAAGGACCAGAGGAGCAGTGAAGATTCATTTTTTGGGAACCCCCATGCCAAATGCTGTTCTTGGTCACCGCTGCTGTTATCTAACTCCTTCCACATTCTTCTGCATGTTTTCTCATCTGGCTCAAATTCTCATAGCTTCCTCCCTCCCCAAGCCTTTCTTTAGTGTCCTGTGAGACCCCCAGTTCAAAGTCACCAATGCTCACCTCCCATCTCCTCACCTGTCTCTCTTCAGGGCCCAGCTGAAGGCTGGCCTTCCCTTTCAGCCTTCTCAGAGAGAAGCTGCTCATCTACGAAAGCTGGTGTATTTCAGGTGCTGCTTCCAGGTCCCTTTCTCTCCACTCTCAGGTAAACTCCCTGTTCCTCTGAGGCTCGTGCCATCTTGCCAGATGACCTTGTCAAGGTCATCTCTTGCCCCCCTTTCCCTCAGCCATTCCTCTTTCATCAGATCCTGGATTCCTTCATGGTCTCCGTATCTGTCAGATCCCTTCCATCTTCATTCTATTCCACGTTTAGCCTATACTTGTCATCATTTGCACCAGTCCTATCTATGCCAACATCTTCAATTTCCATCTTCTATCTGCCACACAAACTCCTGACAAAACCCTGACCGTCACTGAATCCAAAGTGCTGTTGGAAAAAATAACAAAAGCAGGCAGTTAGGTGCCTCCTCAGATTCATAAACTCCTCCTGGAAATGAATATGGACCAGGAAACCTTACATTTTTCCATAGGCACCTTTTCCTGATCATATTTTTCTTAAGTAATAGAAATTACTTAAGAAATAATTTCTCCATGGTCCTCTCTTACTATGCCCACTTGCTCTCACCAGATAATTGTGACATCTTTAGTTACAGAGGAAATGATATAATATAGCAAAGTTCTTCACTTTCTTCCCCTAATCACATGTACCCAAGACTTAGCTTATATTTTATTTTAATTTTTGAATTTTATTTTTTTATTTTTTATACAGCAGGTTCTTATTATCTATTTCATCCCACCACCACTTTCCCACCTTGGTGTCCATACGTTTGTTCTCTACATCTGTGTCTCTATTTCTGCCTTGCAAACTGGTTCATCTGTACCATTTTTCTAGATTCCACATATATGCATTAATATACGGTATTTGTTGTTCTCTTTCTGACTTACTTCACTCGTATGACAGTCTCTAGATCCATCCACATCTCTACAAATGACCCAATTTTGTTCCTTTTGTATGGCTGAGTAATATTCCATTGTATATATGTACCACATCTTTTTTTTTAACATGTTTATTGGAGTATAATTGCTTTACAATGTTGTGTTAGTTTCTCCTGTATAACAGAGTGAATCAGCTATGTGTATACATATATCCCCATATCCCCTCCCTCTTGCGTCTCCCTCCCACCCTCCCTACCCCACCCCTCTAGGTGGTCACAAAGCACTGAGCTGATCTCCCTGTGCTATGTGGCTGCTTCCCACTATTAGCTTATATTTTTACTGTGCTACTTTCAATAAGAGACATAACCCTGTCTCTCCTTGGTGGCCTTTGATTTACCTTTTAAACTGTACTTGGAGAAGACAATATGCTTTTGTGCTTACAAACAAACAAAAGAAAAAGGTTGCCAGGTGAGTGAAGCCACCTTATGACATTTTGGAATTTCAGGTCTTGACAATTAGCCTTTATGTCCCAAGAAAAGGAGGGAATGAATGATTGAGATGTGGAATCAACCTAAGTCCTGCATGCATTCTGGGGACCGAAGAAGAAGCACAAATATTACATGTACTTTGGAGACTAAAATAGGAGTTTTTGAGGAACTCTGAGGGAATGGCTTATTTCTGGTTCAGGCAAATAATCTAGGATAAGTGTGAAAAGGAAGTTGACGTGAAAAGAGACTGAAGGGCCAGGCTTCCTCCCTTCTCAAGAGGTGGGGATTTCGGGGATTCCTCTTTTCAGAACAGCATCTGGGACTCTGGGAACTGCTAGAGCGTGAGTTTCCAAAATGGCTGAGACTGACTTCCCAGTAGCATTAATGGCCTGCCTCTCCAAGCTTATTCTAATGAAGCCCAGCACGATGTAAGGTGCATGGCTTGACCCTGAATATCAGGAACACTGAGGTTTATTCCTCCACTCTTGCTCTCTGTCTTATCTCTTACTGACTCTTCAAGCCTTCATTCATTATTTTTGTTTTTAATATTTTCAGCCTCTCACTTTCTACCACCTCCATGCCATCAGCATTTAACTGTATTTGTCTCTCAATCTTAAAATAAATAAGCTATCCCTTAAAATTACATCTCCCTTAAAATATTTGCCCTCTTTCTCTTTAGCCATCACGGCTAAACTTAAAAGAATTACTTTCCTCATGGTTTCTACTTTTATTTTTAATTAATTTTTATTGGAATATGGATGATTTACAATGTTGTGTTAGTTTCAGGGGATTCAAAAGTGAATCAGTTATACATATACCTACATCCACACTTTTTTAGATTATTTTCCCATATAGGTCACTACAGAGTACTGAGTAGAGTTCCCTGTGCCATATAGTAGGTCCTTATTAGTTATCTATTTTACATATAGTAGTATGTACGTGTCAATCCCAATCTCCCAATTTATCCCTCCCCTCTTCTTTCCCCCTTGGTAACCATAAGTTTGTTTTCTACATCCATGACTCTATTTCTGTTTTGTAAATAAGTTCATTTGTACCATTTTTTTAGATTCTACATATAAGCGACATCGTATGGTATCTGTCTTTCTCTGTCTGACCTCCTTCACTCAGTGTGACAATCTCTAGTTCGTTGAACTGTGGTCTCGTTTCCCACCACTGCACTCACACTGTACCCCCCAAGAACCTAAGTCTGTTGCTCAAACTACAGGAATCTATTTTGGGTCTTATCTCATGGACCTCTGCAATATTGATATACTGTGGCCGTTCATTTGGTTTCTGAAAACCCTTCCCTTCCTTAACTTCTGTAAGTTCACATTTTCTCCTTTTTGCTACTTTTCTAGCTTTTCCTAAGACTCCTTTATGCATTTCTCTTCCTTAAACCATTCCTTAAATGTCAGTGTTCCCCAAGGTACTTTCCTGTGTTCTTTTTTTCGTCACTTTACACTCTCCTGGGCAATTCATCCCTTCCCGTGGCCTCTGTTACCCTCTATATGTGAATGAGGTCCAGACACCAGTCTTCAGTCCAAGGACCAGACAAGGAAGGACCACCCCTACAGCTTAGAGCACGCCGAATGACTCAAACTAGCAAATCCTGAGCTGTTTACCTTGCCCTGCCTTGCCCTTCTCATGGAGACTCCAGCAAAGGCCATGGGTTTACGATACCATACCAACATTTACGTTCTTAGAACACTGAGTTAGGGAAAAATATGGCGTGACATGTTTTAAAGATACCACTCAGGCTGCTGTCTGGAGGAGGGAGTACAGAAGACCATGAAGACCTGTCTGCAGCAGGGAGCAGTTAGAAGGCTCCTGCAGGCATCAATCTAGTTAAGAAGGGAGAGGTGACCAGCTGTTCAAAGGTCAATGTGGAAAGACTGTGTTGCAAGAGAACTGAGAATTGACCACCAGCCTTGGCAATATGGAGGACACTGGCGAACTGGTAAAGAGTCATTTCAAGAAGTGAGAGCTTGATATGTAGAATCTTAAAAAAAAAAAAAGAGAAAGATACAATTGAATTTATTTACAAAACAGAAACAGACTCACAGACATAGAAAACAAAACTATGGTTACCAAAGGGGAAAGGTGGGAGGGAGGGATAAATTAGGAGTTTGGGATTGACATATACACACTACTACACTTAAAATAAATAACCAACAAGGACCTACTGTATAGCACAGGGAACTCTGCTCAATATTCTCTAGTAACCTAAATGGGGAAAGAATTTGAAAAAGAATAGATATATGTATATGTAAAACTGAATCACTTTGCTGTACACATGGTAAATCAACTATAATCTGATATAAAATAAAAATTAAAAAAATAGAAGTTGACAGCAGACCTCTGATTGTAGTAGTTTCAAAACAAATTGCAAGTAGAAAAACTAGAGATAGTAGGTAAGCTAACGCTTACGTTTTGCTCTGTGAGAGAGAGGGAGAGACGGTAAGTTAGCTGTAGGGAGTGCTGGGTAAGGAGTATTATTTTTCAGTGGCGGATTCCATCACGTATGTATGCTGATGAGAATGACCCTGTGAAGAGGAAAGCAATAATGATGCAGGGTCGTGGAGGGAACACTGCAGGATCAAAGTCACTGACTAGAAGAGACTGGGTGGAAACTGGAGCACAGATGGAGGGTTTAGCTTTGGCCACAAGGAAGGACAGTTCCCTCCTGGCAGCAGGAGGGAAGCTGGGAGTGGGGGGCAGATGCAGGAGGAGGTGAGTTGGTGGATTCGGCAGTGTGAGGCTATGGATGTTTCCTTCAAATTGCTTCTAACGTCTCAGTGAAGAAAGAAGGCAGGTCATCATCTGAAAGTGAAGAAAGGGGAGACCGTTGCAGGCTTGAGGAGAACATACTCAGTGTGGTGGCACTGGCTCCTTGGAGCCCCAGAGAGCTGAGTGTCCACATCCCTTCCCAACTCCGCTTTCAGGGATGTCCTGCTGGGAACTTGAAATCGGCCTATTTGCATCACAGAAATCAGCAAATATTACAAATCAAGGTTGCCACCCCACTCCCGCCACTGGAAAGCTAGTATTTAAACATGTCTCAGCACATCACTGGAATTAGTCATCTGGACAGTAGCAAAGTGAAGTCATTAGGGGAATACAGTATAATAGGATTGCCAGGTAGCACTGAGGGCTCACTTGAGGTTCACAGTCATGGATTCAAGGTGACAAAAGTCAGCATAGGGGTGTGTGTGTGTGTGTCTTTCTCCAATCATGTCTAACTGCTCACGTGAGGCTCTGGAACGATTAAGGGACATCCTTGGCAACAGAGAGCCACCTCACCCAGGGTCACACCCCTTCCAGGGCAGCCCACATTCAGTAAGTATTTGATGAAGTGGTCTGACCACTTCAGCCTTGATCCCAAGGAGTCAGCTGAGAAGCCTGTCTGGACTGCACTGCAGCTCAGCTCCCCGCTCTGTCACACTCAGCGTTCTTCCCTCTCTTCCCCAGGGATGTGTCCCCAGGGCACTCCCTAACGCACATCCTTCACATTGACCTCTGTCTCAGTCTGCTTCCTCTTAGAGAATCTAATCTAACACCTCGCAACTTAATAGAGAAAGGTATTTTCCTAAGATGAGAGCATGCATACACCATAGCATTTTTAAGCCCCAAATTAGACCATGTTTGATGCATATGATTCCAGTGTACATGTGCTGACATCCCGGATGATCAATAGATGTTTGAGGGATCACATTCATTCATTTTTTACTGAAAAGTGAAAGAATAGGAAATAAGTAAAAACGTAGGGTTAGAAGGGAACTTAACGGCAACATTTTTCTTCCAAATACTTTAGTTCATCTAATTGTTTCAATTTATCTTCTCGAATTTTTTCCTTTGAATAATGACATTGAGTAAGCAGTGGAATTCACATTATGCAACAGGCATGCACTTAGTCCATGCAATATTCTTTTTATTATTATCCACTTAAGAAATCCATTAGGTGTCTTTTAATTTCAGAGCCAGAGGGTAATATAATCTGTAGATGGTTTTTTTCCCCATTACACAACTACTAAACATTCAATGAATGTCTTAATCACAGATCTTTATTAACTAAAATCTATTGGGAATTAAAAGAAAACCTCCTAAGACAATTACCTCACAGGTTAATTTTACTATGGCCTTCAAAGAAACTAGTATTTCTTCTTAATGACTCAAATATCAAATACAAAAGACAGGTTTAATAAAATAGTTTTTGGTAATATTTGACTGTCATTACAAGCAGTACCTGACATTAATCCTGTGCTGTGAATAATAAGATTAAGTTAGAGATTTTACATTTGGCATGGTACAACAGTTCCAAAGCACAGAAATAATACTAATAGGTTTTTATTAATCTATGCAAGTGGTTTTAGACACAAGATAAATGTTCTCTTAAAATACATCAGTTTGGAAAATATCTTTACCAAAATGTTCTCCATATAGGCAAACTACTCTAGGACAAGAAAACAGACAAGTTGAGTAAAACATGGGTTATGTAAGGACTGTACTTCCCTAAGGGTGTGAAACCAGACTTACAATTGAACCATGGAACATTCAGGAAGTGAAAGGACCTTAGAAATCAATTAGACCTGAACACTTAGGATGCTGAGACCGTGACAAAGAGCTTGTTAGTGGCAAATACAATTACGAGACTCTAAACCAGCACTGTCCAATAGAAACATCATGCCAGCCACAGATGTGATCTAAAATGTCCTAGTATCTACAATAAAAAGAAAAAATAAATAGGTGATATTAATTTTAATAATATGTAATTTAACTCAATATATTTAAATTGTTATTTCATCATGCAGTCATATAAAACACTATAAATTAGATAGTTTGTATTATTTTTATAAAACTAATTCTTCAAAATCCAGTGTTTTTCACACTCATAACACATCTCAGTGTGCATTAGAATATTCCAAGTGCTTCACAGTCACCTGTGGCTAGTGGCCATCTATACAGGTGGTCTAATACAGATAGCTCAGCTCAAGATAGATGGATTGGCCTTTCAGTACTTCTTAAATCACCAAATACCCACAATCCATTGTGAAGGCATACTTTATTTGCAAAGAATTTTTTCCCATCTGTCAACAGCCAGATATATTCTGTTCTCTTCTCAAGAAAAACTCCTCTATCTTGTAAATGCTATTTTAAGTGTATTTTTTTAAACCCGATTTATGGATTCAGATTAAGTGGTATTGCCTTAATAACAGTGTTCTTGAATATAACTATTTTACTTTTCTAACCTTTTGAAAATGTTTGTGAATCTTATATATCTGTAATTTACTTGGAGTTCAATTGAAGATATGCCACGGAGGCAAGAGGTGCTTCATTTTATAAGCTGATCTCACGGTTATTCATTTCATTTTCAAAGACCACTTTCAGAAAAACACTGTTTGAGTCACAATTGCTTATGCTGATTTCAGACGGCTTTGAATAGAAGAGTTCTCCAAAGATACGGTCTAGGAGTCAGGTGGTAGGGTACAGGTGAGTATGTTAAAAGCATCTGGGTACTTAAGCAAAAAGAATGCTCTTCATCGTTATCATTCCTAAACTTCCCATAGCACTTTGCACTCAACTGTGGTAACAGAGAGGAAGAGGCAAATCCCAAAGCCATTTCAGATGGTGTGCAGAGAGACCGAATAAGTGGGAAGAGTTCACGATGCCATCACATGACGTGGCTTTCCATACCATCAGCGTCATCATCAGAAAATGGAAATTACAAACTACTATGTGTCGGCTGCTGCAATCATTGTTTTGCATATATTATTTTATTTATTCTTTACGATCAACATTGTCATTATTGTGCTATACACATTGTTTTATGTATTCTTTGTAATAAACTTTAATAAAACTCATACAGAGAGGTGAGTATCCATATTTTAAAGATGAGAATATTTACTTGAGGGTTAAAAAATGCATCCCAATCACAGTAAGGAGGAAGAATTCAGAGGCATGTCTTCAGAAGCAATGTAAGGAATTAAGAGAATTCAAAGAGTGCTGTTTCTCTTTTAAATCCTTGTATTAAAAAAGGACGATGCACAAATACAAGCCTGGGGAGATGAGCAGAATCTAGTGGTGTAGCAAAATGAGTATGAAGTGTGAGTATTTACCTACCTTACACATTTGTTCTGGGGATTAAATGATATAACAAATAATACACTGACTTGAAACACTGTACAAAGGTACCTTGAACACAGCAGACACTCATTATATATGTGCTAAAATAAAAGCAACTAAACAACTAAGTGCTCAGAAACCATTAGATACTCTATTTCCCTAATAATTTTCAAATTTTGTAAATAGCCCTCGAAGGAGACATCAATGCAATAAACATCAATCTGATGTATGGTGATATAAACAGTCTACCTGTCTAGTGGTATTATCATTACCCAGGCTTTATTTAACCATCTTGCGCAGAAGTTATATTATGAAATTTCTCAATGAGAACTACTGAGCAGATATTTTCTCAGAAACCCCATCAGAGCTACCATAATTGTTTTCTCATTTTTAAAAATAACTCTATTGTGATATAGAGACTGAATAACACAGTAGAAACTAGAAATCATGATGCATAATGTTGGCCCAATGCTATATTCAGAAGTGCACAATATGAAGAAAAAATTCATCATTACGGGAAAATCTAATACTCTCAATGGATATTCTTTTCCAAATTCAAGCTTTAACCTTCTCTGTATTGTCATTACATTTAAATAAAGCATCTTTCCAGGTGTATTTTTTAAAACCTTGCTTTTTTTCCCCATTGAGAATGTACTTCTTTATGCAGTCATGCTGTAACACATTGAAACTCAATAAAAGTACACTTTAGAATGGCTTAGTGAGATTATAGGCAATTGAACTTTACAAGCTTCATTTTTTAATGCAAATTACTCTTCATCTTAAAATGCATATTTTTCACCTTATTAAGCATATGATTCATTTGAAAAAACTTGTGTTCATACCAAGGAAAGCTAGGTATATAATGAAATGTGATTTCAACTTCCTAATAAAAACATAAATACATTTTTGCATGATCATTTCTGGATCTAACATAATAAACCATAACATGTGAAGCAGAGGGAGCTCTTTCTCAGCCTTCGGGTCTTAGCTTACTGCTAAATGACCATCTTATCAGATTAGGCCTCCTCATTACATTCACCACATAATCATATTTATTTTATTGAAAACATTTATGTAATCTGTAATTACACCATCTCCTGACACTAGAATGCAGGCTTTCAAGAAGTAGGGAATTTCTAGGGCCCTTCACCATTAAATTCTTGAGACCAGGACCTTTCCTGGCCCCGAGTAGACATCTCTGAATGAACAAATTATAAGCTAGAAATTACTTTTTATTATTTTTAAGGAAATACTACCAAGATTATTCAATATTATTTAAACTTACTATTTTCTTTGTTTTCCATAATAATTCAAGTCTCAAAAGAATGCTTTTAATACAATTTTATATCCTTATTTGTTAGCCATTAGACATTAATATCTAAATGTATCTACTTCCCAAATAACAGTCTGTTTTTAAGGTTTTCACATTCATTTTATGGGATAAAATTTAGGTTTCTAAATAGTTTTTAAATTGATTTTAAACTCTTAGATAAAGTTGGCCTATAATATGAATGATTGCTTTTCTTAGTTAGCATTTTTCTTAGTTCTCTATAAGTTTTTTAATTGATCATTTTCTTTTTTTCAGTAAATTCCAAGTGAAAAATATATTTTTTTACTTTTAAGCAAATGTAAGTATCTTTATCAATATACTTAGTTTTCTAGAAAACTAAAACCATCTGGAGATGGCATATATAGTAACAACAGTGATGGTTAGGTCAGTGCAAACAGAAACCATACCTGCCTTTTAAGAATAATGACATGTAGGGCACATCTTAATAAATTAAGATGATTAAAATGTTTTTGAGTATTATGTTCATCATGAAAAACATCTCTTTATATCTTTGGCACATACATAAACTCCTTGGTATCATTCTTTGTCATCCTCTGTATTTAAGACTGTGAACTTAGGGGCAGGACCCATGACTTCCCTCACTCCTAGACTCCCCTCGGTGTATAGCAAAGCACTGGGCGCAAAGGGGACATTCAGTAAATGATTTAAAGTGTATGGATACAGCCTTAAGTTAAAAGAAAATGAAGCTTTTCATTAAGATATTATTTAGAAAAAATACAATAAGCAATGTACTGCTAATAATAAACAATGCCAATCTTTGGAGACCATATTGCTAGCAACAAGCTAAATCTCTTGGCAAGATTATTATAATAGTCCTAAGCCACAAATGAAATTCTCATATAAGCTAGTTTGTTTCACTCTGTTTCAAGGCTCTTGGTTTGCACTATTAAACCTGGCCATCCATATGACCAAGAAATTATTGGCAAAAGAGAAGATATAGTTTGCTTTTAATATATCTTCTTCACTAGAAAAGCAACCAAGCATAACAAGTCTTTGTCAGTAGGTTTATCTTCCCATATGAACTGTAAAACACAAATACGACAGCAAGCTGTCACCAACTCAATTCTAAAAACATTTATCAAGTGTCTACTCTGTGCAATCCAATGTACTAGACTCAAGAGAGATCCAAAACTCTGTATGACCAATTCCTTCACTGACTAGATCTTACAGTCTGGCTGGCATGACAGACATGTAGACTACACCTAACTCTAACAGAGGTAAGAATGAAATCAAATGAATATAAAGGAATCCTGTGGAGATACACAAATGGTGCAAATAATTTTAAAACAGCTTTTCTGAGATAACTACACATGAGGGATCTTCTTGGATAGACTGTCAATAAAGAGAGAAGGAAGGAAAGAAAATTTCAAATTGAAAAAAAAAAGACCAAGGGCACAGACATATGCATTTCGATAGGAAATTGTATGGAACACCAGTAACCGTGTGGCTCCATTATGGGCTGACATTCAAACAGAAAATCAGAAGATGTACTTGCACCGGGATCACCTGAAGGCCATTCCACGGAATCTGCAGTTAGAGGTCGTAGCAGCAGATGGAGGCCTGGGTAAATTCATGACCAAACCTCGATTCCAATACATTCTGTCACTCTCCAGACCAGCCCTTTCAAGGTGTATGCTAACCACACTGAAATTACATGCTGCTCAGCCTTAGCTGATGAACCTGCTTCACTCACACACACACACACACACACACAAATATAGAAATCATCACAATAAAACGTCCTACCAACACACCTACTCCCGTGGGCACTCATCTTTCCTCCTTCCCTGTCTGCACAGTGGAAGCTGCAGTGAGTTGAATAGTGTCTCCCCAAAATTCATGTATGCCTGAAACCTCCTGGAACCCCTGGAACCTAATGAAATATGATTTTACTTTCCAGCAAAAATATAAATACATTTTCCTTACTGGGAAAGAGGTTTTTCGCAGTCATAATTAATTAGGGGATCGTGAGATGAACTCATCGTGGATGTTAAGGTGGGCCTGAGTCCAATGGCTGGTGTCCTTATGAAAGGAAAAGATACAGAGAAACACACGGAGAGACGCAGAGAAGAAGGTGATGCGAAGATGGAGACAGAGATGAGGATGATTCATCTACAAGCCAAGTAACACCAAGGATTGCCAGCAACCACCGTGAACTCAGAGGCACGGGACCGTTTCTTTCTCTGAGCCTCCAGAAGAATCCAAACCTGCTAGCTCCTCAATCTGACTACCCCCCTTCAGACTACTTCTCTCTTGTGAGAGAATAGATTTTTGTTATTGAAGCCATCTAGTTTGTAGTAATTTGTAATGATAGCCTGGGAAACTAATACAGATTTTGATACCAGGAAGCAGAAAGCTGCTGTAACAAGTACCAAAAATGTGGAAATGAATGTAGAATGGGACAAAGGCAGCGGCTAGATAAATTTTGAGGATCATGAGTGACACAGCTACCTGCCAAGGAATGCCAAGGATTTCCAGGAGTCAAGAGAAGCTAGTAGAGGCAAATGGGGTGGTTTCTCCCACAGAGTCCCTAGAAGAACCAACTTGGCTGACAACTTGATTTCAGAATTTTGGCCTCCTGAACTGTGAGAGAATAAATTTCTGTTGTTTTAAGCCACCCAGCTTATGGCAATTTATTATACATGTAGTAGTAGATAACTAGTCATATCATCACTGGATGGAAGCATAACACTCATAAGGTTAAAAAGGTGAACAAGTGGGCAAGGGAAGTACCTCACCTATCAGGTATAACATTAAATAATCTGGGGACAGAAACTCTCCATTGGATTTTGTTTAACTTGATTTTTTTTTTTACTCCGTTGAGCTAAAATGAGAAATGATTACCAAAAGGAGCTCACTTTCAAAGTAAAATATTTCCAAGTATAGCACTAGTGTTCAGAGAAAAATTCAGTGTCATAAAATATAATCTTTTCTTATATTCAAAATATCTAAAAAATGTTCAACGAACTTTATATGATTTGTTTGGAGCTTTCCAATTTTACCATATATTTAACACTCATTTAATATTTTTTGAAATATAGTTAACCTACAATATTATATGAGTTTCAGGTGTATAACATAGTGATTCAACGTTTACGTACATTACAAATTGATCTGGACTTTAAGTCTAGTAACCATCTGCCACCACACAAAGTTATTACAGTATTATTGACTATGTTCCCTTTGCTATACATCACTGTGACATTTATTACATAACTGGAAGTTTGTACCTGTTCATTTCCTTCACCTTTTTCACCCAACCTGATCGCCCCCCCACCATGGTGACTATTAATTTGTTCTCTATATCTATGAATGTTTATTTTTGTTCACCTGTTTTTTCGTTGTTGCTTTTTGGATTTTTAAAGATTTCACATATAAGTGAAATCATACAGTATTTGTCTTTCTCTGTATGACTTATTTCACTCAGCATAATAGTCTTTAGGTCCATCCACGTTGTCGCAAATGGCAAGATTTAAATCTTTCTTATGGTTGAGTAATATTCCACTATATACGTACATACATATATACACGCACCACATCTTCTTTATCTATTCCTCCATCAGTGGACACTTGGGTTGCCTCCATATCTTGGCTGTTGTAAATAACAATGGAATGAACATAGGAGTTCATGTATCTTTCTGAATTAGTGCTTTCATTTTCTTTGGATAAGTACCCGGAAGTGGAATTGTTGTATTGGAGAGTAGTACTATTTTTCACTTTTTGAGGAGCCTCCACACTGTTCTCCACAGTGGCTGCACCAATTTACACTCCCACCAACAGTGCACGAGGGTTCCCTTTTCTCCACACCCTCCCCAACACTTTTTTTTGGTCTTTTTTATAATAGCCATTCTGACAGATGTGAGGTGACATCTCATTGTGGTTTTGATTTTTTAAAACCACAATAATTTTAAAATAATTATTTTAGTGATGCACCTTTTCATGTGTCTGTTGAACATCTATATGTCTTCCTTAGAAAAATGACTATTCTGTTCCCTGCTCATTTTTAAATCAGATCATTTGTTTTTTAGATATTGAGTTGTGTGAGTTCTTTATATATTTTGGATATTAACCCCTTATCAGATATATCATTGGCAAATATCTTCTCCCCTTTTCATTTTGTTGATGGTTTCCTTTGCTGTGCAAAAGCTTTTTAGTTTGATGTAGTCCCATTTGTTTACTTTTGCTTTTGTTGCCCTTGCATGAGGGGACAGATCCAGAAAAATATTGCTACAACTGAGGTCAAAGAGCATGCTGCCTATGTTTTCTTCTAGAAGTTTTACAGTTTCAGGTCTGACATTTAAGGCTTTAACCTATCCATTATGAATTTATTTTTGTATATGGTGTAAGAAAGTAGTCCAGTTTCATTTTTTTGCATATAGCTGTCCAGAGTTTTCCCAATACCATTTACTGAAGAGACTTTCTTTTCCCCACTGCTCCTTTGTCCTAAATTAACTGATATATAAGTGTGGGCTCTTATTCTGTTCCATTGATACATGTGTCTGTTTTTGTGTCAGTACCATACAGTTTTCATTACTATAGCTTTGTAATACAGTTTGAAATCAAAAAGTGTGATATAGTTAGCTTTGTTCATCCTTCTTAAGATTGCTTTGGCTACTTAGGCCTTTTGTTGTTCCATACAAATTTGGGGATTATTTGTTCCAGTTCTGCTTAAAATGCTGTGGGTATTTTGATAGGGATTGCACTGAATCTGTATATAGGTTTGGTTAGTGTAGATATTTTAAAGTCTGTTTAACATTTCTTGTAAGGCCATTTTAGTGGCTATTAATTCCTTTAGCTTTTGCTTGTCTGGGAAAATCTACCCTTCCTTCAATTCTGAATGATAACCTTACCAGGTGGAGTACTCTTGGTTGGAAGTTTTTCCTTTCAGCACTTTGAATTTATGTGCCACTCCCTTCTGGCCTGTAAAGTTTCTGCTAAAAAATCAGCTGATACATAACTAGTTGTTTTCCTCTTGCTGCCTTTAAGATTCTGTCTTTAAATTTTGACGTTTTAATTATAATGTGTCTTGGTCTCTTTGGTTCATCGGGTTTGAGACTCTCCATGCTTCCTGGATTTGGATGTCTGTTTCCTTCATCAGATTAAGGAAGTTTTCAGCCATTATTTCTTCAAATAAGTTTTCTGCCCTTTTCTCTCATTTCTCATTCTGGAACTCTTATAACACAAATATTAGTACGATTGATGTTGTCCCAGAGGTTCCTTAAACTAACCTCATTTTTTAAAATTCTTTTTTCTTTTTGCTGTCTTTTTCTTTTCTTTTTTCTTTACCCTGTCTTCCAGATTGCAGATCCATTTTTCTGCATCATCTAAGCTGCTGTTGATTCTACCTAGTGTACTTTTATTTCAGTTATTGTATTCTTCAGCTCTGATTGGTTCTTTTTAATGTTTTCTACCTCTTTGTTCAAGATCTCACTGTGTTCATCCATTTTTCTACCTAGTTCAGTGAGCATCTTTAGGACCTTTACTTTGAACTCTTTATGGGATAGATGACTTATCTCTGTTTGTTTAGGACTTTTACTGAGGTTTCATCTTGTTCTTTTGTTTGGAACTTATCCCTTTGTATTCTCATTTTCCTAATTCTCTATGTTTGTTTCTGTGTCTTAGGTAGTTCAGCTACATCTCTTGGTCTTAAAGGAGTGGCCTTTTGTAGATCTTCTGTGGGGCTCAGAAGAGCAATCTCCCCCTTGTTACCAGAGCCAGGAGCTCCAGAGGTATCCCCTGTGTGGACTGCATGTGCCCTCCTCTTGTGGTGGTGCTGTGGTTGCTGTGGGCCTACTGGCGGATGGGGCTGGTCCCTGGTCCAGCTGTCTGTGAGGCACAGCTATGACTGCTGCAGGCACCCTGGTGGACACGTGGGGTCCAGTGCAGAAGACACTTTGTGGAGGTGCCAGTCCAAACTGAGGCCACCCATTGGGTGTGGTGGGACAGGAGCCACTTTGGAGGAGGGCCAGCCAAGGCAAGTGTGTTGGGTTGGGCAGGTCCGCAGCAAATGCCAGGGCAGGGCGAACCGTGCTAGCAAGGAGATGGCAAATGTTAGAAATGGCATCTGCCTGCTCCTGGAGAGCTGGGTGGAAGGAAATTTATTTTAAATGGTGCCCACTAGTGCTTCAGTACCTTAAGAAAGTTCCAACAGATCCCTGTCCCTTTGGTATTTGCCCTACACTTAGACAATGAATCTCCTTCACATATAGCTTTTCAAGCTATTGCCTCTACACTGGGACACAGAGCAAGCGAGTTAGTGCAAGCGCCCTTTCAGAGCAGAGTTTCAGTTTCCTACTGCCCTCCAGCACTCCTGGACAGAAGCCCCCCTTGTTTAAAAAGCCAGACATTATGGGGGATCATCTTTCCAGAGCAGGTACCCAAGCCTGGGGTGCCTGATGTGGGGCTCAAATCCCTCTGTCCTTAGGGAAGACCTTTCACATATGTGATATCCCCTCCTGCTTGTGTGTCTCTGCACCAGGTGTGTGGGTCCTGACTAGACTGTGTCTCCGCTCCTCCTACCTGTTTCAATGTGTTTTTTTCTTTATATCCTTAGTTGTATAAGAGTCATTCTGCTAGTCTTCAGGTCATTCTCAGAGAGAGTTATTCTCTGTGCAACTGTAGTTTTGGTGTGTTCATGGGAGTAGGTGAGCTCAGGATCTTCCTACTTGGCCATCATGATCCCACCCCCAACACTTATTTGATCTTGAACTTTCCCTTGACTAATCATAGCCTACAGTTACATTTTTTTTCTTTCTCTACCTGCATACTTGGTGTTGGTATAGGTGTGGGTGAGCAGGGAAATAGTGAAATACCCTCCAAGAACAATGACATAAAGCCAGTAACTTTATCATGTGAAATGAAATCAAAATATCAACCAAAAAAACTAAATATTTTTATCAAAATAAACCTAAATAATACCAGTGTCTCACAGACCAAAGTCACTTAACTGTGGCTATTTTAGCAAAAATAATACCTAATATTTGAGTTCTTAATGTCTGCCAGGCATTATTCAAAGCTCGCTTAGACATAGTCACTCACTAAATCATTATAACAATACTAGAGGTAGGCACTATTATGCTTTTTATAGATGTGGCAACATCCGTGGAGAGGTTAAGCAAGTTACCCAAGAAACCTCAGTGGCGTTAGAACCTAAATTAGAACTCACACAGCCTGTATTCTTAACCACTAAGAAAAGTTAACGGCTCATTCCAGGAAGCCTAGGAAAAATTATAGCTGAATGAGAAGCACAGACAGTTCCAGTAAATGCAAACCAAAGGAAAGGATAATAATACAAGAAGACCTGCTATATCCAGGTGGCAGTGTACACCCCTACTGCAGAGAAGGATGAATCAAGCTCTGATGGCTTGACATCATCAAACATCAAATTCCTAAAGTTATCCCAGGTTGTTCTGATCCCATGCTCATCAAACAACGGTCTGATTTTAATTTGGCTTCCAATATAATGTTCATACAAAGAGATGTGTTAGCCAGAGTAACTGAATATATATTCCATTAGCAGTTTTATTTCTCATTGTAAATGAATAAATTGGCATTCTGGTTTCATACAGCAGCCTCAAGTAAACTTCATTAGAGTGTGTAAGCTTTCCTGAGTCTGATCAACACTGGCAGAATGATAAAATCATCTTTGTGCTATGCAGAGCTGAGGCTTAGATGGGGGTGGATGCCGAAGATCATACTAGACTATGAGGCCTCTGTCTAGGATATTTCGGGTGACTTCAGTGAGCAATGCCCTCTATCTTTTATGTACTATGCCCACCTTTCCACAGCACTCTAGATTGTATCGCATAATCTAAATCACAGAATTAAGAGATTAAAAAGTCAAGGTTGGAAGAAATTTTAGAGATATCCTAGCTGCTATCTGGTACTTGAGTGTCCTCTAAAATATCACTTAAGAACATTTGCTCAATCACTGCTTAAAAACCTCTGGAGGTTTTTTACCATCTCCCAAGGATACCCTTCTCATGTGATGGAAAACAATAAATTGGAGCCAGATCTGCTTCCTTGAAACTTGCAAAATAGTCAGGAGCTGCTCACACAACGCTTGTTTTTCTTCCGTGTGATGAATGCGCAGGATCAGAAGAAAATGCTCAAATTCCCATAAATCTACCCTTCTCAAAGCCAAGCATCTCTAACTTCTTCAAATATATTTTCAACGGCCAAAGGTTTTATCTTGTCATTATCCAAGTCACTTTCTTTCAAACCAATTTTAGTTTAACCAATCATCTCTTGAGTTTATCACTGCAGAGTTCAGCAAAAATAGGTCTACAGTGAACTGACTGGCACAAAAATCATTTTCTAGATAATACACTTCTACCAATAGGTTACAAGTGCATCAGCATTGCTCAGGGAACATGACTGAGATGAAATGAAACATCTACATCTTTTTCTCAACCCCATGTTTCTCATGGAGTGCTCTTGTTTATCTACACTTAAAGAGTTACGAGGTGGGCCCTAACAAAAGCATCTAGATACTTGGGTTTCAAGGAACCAATAAGTAACACCGTTTCTCTCATCAAGAGTTTGCAACCAATTGAGAGACACACACAGAAAACGCATTTAAAGATCAAAACATCAGTTTTGTTACCAATGAAAACTGAAAGGGAGGGTGCGGCTCATTTATGTATCAGCAATAGGTTTCAGCCCAGAGCCCAGAATTAGAATTCTCAACCAGAGACACAAACTCAGTCCTCCCCACTTAAGGCACAGAGAAGCACACCGAATTGTATGCATCCTATAGGCAGCTGTCATACAAAATGAAGAGCATACAAGGGGCTGAACCATGCAAATCTAATCCTCCCCCGCCCCCAACATTTCCAGTTCGAGTGTGAGGTTAAGAAAACCTAAGGGATTTCAAGGAAAACCTTACTTCAGAAAAATCAGAATAGGAATACCACCAATGTTCCTCCAGTTTATTTTCTGAACACATAGATTTAACCATTTTGTTTGTGCTCCAACAGGGCCAAGGCTATGGTGGAGTTAAAGTGAGAAATCTTGTAGAGCCTTTGTCTTAGTCAGTTTGGACTGCTGCAGTGAAATACCACAGACTGGATGGTTTAAATAAAAATGTATTTCTCATAGTTCTGGAAGCTGGGAAGACCACAATCATTGTGCCAGCAGGTTCTGTCTGGTGAAGGCCCTCTTCCTGGTGTGCAGACAACTTCCTTTTTACTGTATCCTTACATCATCAGTCCCATGTCCCTTCTTATAAGACACTAATCCCTTTCATGAGGGCTCCACCCTCATGGCCTAATAACCTCTCAAAGGTCCCACGTCCTAATAGCATCACATTGACGATTACAGCTCCAACACATGAATTTGGGGAGGACACACATATTCAGTCCATGGCAGCCTCATTCCACTCCCATCTTCATGTGCATCCTTCCAGGACTGCAGTACTGTTTGGGCAAAGACAGCTGGAAGGCAGGACTCAGCTAGGCTCTTCCTCTCCATGTGGTCTCAGGGCCTCTCCACACGGTCCCTCCAGCAGAAGAGTCAGATTTCTTACATGGCTGCTCAGAGCCCCAAGATAAAGAAAGTAGAAACTTCCAGTCCTCTCAAAGCCTGGCCTGGAACCAACAGAGTATCACTTCCACTGTAGATTACTGGTAACACCAGCCCAGCCCAGATCAAGGGGAGGGGACACAGAAGTCGTATTTTAATGAGAGGAATACCACAGAATGTCCAGTTATCTTTAATCTGCAATAGTCTGCTCTTTGGCCACAAACTGCATTCCCCCTACTTGTGTAACCCAGCAGGACGCTATGAGGCCCTCCCAGAATAGACCCTCCCCAACCCATGTCCTCTGCCTGCCTTGTGTCTGTAGAAAACCTTTAATCAAAGAATAAATTTAATCAGAGGAGTGAGAAAAATGCAGAAAGAAAGGAAAACAGTCAAGCAAGACAAAATAATAATACTTTAGCCATTAAACAAAGTCAAGGACCTTTAGTTCCTCCTCAAGGGCTATAGATAATATTCTGAGCCATGTCCTTTGAGCTGTTTTGCAGATACTGAAACCCCCACCAGGTGGGAGAAGTTAAGTGTATGCTGCCCACAAGCACGGAGACCCCAGACCAGTTGGAACCAAAAGGTTGATGATGCTGATTTCTGATGACCTCACCACCAACCAATCAGAAGAATGTCCATGAGCTGATCACACACCCCACACTCCCCCTCCCTCACCCTGTCTTTACAAACCTTTCCCTGAAGGCCTTCAGGGAGTTCAGGCTTTTTGAGCACTAGCTACCTGGACTCCTTGCTTGGTGCCTGCAATAAATGTGGACTTCCCTTCACCACAACCCACTGTAAGTAGATTGGCTTCACTGCACACAGGCAAGCGGACCCAAGTTTGGTTTGGTAACACTTGCAAAACATGTTTATCTGCCCCCAAGAGCCCCAGCATCAGGTTCAGGCTTGTGGTCCTAGATCTCATCCTCCAAGTCAGGACCAGACATAGATGAGGTTTCTGCCTTGTATAGCAAGTCCCCCTAGATAAGAATCTTCAAGTTGAGAACTGTTCAATCATGTAAGTTAGTTCACGTGTCTGACGTACATTGTCACATGTGTGCATCCTCTACAAGTGGTTTTACTTTACTGTACAGTGCTGTATAGAGTACAGTGGTACAGTATCTTTATTTCAAGCCCAGGAGGTCTGGAAGCAAGAGTAAAAGCAGCGGTGATGTAGCTGATACTACTGTATTTTTCAAGGTACTGTACTGTAAGATTAAAAATGTTTTCTTTATTTTTTGGGTTTGTTTTTTATGTATTATTTGTGTGAAAAGTTTTATAAACCTATTACAGTACAGTACTATATAGTCTATTGCATTAGTTGGGTACCTAGGCTAAATTTGTTGGACTTACAAACAAATTGGACTTACGAGTGCACTCTTGGAATGGAACTCGTTCGTATGTAGGAGACTTAACTGTATCCTGGAGTTTGGTTCCTCCCAAATCAAAGACCTGTGAACTAAGCAAGTTCCCTGCTGCCCATAAACCTAACAGGCAATGATGATACAGGAACAGGAGAAATGAAATTTAAACAAAGCCCCAAACTTATGCTCCTCAATATTTTCTTTCTATCTGCTCTTGGTGGGGCTCTGGATGCCAGGTAGAACTGGGAGTTTTCAGTGCTGCATCCCGGGCTGCCTTTCACCCGAATGCGTGTGGTTCCTTTAAGGAAATTTCAGTAACTATTCAGCAACTATTCAGTAACTATTCTGTAACTGAATAGTTCAATGTGACCTTAAGGGTGACAGTGCTGACTCAGCAAAACAAAAGTTTAGGCAACATGCCATCTCTACAGCACTTATCTCTTGAAAACTGTGCTTCCAGTACAAGAGCTTAGCTTCATTAAAGACCACACGGACACTAGCTGGTACCAAGTAAAGGAAAAAAACAGTTTTAGTTTTGGCCACTCCTGCTTTCCAATCCACTTGTGAATTATCCAGAATTTAACTGTTTATCATAGGTGAAAAAGGAAAAAACACTTCCCACAGTCCAAAATTAAACCTGTTACTACTTCCTCTTCACTCTCATAAAGAGCAAATTTATTTCTTAAAATTTCCCCAAAGGTTGAGATGTTCAGTATTTTTGCACATTCAGCATTTTTTTCTTCACCGCTCATCTTACGAACTAAGGGTTTTGTGTTTTTGTCTCATACCAAAAAAAAAATGTGTACTTTCTGGGACTGTGTGGTCTCTGATCCAATACTGCAGGCCCAAATGAAAGGATAAGGGAAAGTGTAGATTATTGCAGTTTAAACCAACCTACTTGCAGATGCGCTGGTCTGGGAAAAGAGCTAAAGCTGTAGGTGGCCATAACACAGAAGTTTACCTTTTGAGCCAGTTTGAGTGGCCCCGCTTTACGGAGCCAAGGTTGCTTTGGCACCTGTGGGGTCTGTCAACTGTTATGTATCCAAAGACCTTAGTAGGAGGGGAAACTGTCCAATTATCTGCTCCCCGACCTTCCCTCATATCCGCTCTCTCACCCAGGGAAAATTGTTAGGTTTATTCTAGGGTGTTTTTAAAGGAGAACTTTTATTTCACACATTGTATCAATAAATTATTTATGTTCGATCTCTCTCCCAATCTGAACTCTCTTGCACCACATAATAAAGAATTTCAAAGTCTCTCACATGTGGATAACATGCTACATTAGGGTCCAGCATGTTATCCACATGTGATATCAGGTCTCTTAACATATTCCTCTAGTTATTTTACTAAGAATTTTAAAGCGAAGGAAATGTATAATTTGGACTACTTAAAACTGCCATTTTAAATAGGAAATCTAGACTTCTTTTTTGAAAACTCACAAATGATCTTTAGTAATTCTATATTTCACCCAATCTCTATGGAACGTTTACACATATATTTGATCCAATAAAAGTTTTGGTCCATCTCTAATCTGGAACTCCTTTTGTTTACCTCTATTCCACCAAAATAACTGATAGCAGTTCACCAATTTCATGCATTTTCTCTGTGTGCTTGGGGATAAAACGGGACCGTTAGAAGAAATGAACCCACACAAAGCAGCAATGAGTCCTCTGCTTCTTCTCAACTATTTTGGGCTTTGTAATCATCTTACCATCGGTACTCCTGGCCGTAAAATTTTGACAGTCAGTCACCACAACAGAGAGAACTGGGCAACACAAGAGTTGAATAGTGATGCTTCTCATCATCAATTGTTCATATTATGTGATTGATCTTGAGCCACAGGCCTCTTTCGTCTTTATTTTTCCCTTTGCTTGGTGGAAATTTTTAAAAATTTTGTTTTATTGTTTTTAACATTATGCAAGTTTCTTCCCATGGAGTCCTTATCTTAATGACGTCATTCTCAGCATATATATTAGAGCACAAGGCCATCCGTCTATACGCTCCCTCTCCATTTAAGTTGTGCCCATACCATTGTCAGCATTCCTCAAAGAAATTATTTATTCAGCTAAATCACTTTCATCACGTCTCTTCCTTTTCTTTCTCATCTAATTAGCTTGTGATTTGTTTATCAAAATTTCATTTTTGAGGACTTATCTTTAGTCCTTACTAACATTTTTCTATCACTATCAAAATTTACCTTTTTTACTGAAATATATTTGACATATAACATCATGTAAATTTAAGGTATGCAGCATGTTGATTTAATACATGTATATATTGTAATATGATTGTCATTGCAGCAATAGTTGGCACCTCTGTCACATCACATAATTATAATTTCTTTTTTGTGGTTTGAATAATTAAGATCTAGTCTCTTGGCAAGTCTGATGATTATAATAATACAATAGCATTGTCTATACTTACTATACAGCACATTAGATCTCTAGGACTTATTTATTACTCATTGCAAGTTTGGACCCTTAAACAATCTCTCTTCTATCCCTCCGTCCTCCAGCCCCTGGTAACTACCATTTTACTTTCTGTTTTTACAAGCTTGTTTGTTTTGTTTTTAATTCCACATGTAAGTGATGCCATACAGTATTTATCTTTCGCTGTCTGATTTATCTACTAAGCATATGTCCTCAAGTTCCACCCATGTTGTTGCATATGGCAAGATTTTCTTCTCTCTCACAGCTGAGTAAAATTCCACTGTCTATGTGTAACACACATTAGAATGCCTTTCACCAAGAAGAGATAAATGTTGGTGAGGATGTTGAGAAAAGGAACTCTTATACCTTGTTAGTGGGAATGTAAATTGGTGCAGCCATGAAAGTTTCTTCTAGCAATATGATCCAACAATTCCACCTCTGGGTATATACCCAAAGGAAGTGAAAACAGGATATCAAAGAGATATACACCCAGCCATGTTCACTGCAGTGTTATTCGTAATAAGCAAGATATGGGAACACTCTAAGTGCCTGTCAATGGATGAGCAGATAAAAATCTACCTTCTTAAAATCTGCAGCCATGATTCTAGCCTGCACTCTTCCCTCTAGCAACAGAAATTTCCAGATAATATGTCACTTTTGCCTTTCTGCTCATTCTGTTATTGATCATCATACATAAGTCCAAGATGCTTTCTGAGAGATGAATATATTTGATAACATATTTCCTTGTCTTCGAGAACAATGTAATTTACAATCTGAAAGTAACCTTTCAGAGCAAGGCCTACACATGAAGAAACTGAGTTTCAGGGATTTGGAATTTGTCTTTCTAACTTAACAGGTTAGTGCAGACCTGTTAACTGAATGTTATCTCCCCTCCTAAATTGTAAGCTTCCTCTGAACAGAAGCCTTCAGATCTTCGTTTATTTCACCAAGTCCATAACAAATTATCAGGCCTAGGACAGCCATCCAATTCTTGTAAATAGAGATATTTCCTTAATAGGAAAATCTAATTTATAGTTCCATGTTATATATTTCTGTATCTTTAATGCTTCTTACTGAATATTCCATTTTGTTAGAGGATATTTGTGCTACTTAATTTTGTGACTTTGAGTTACTTGATTAGGAGATCAATAGAATTACATCTTTGTCAAACATCCTATGAAAAAGTGTTTTCTCAGTCTTCTCAAAACGAGGAAAAGGATACTCCAGAATTTTACTTACCTCTCCATTTTGTTTCTTCTACTTAAACCAGAAAAGAATGAGGAGATGGAAGCAAAGAGTTGGGAAGAAAAGGAAGCCCCATCCACTGTTTTTCTTTGATGACATGATTTCTTTTCCTTTTGAGTTTTCTAAGATTTCATCTCAGTGTATACTTGTAGAACAAAACCTTTCCCTTACAACCTGAGGAATCTGAGTGCCTACTCAGAGAACTAAGTGGTAGCTCTCAACTTCCTCATCCACCCACAGTCTTTGCATCAGAATCATACTGATGTTCTGAAAACAGATGACATCACTCCATTTCCTTATCTGCCCATATATTTTGGCTGCTGTTCTATCTTCTGTTATATAACTGCCTCTGAGATCCTAAAATGCTGTCTAGAATGTTTGTGTTTACATGCCCGTTCTAACTTTGTCTTGCAGGTCCAAATTTTTACTTGCTTTTCACCATGCCCTACAGAGGTAAACATCCAGTTCTCCTATCCTCGTACCCACCGGACATCATCTGCCCTACTGCCACCTATGAATTTCACTGGGCTAATTTAAGGCTGGTACATAATATTAATGGGCCATTGACCTATCACTCAATAAGTATAATAGCAATGCTATTATTTTTCCAAGGCCCAGCAAGAAGGGTTCTTACTAGATATTTCTCAGCAATAATTTCTTCCTCTATACCTAGTTTTATTAAGACACCTTTTTTTTCATTTATACTCTTGTCAACATCACCCTAACACTAGAATATAAAGTCAAACTTAAAAAGTTAACCCACATTTGAAAATCACAGCAAAAAAATTAAGCCACATTTAACATGGCAGAAATAAAGTGCAAATTTTCACTTGAAATTTTAAAGATCATTAGGTCTTGGCATTGGTCTTCATTATTAACCTATTTTATATCTTTAGATTATATCATAAGCTCAATGAAATCATATGATTTGGCTTGATTTAGTAGCATAATATAGATGATATAGGCTAAATCAAGTTCAGCCTATAACAGTATCACCATTCTCCACTTCATTCAAAATTAAAACAATGCAAACACAGGATACGGGGACTGAAGAAACATTAACACTTAGAATCCAAATTTTCCATAACAATCTCATTTTCCCAAAGTCTGTGAATAGGAAGGCAAGAGTTAAACCTCAGTAACAGGACACGGGACATGCAGCCTAACGGAGCCTATTAAACTGGAGGGGTGGGCTTCCCCAAAATGGGAAAGTGAATCCCACTCACATGAATCTATTCTACAGAGAGGAAGGGAAATCTGCCGGAGAACATTTGGGAAATACTTTGCTCCCTGATTAAAACAGAAAAGAGAGCTGTTTAGCTACTCTGACCCCATAGCTGCAGGCCTCTGAACTTGACAATAGGAAGATATGATGGTAAAACTGTAGCAGCCAACTTGCAACCATGAAGCAACAAACCTGAGAACAAAAGGCTGATACTTTAATGATGGTGGGGCAGAAGGATCCCGGAGCTGTTGACCCAGCACTGGAACCACTGACTCTACACTTCGGTTCTGTTGGATAATTAGTGTTATTTTCTTAATCATGTAAACCACTGTTTATTTTGGTTATTGTTACTTACAGCCCAATTTTCTTAATGAATAAAACTGGGAAATGCTAACATCTAGATAGCATCCCAAACCACGGCCTTTTTTTTTTTTTTGGCTGCGGCGGGTCTTAGTTGTGACGCGCGGGTTTCTCTCTAGTCGTGGCGTGCAGGTTTTTTTCTCTTCTCTAGTTGTGGTGTGCAGGCTCCAGGGCACATGGACTCTGTAGTTTGCGGCACACAGGCTCTCTAGTTGAGGCGCATGAGCTCAGTGGTTGAGGCACGTGGGCTTAGTTGCCCCACAGCAGGTGGGATCTCAGTTCCCCCACCAGGGATCGGACCACGTCCCCTGCATTGTAAGGTGGATTCTTTACCACTGGACCACCAGGGAAGCCCCAAACCACAGGTTTTTATCTTGTAATGGAAACAATATTAAAACAGGGTTTTAAAAACTAATAATAAAACTTTAATTAAAGAATAAGCACACGGGAGATACTTTGTCATTACGTGTAAAAAGCCTGAAATTAAAGACCGCATCACACATATACTTTGTGTACATGGATCTCTGTGCTCATGTTAAGGAAAATAACCACTTTTAGAATATGTCAAAATGTAAAAGGCTGAGTAATAAGAAAGGTCTGAGTTCGACATGTATTAAGACAATCAGTTTTTTATTTCCTTCATCATTAAAACAATATACATTCAGAGTGAATTCTAGAACTAAAATTCCAAAAACAGAAACAAAGCTCTATAAGCCACATATTCTGTATCTAATGCTTCATAAACCAATTCACTCCACAGGAAAAAACTAGAGAAATAGTAAGATCTACACTGAATGCATATTTCTAAGTGCTATTCAGAAAACTCTAGTCCAGGAAAATGTGGTCCTACCAGTCTCAGCTTTCAAGATAAATGATAAAAGTAATGAGAGTCGGTACTTATATTTGAAAAAAGAGAGATGAATAAATACCTAAATAGAGGAATGGCAGCTGTGGCTATAAATCCCTTTGCTTTGTCAGCTTGAGTAGAATAATGTAAGATATAATTCATGTTATTTTGATGTTGCTATTTGTACTCAGTGAACTCACAGTCTGACTTCATAAAAAATTGCAATAAGATGTCAACTTACATTGTCCTCAGAAGTGTAGATTTTATCATTTTCTATAGGTATAGCCCTCAAGCTAATACTATAGTTGATATTATTACAGAGAGAAAAGATATAATAAAATTGCGATGGAATTTTTGTTGACGAGAATCAAACTTAAAAGTTGTGGCTATAATCCACTAATCATTTTTAACTGAGAAATGTTTCAAGAAAAGAAAACAGTAAACTCAAATAGGCATGGGGCAAGGAGGTGTTGAGAGGTATGATATCACTAGGTTTGCCAGATAAAATAAGGAGACAATATCTGTGAAATATCTATACTAGAAAACTATTTAAGTTTATTTAAAATCCCAATTAGGTATCCTGTTATTTTTGTTTTTCCTTTTGCTAAATATGACCAACCTAGATAACAATACATTTTACTAAAACTTTCCTTTTTCCTCCATTTCTCTGGCATCACTGTTGCCATTTGATTGAAGTAGATACGTTCCAATAGTCAAATCACCTAACATTTATTTTCTCTCTTTAGGTACCAAGAATAGGAAATCTACAGACGTGTAAGACTTGGGTTCTAACTGCAAGGAGCTCCCTCCCTATAATAGGGCAGTAATCACTGGACTCTTCACTTCCCTGGCATGTGTCTCACAGAGGACAAATTTGTGAGAATAATCTCAGCACCTGAAGGACCCCAGTGCCCTCTATTATAAACCCATGTGTATCCTCATTTGCATTTATTCTCTCTTCCTGTTACCCTGCAGCCTCCACTCCTCACCATCATCCTGGCCCCAGGGAACGTGAGGGTCCTGTGTGGATACAAGCTTTTATCATCTCTTTATCTACAGACCCACGATATTGTTCCCCATCCTTGTGGTTGCCCAAACCTTAACTTTCATTTTACCTTTAATGAATAAAAAGGTTCTCTTTAAAGAAATTTCATTGTTGCACTGATTTTTTTCTCCATATTTCTCTTTCAAGATCTGCCACACAACCAATCACCTGGACCACTTCCATCACCAGACGTGTCACAGCTGCCAACTCTCTCTCTGTTTTTCACATTTTCACAGGAGAAGAAATGTCAATAGATTTCAACAGAAACGTGAATCCAGGAAAATCAAGATCACGTTATATAGAGAGGGGGGAAAAAAGACTCAACAAAGCAACTGATAAACATTCATGCTCCTCAGACTTCATTATTATATGCTTAATTAAAAGTAAATTCTAGAATGCTAAGTTGGGAGAAAAGAGATACAGAGTAGGTAACTGTCTAAAAAACAGGACTACATGATACGTACATTTTAAAGCCCTTCCTGCCTAAGTTTCTCAACTACAAACACCAACTATTCCATTACAAATATGACAGGATGTTATGTGGCTTTTTGCCCAATGATGACAATACTCATTTTGTTGTAATGCTACAGTGAGTTTGCTTCACTACAGGCAGCACATAATTTTTTCAGAGCAAAAATATTTTAGTATTAATTTAAAATAATACAATTTATTATAAATCTCTTTTTTAAAAATGTGAATTTCTACCCTCAGTTTTCTCACTTCTTAAAAAAAATAAAGATTTCAAATGTCAGTTGATTAATTGAAATAACGTACATGAAAAGTGCTTTGTAAGTTTAAAAGCTCTAAATAAATCCTAAGAAGGAAACAAGTATTTTTAAGGCTGTATTTATTTAGTCAAATTTCATATAACTGTAGGAATTAAACAGTAAAAAGTTTTTACCTATCAATCAACAGATGGTCAAATTATCACCACATGGATTTTTAACCTTATTTATTATAAACTCACTACAAATTTTTTAAGTTGTATCAGCTTTCTAAAAATGTTTGCTACCATGGTTTATTCTATATGTGTGAATACTCCATATACCTGATGGTCCTTATACCTGATCTTATAAACTTAGAGTAAAAAGAACCCTTGACTCTTCTATGTCTATTTTATTATTAAATTGTGTTTAATTAATTTCTTGGATATTTTTATTAGTCAAATATTTTTGTATTTAATTCCCAAGAGCACAAGAATAATATATACTCTCTTTCTCTGCTGTAATGTATTCTCCTACACCGATCTATTATGACCATGAGAATTAAAACAAGCAAACAAAAAGCCCAGGAAAGTGAAGATGTTACTAACCCACTGGTGCATCAGCATGGGCTGAGCCGTAGTGACTTAACACACACACACCTCACATCACATGTCCCACACAGGATGACGCGGTTGGGGGCTACTCAGTGCCCGAGCTAACGGCAGCTCCTGGCTCACCAAGGCAGAAAAGGGAACCAGTGAAATGTGCATAGGTGCTTAAATGTAGAAGTGACAGAAATCGTTTCCACTTATATTTCATTGTCCAAAGAAAGTCATATGGCTTCACCTACCTTCAAAGACAGCAGAGAAGTACAACTTGACCTAGTGCCCACAAGGAGAAAAAACTGAGTATTGGTAATAGTCTAATACCTCACCCACAATAATAAAAGTACATTTATTTGGAGAGTCACTGTTCTCTGCATATTGGCAGCATTATTTTTCATCATTATAAGAAGTCTGTGGGCAATATAGGCGGAGACCATAGAATTAAATGCTAATTTAAACAGACATTTTTCAGCTTCAACCTACTTGCTCTCCTCCAATATTTGGTACCACTGACCACCCCTTCCTTGTAGCATTCTCTTCCATTTGTTTTTCTAAAGCAATTTATCCTTCTTTCCCTCTGCTTATTCCCTGTTCTTTCTCAGCCTCCTTTGTGGTTTCTTCTACCACCATCAATTTACAAACACTGGTGTTTCTTCAGAGATCTGATGTTCACATGCTTCTCTTTTGTTCCGTTTCTCCTGACAGGGTAGTGTAATGATCAAGAGAATGGAAAACAGGCTAAGTGGAACGTCAGCTCTTCCACATCTAGCTGTAATTTGGACAAGCTAATTTACCTCTCTGTGTCTAAGTTTCCCCATCAATAAAACAGGGATGTTAAAATATAACCTGCCTCACAGAGTTGTGATCATTTCATGACTGAACATGTGTAAAGCAGTTAGAACAGTGCCTGGTACACAGTATTTGTTACATGTTAGTTTTTATTAACTCTCTGTATTATTTGACAGTTTTCACTATTATCTCTTGACTGATGACACTCCAATCCATATTACAAGTCTAGAACTGACTTCATGAGTTCTAGAACCATATATTCAATTCCATTCTAGATATCTCCAGCAATTCAAATTCAAATTGTCAATAAAAAGGGAGGCACCATCCTTCTTCCTACACCTGCTTTTCTATCCATGTTTTCTAGCTAAGGTAATCATACCAGCATCCACCGAGACACCCAAGCTAGAAAATTGCACAAATTTAATTTGTGAGCAATTTTACTAGTTGTACCTTAAAATCCATCCCTTCCTCACTTTTCCCACTGCTATCATCATTATTTCTTGATTCAATTTGTGTTCTGGCTTCCTAATTCCTTTCCTCTATTCTAGCTCAATCAGATGACTCTACCGAAGAGTATTGCCAGAGTGATCCTTCTAAAATTTAAATCTCATATCATGTTTTTTAGAAAACTTAAACATGGCACACCCAGCCTCTCAGGCTTCCCTCTACTTTCTAACCTCTCTTTCGTAGCAAGCATCCAAGCTGAACTTTCAGATCTGAGAAAATATAGACGTGGGTAGTGCCAACAGTGCACAACGGAGAATGAAACAAATCAGAAATCACAATCCAAGGCTCAAACAAAAAAAAAATAGTTTCAAAAGGTATACCCCAAGGGGAAGCCACACAGCAAGAATGGAATCTGAACTAAATTGTCTTCCATAAGAAAAGGAAGAAAAAGCAAATAAAATTAGGAGAAGAGAAAGAAATTTGGAGGTAATAATAGGCATTCAGAGAGAGATTTTTTCAGGCAAGAATGTAAAGAAAGGAGCTTCGTATGGCCCTGAGTGCATTAAGTCTAACGCTTCATTCTCGTCTCTTACCACCACCTCAGAAGCATCCTGACTTCGAGCAATAGCAATGCCAACCACTTCCCCAAAGGCAGCATGATTTTTCTCACCTTACATATTCCGTTCCCACTCTGTGGACAAACTCCTCCTTCCCCTTTCTCCCCCTGGTCACTCACTCTCACCTTCTTCTCTGCTGAGGCACCACCCCCTCCAGGAAGGTTTTTCTAACCCACCCGCCAGTCCAGATTTCAGCACTCTTCTTCGTGTTTCCACCTACCCATAATGCTACCATAGTGCTTTCTATAACACGTTGTCACACTTTATTTACTTACCTGTCCAACTCTTATTTGGATGTGAAATAGCTGGAGGCAGCTATTGGGTTGTAACTGTTTTTCTCTGTGCCTGGTATACGTGTTCCGAACACATAAATTCTCAAAGAAGTTGTATTAAAAATGTGAATACTGAATTAGCAAATAAATTGGTGAGTTGATTGATACATAATATATCAGGATAGATCTGAATTAATCTATCTGTCCATCGTACCATTCTCCTAATTGCTCTTGTGATACAGAATATGTAGATGCCACATCACATTTAAACTGTGGTCAGTTAATTAAAAATTACAAGTATGTCAAAATGCTATTTGAAAAATTAAACCTTGCCATGTTAACATTATGTTTTATGAGAAACTGAGCTAAAAACCACACAAAAGACCTAACCATAAGAGCTTATGCTAGTTTTCCTGGAATTTGTTTCTTTCTTTTAGAGAAAGGCTAATCTTATTAATCCCCATCCATTTAAATTCAAATTTCCCAGACAATATGAGCCATTAATGCTTAGTTAATTCAATTCAGACTACCAGAGTAATAAGGACACTCCACAGAATGCAACAGAAGACAGGCAACTTAAGCAGAGCAGATAACAAGGTCAGATATGATAAGTTCACATAAAGAAGAAAGCTATGAAGACAACATGTTTTACAGCCTTTTCTTTGAGTTAACAGAAAATTTGATTTTTAAGTTTCTAAGAAAACAGAGTTTTCAAGCCTGTTGGTCTATAAAGTAACCAACAGGCTTACTTACCATGGACTTGGCTAATAACAAAAACTGTCGTGAAGAATACAATGTTTTCAATATTGCATAAGTTCTCAGATGGAGCCAGAGCATGAACTTGAACAAAACATCATTGTCCGGTGGGTTCAATGCTGTACTGTGCACGCGGCGGCACAGAGGCTAAATGGCTGGCAGGCAGGGTCTGACTGTCCGTCCACATTCCTGGACAGTAAAAGCCTTCATAGAACTTGCTTAGGCTTTTCAGTCTAATAAACATAGACAAAACTCTGCAATATATCCCAGGACAAAGATTTAGACTACTGCTTTCTCCCTCTAACTGGCATCATCCATTATTTAGGATGATTTCTCAATATTTTATCAATGTATATGTCTGTGAAATATCTTTCCTTAATCACAGATATTATGTATAATATTTCTAAATGATTTAGGCTGCTACTTGAAGTTTGAGAGTATCTTCTTTCTGGAACTTCATTCCATCACGGAACTTTTATTTCTTTAAAAATTAAAGACTTTCAAAAGTGACAAAACAATCAAATAACTTTATGAATAATCCCTTAAGTCATTATATATATTTTTTCATCAGATAGTGAAACATTAAACAATCACAGTTGTGATAAGTTCAGATCCCCAAGAAGAAGATGTCAAAATAAGGACTCCCTTGGTAGTCCAGTGGTTAAGACTCCATGTTTCCACGGCAGGAGGCACGGGTTCGATTCCTGATGGGGGAACTAAGATCCTGCATGCCACGCAGTGCGGCCAAAAAAAAAAAATAGAACTAGATGTGTGGGTGTGTGGATGTCAGTTTCCTAGGGCTGCTATAACAGATAACCACAAATTTCAGGGCTTAAAACAACACAATGTATTATGTTACAATTCTCAAGGTCAGAACTCTGGAGCAGATCCTACTGGCTAAAATCAGAAAGGCTGTGTTTCTTCTGGAGACTCTGTGGGAGAATCCAATTCTTGCCTTTTCAGTTTCTAGAAGCTCCCAAACTCCTGGGCTCCTGGCTGCCTCATCCCAGCCTCTGCTTCCATTCTCCACTCTCCTTCTCTCCTGATTTTGCTGTCATATCGCCTTTTCTCTCTCTCCTACCCTTCTGCCTTCCTCTTACAAGGAACCTAATGACTACACTGGGTCCACCCTGATAATCCAAGATAATCTTCCATTCCCCAGTTCTTAATGTAATCACATCTGTAAAGCCCCTTGTGCCATGTAAAGTAACACATTCACAGGTGTGGGGAATTAAAACATAGACATCTTCAGGGGGCATTATTCAACCTACAATAATAGGCAACAAATTTATCGGGGGAGATGCCAATGGTAGATAAAGGGAAGAGAAAAAAAAAATGGAGGTAGCTCAGCCTGTGATGGAAAAGGGAGGGGGAGGAGGAATTAGTGAAAAGAATCTGATTGCGGTGCTGGGCTAAGAAAGATCTGCAAGGTCTGTGGGGAGCCCTTCAGCCAAAGTTGCTTGTTAACAGAGTGAATGAATAAATATGAAAAACCGTCTTGCTGGAATGAGCCTGCATTAGCATCCCCACTGCGCTCCGTCACTGTCACTGGCTGGGAGCAGCATGAGAAGCACAGTGCAAAGGTCAAGGTGAATCCAGAAGGGCAAAGGCCAGGAGCAGCTCAGGTAAGTTTGCTCCCTGCCACAGGAGAGCTGAATGGTAATTTCATAGTCACCATGACTGTTAAATTCCTTTACAATTTAAAAGAGCCTTAGATTTTATCTATTCCAGCCCCTTCTTTTCATATTTATACATTCACTCATTTCATTTTATTTTTATTTCATTTCAACAAGCATTTATGAAATGCCGGGAACTGAGTCCCAGAATTAAAAGACATAATCACTACCCACAGGAAGCTAGCAGTATCATGGAAAAAATAGTAATACTGCCCCAGAATAAATATGCTATAGCATGACCATAACTCTCAGGATACCCAGGAAAATTTACGTCTGTCTCCCTAGTGCCTCATCTAATCAGCACCCCATTTGACTCTCAAAGTGTCCTGTCAGGGATGACAATTTATATGACCACTATAATTGTGGGAACACATACATTTAATCCAGACCGGGCAGAAGGAGGAAACAGAAAGTCCTGGATGAAGTGCTGACACAGATAAGCGAATATGAGAAGTTAGCTGGACAGACGATTTTGGGAGGATGAGAGCAGTAATGTGGCAGCTGCTACAAGAGACAAATTTCAGACAAGCAACAATAATATTTAAAAAGCCAATGTCCCCTACCAACACGGGAAAATATTTCAGAATCACCAGATATAAGTTACATACAGGGTAGAGGTGAGAAACGAAGCAGAGCAGGTAAGCTAAAATCAGAACATGATCAACCTTACACAACTTGCTATGAAGTGAATTTATTTACCAGTTAAATTCAAGAATTCAGAAATAGAAGTAACACTGCTGTCTGAGAATTAAGGAAACTAAAAAGAACAAGTACTTGAAATTAGGATATTAGAACTTTCTTCAATGTTAAATTAAGGGAGTATGTGCAGAGAGGGATATAAAGCCTCTTAGAAAAAACAAAACATTGTTTGCACAAATTTATAACATAGAGATCACTACTTAGAAATTAATTTTAGCTTGAAAAAGTTTGAAAAGAGCAACCCAATGTCTAACTGCCATAAAAATAAATCTCTATGAAGCGTTCATAGAATACCCAGCTTTATACAGTGCTACTTTCTACTAAATCTTCCAAGAAAGTCTCTTTGAGGGGGGAAAATAAAAAAACGGTATCTGAATAAGGTGACCTGATGTATCATTATTTTCCATAAATTAGTTTAAGATGTAACTGTGTTCCCTAAAATACTAAACTATCTTCTTTAGTTATTTTTAACCCTTATAGCAAATAATAAGTAAATACTGGGTCTAGCTCTCTGTGAAAGCAATTCCTAGATTGAGATAATACAGCAATTATTATGTGATAAAGGTAATTTGTACATCGGGACCCTAAAAAAGTCTGACCTAGAGTAGATTGGCAATAACTATCCTAATAAATTATTCTATTGAAACTAATATCATAGAGCAAATTGAAAATCTTGACTATTTCAGAGTAATAGCATTTTTCTGAAGCTGTCTTTAAGACTGTATTTAGTTCAGGAAAAAAAACAAGCTTTTACCTGTAATTATAAAACTTGTAATTCCTCACACCCAAATTAATTTTGCTCCTAAAGTTTGAATCTTATTAAAAATGATACTTTTACTTTTGTTCTTTTTTTTTTTAACCATCTTTATTGGAGTATAATTGCTTTACAGTGTTGTGTTAGTTTCTGCTGTACAACAAAGTGGTATGTTTTCTTTTCTTCAAGTTTGAGCCATCTGTGTCTAAAAAAATTTTAACTAACCATAATGATATCAACAAAATATAACTGATAATATAACTACAAATTGCTCATAAAATATTTAAATTTTAGCCGATTAAACGATGAACCAAAATGTTTATGTCTGTCCCATTAACAAGGAATTATTGCAGTAGTTTGTCTTGCACCTCCATTCAGTTCTTTGACATATTTTTATCTATACATTATCTATAATGTATTGCATTATATACCCCCAAAAGATAGGTACAATTCCTTACCCCTATCCTTGTGAATGTAATCTTATTTGGAAATAAGATCTTTGCAGATGTACGCAAGTTAAGTTGAGGTCATACTGGATCAAGGTGAGCCCCAAATCCAATGACTGGTGTCTTTATAAGAGAAAGGAGTCGGAGATTTGGACACAGAGACACAGATGACATACTCACAGACAAAGGCCATGTAATGATAAAGGAAGAGATTGCAGTGATGCAGCTACAATCCAAAGAACACAAAGGACTGCCAGGAGCCCCCAGAAGCTAAGCAAGAGGCAAAGAATGGTTTCTCCTCCAGAAGGAACCAGTCACGCCAATATCTTGATTTCAGACTCCAAGTCTCCTGCACCATGAGAGAATAAATGTCTATTGTTTTAAGCAAACAGTTCGTGGTAATTTTTCAGGCATCCCTAGGAAACCAATACACTCTCATTTGAAACAGTTTCAGTCATCGGGGGCACACTGGGTCTGTACTTTGGTGAAATCAGTTACAAATGACTCATATTCCAGAGGAAACTTTAATCTCAGCTTTTTTAAAAAAAAAACAAGAGGCGTTTCTGTGCAGACAGAGCAGTTCTTGTGCAGTCTTGACACAATCGTGATGTTGGAGAGAGATGCTGGGGCACTCACGCTAGTTGGCAGCATTACTGTCATTATTATAATAGAATTATTATTATTTTCCTGTGGAACATTCTTATTAAGAATGGTTATAGTGATGAAAATAGAACTGGTTCCATAAAATAAAGGGCTTTCGTATCTCTAGAACGCATGTACTTTTATTCTAACTGGAATTTTAGGATGTTGAATTAAATTTAGTAAAAGTCTTGGAGGAGGGTACTAATGGGAATTCAGAACTCACTGCCAACACCCTTTCCAGAGCTGTCTTCAGGAAGGCAGACAGACACATGAGGCACTAACTATGCAATGGTTTTATTTATTATATCAGCCAGATATTTTCTATTGATTATTATTTTATTGAACAGATTTTACAGGTTTTATGATCATGTTCCATGTTTACTTCTTTGACTTGTGAGTAAGATGGAGTAAGTGAAGTCTGTGGATTCAACAAGTGGCTATGACAGAAAGGCTACAAACAATTCAGTGCACTGTGAACCTGGGTACACAATTTGTGCACCTTATTTTCCAGGGACTTGACCCCATTATACAGTCTCTTCTTAAAAGTCCAGCCCTAGAGAAGATACAGGAGCCTTGGAACAACCAAGAGGCAGAGAGAAGTGCCACAGGCTCAACTGTGTGAATAGTTCAAACACAAGCCATTTTTTTAGAAACTTAATGAACAAATTCTATGAATTTATATTCAAAAATAATACATAATTTATATTCAAAAATAGGCTACAAGGATATATTGTGCAACACAAGGAATAGAGCCAATATTTTATAATAACTATAAATGGAGTAGAACCTTGAAAAATTCTGAATCATTATACTGTACACCTGTAACTTATATAACATTGTACATCAACTATACTTCAATAAAAAAGATAGAAAACAGAGTATTAACAATGTTGCAATATGAAAACAGTTCTAGAAGAATTTAGTTTTACGTTTCAATCTAAGAATGTTCGGTACATATTAATCATTGGGCCTGAATAATTAAGCCTCACAAGGTAACTACATACCAAGACAGTAGGGAGAAGCAGGAATTCTTGACTATTTCAAGTGTAAAATTCTGTTTGTTTTTTAAAGTTTTCACCAACTTACATACGTTAGGGTCATATTTTAAAAGTTGTAACTGAGCCTCTTGAGATTGCCCATTTTCCTCAATGTTCGGCCCATTTCTCATTTCAATAGGGTTAAGAGAAGTCTCCCCACTTACAACCACTGATACCCCAACTCAATCGTGAGGCCTTTTCTGGACTCAGGTTGCCTGATCCTTTCTTTCAAACAAAAAGGACCAACAAATTGAGAAAATCAAATATACACAATGTGATGCGGAATGGGCCATGTGCTGGTTCTGAGGAGAGTTCCTCACTCAGGTCTGAAACAGAGAATATTTTAGAAGGAGTTTATACATTTCTTTTCAGAAACGTAAGATAAAGTTGGTTCTGGCTGTAACATCCAAAATTTCAGCCCAGTGGAGAGTTTGGAAAGAGGAAATGACCAGTTCATGCTGGGAATTAGAAGATAAGAAAAGGCTTTACTGCTATAACACTAAAAGCACTGTGTCCCCTTTTAATGATAGCGTCATCGCTGAGGTGGGCCAACAAGACAATTTTTATAAGGCAATTACAGGTTTCGCTACATGTCACTGTAATCGTAAAGAAGACCTGGATGCCTCCTGTATAATAATATGCAATCATCTCTATTTCATATCACTGTCTTTGACTAAAAGAAGATAGCAAATCTGTTAGAATGATCACATATCTTGGAGGTGAACTTTCACCAGAAACTTATTCATTACCAGTAGTAAAATAAATTTTTTAGGGAAGTCCTCTGAGCTAGAATAAGAAAATTTTTTTCTCTATTCTACAAGAAGCAGCTTTGTGCAATGAATAAAGCTTTGTGCAATGAATAAATTTCCCCAGATTTTCTTCATTTGTGCCTCAGTCATAATTCCAAGGCTCTTCCTCAGTGTTGTCAGGTATAAGACAATTCATCTCTTTCCGTTCACTATAACAATGTCTGATTAATTAAAAAATGGTATTGACTTATTAAGGAAAATGTTTTTAAGGGAAAGAGAGAAAATATCCCTATTTTGTGTCACTGGAAATCACTAACTGATTAGCAGACAGAGGTATAGCCTGACTCTCAGGTAGCTATTACAATTCAGCTTCCACAAGGACATCGATTTCAAGAGTTTACGTTCGGCCAATTAAACTTAGCCCATAACAATTCCTCCCCCCAGAATCAAAGACTGAGCAAAAGTTAATAAAAGTAAAATCTGTTATTCCTGGCAGTTTGTCCCTAGGCGTTATAAAGGAAATAACAGTGCTCTCCAGTGTACAACCTTACCACAAACTTGCTTTTTATAGAAAATAGATTGAAAATACATTTACATGTCATCAGATCTGAAACTGCTATTTTGTGTGTATGGAATATTCAATAAATTAATCAGTCTCTAGTTTAGAATACATAAAAGAGTGATCTTTTAAAGGGTATAAATTAACTCCACATCCATTCAGATAGACCCTCATCAGCAGAGTTCTAAAGGCAAACAAATTTGCAATGACCGAGGCTATTCTTTATTGATGGGCTGATCAGTTGACGAGGAGTAGCCTCAAGCAACTGTGCACAGTGCTGAGGAAGCGGGGAGCAGAGCGGTGCTGGTTTGAAATGTATATTTGCCGGAATGTAAGAGAACAAAAATAATAGCTGATAGTAGGCATTGTTCTAATTTCTCTACGAGTGTTAAGTCATTCAATTCATCAAAGCACCAATACCACGTAGAGAGCATTTTTATGTCTATTTTAAGCTTGAAAAAAATGAGGGAAAGGGTAGTTAATCAACTTAAAAAGGTTAAGTAATGAGGAAGTAGCAGAACTGGGATTTGAACCGAAAGAGCCTGCCTTGGGGGACCATGCTCTCAACTGCTGTGTTTTTCGGCCGTTTAACAAAAAGTCTGTAATTCTTGGCCTCTGGAAGGAGACTAGAATTTAACATGTCATTCTGTTGTAAATACTGCACATTTTCTTATATCAAGTTTTCATCCATCTTGAATTTACTGGTTTTTCCTTTTTCTAGGTCTGACATCGTCAGACGATCGTCCTAATGAATCTATGAATAATTTTAAAAATGAATGTCCCTTAAAATGTTAAACAGATAATTTTAAAAATTCTGTTCATCTATTACAGAATGGATAAACAGTGGCATATACATACAATAGAACATTACTCTGGAATAAAAAGAAAGGCACTAATAAAACAGTCAACAGGCATACAACTCAAAAGCATCATGGTAAGTGAAAGGATTCAAACACAAAAGGCTACATGCGATATGATTCTATTTATAGGACATGCTTGAAAAGGCAATGGCTACAGGGACAGAAATCAAAACTTAGGTTGCAAGAGGCTAGGGGTGGACAGAGGAGATTGATAATAAAGGAAAAGAAGGAAAATTTGGGAGGTGATGGAAATAATCTAGATCTTGATTGCAGAAGTGGCTGTATGACTGTATCTTTTGTCAAAACTCTAAACAGTTTTGTCAAGACTATAAACCTAAAAAGAGTGGATTTTACTGTATGTAAATTATATCTCAAAAACCTAACTTTTCAAAAATAACATTTCAGAAAAATTTCTAAGTAAGTAGCCAAAATATTGTTTGAATATATCCATTTATAATATACTATAAAAGTTTCCGTTATAAGAACTCACGTATATTTGTCACTGAGAATTTAATTGGTTTCTATGACTTTACATCAGCTGGCCATCAGAAGAGCTTGGTTGCTATGACGACACCTCTGGCTCACTTCACAGTTTGCTCTCACAACATTTTCTTGTCTACCTCAATGAATCTAAGAGTTACAGGGTGTAGTATTAGAACAGAAAGAAGCCAACAGGCACATCTAAGAATAGAAATCATGGTCAAAGCTGTATAAATAGACTGTACTCCCTAAGGAAATTATGGGCTCATACACACAGTAAGACTATAATTAAGCCAGGCACATTTATAAAAGGAAAAATATTTGTGTCAGTCCAGGTAGGTTATTTTTAACCTACAAAAACAAAAAACAAACAAACAAACAAAACCCACAAAATCCCAGTAGCTTTAAACCACCGAGTTTTATTACATATCTATCCTGCATTAATATTCTGCTTACCCTGTCACTCAGAAATCTGTGCTAATGAAGAAACCACCATCCCAAATATTGTCAGAGGGAAGAGAGAGCTTGGGGAAGCACTTAATGGGTTTTAATTTTCTGATTGAGGGTGACACATGACCTACTCAAGTATTTCCTTAACTAAATAAAATCTTGGCCAGCTCTAAATTTGAATGAGTGAAAAAGTTCAATTCTACTTAAACAGTTTTTAATAGTTCAAGGAAAGCCAATTGTTTTAACCCCCAATATCTTCTTTTACTCTTTATATAGTTTTTTAAAGTCAACTATATAGAGATATAATTTATATACAATTAAAAGGCACCAATTCGAAGTATGCAATTCAATGTTTCTGAAAAGTGAATATATATACTTTATATATATATATATGTAAAGTTTATATATGTAAGTATATATAAAGTATATATAAAGTTTATATATATAAGTATATATATATGTGTGTATATATCTAGCATCACAACAAAGAACAATTCCATCACCCCAAAAGTCCCTAGGGCTCCTTTGCCATAACTCTCCTATCCCCAGCCTTGACTCCAAGCAAATACTGATCTGCAGTCTATCATCATAGATTTCCCTCTTTTAGAGTTTAACATGTATTACATAGAATGTAGTCTTCTGATTTGGCTTCCTTGACTAGCATAATGGTTTTTAGACTCTCCCATGTCATGTGTTTCAGTAGTTCATTTATTTTTTATTGACGAGTAGTATTCCATTATATGGATATACCATGACGAGTAGTATCCCATTATACGGATACACCAAAATATGTTTAGGTATTCACTTGCTGATAAACGTTTGGGTTGGTCCAGTTTTTAAAATTGTGTATAAAGTTGCTATGAATATTCAGATATATGTATCTGTGTAGACATTTGTTTCATTCCTTTTGGAATTTAGAACTACAAAGTGATTGTGTTTTTTTTATTTCCACCTATAACATATGAGAGTTCCAGTTGTTCCACATTCTCACCAAATATTCTTATAACTATGTAGTAATAGCTCATTGTCATTTTAATTAGAATCTTCTTGAAAACTGTGATGTTTAGCAGTTTGCATATGCTTTGGGGACATTTTTATGTCATCTTTGGGAAACTGCCCAAATCTTTTCTTACTTTGTTCTTAGCTGTCTTATTATTGAGTTTAAAAAGTTTTTAATATATTTTGGATAGAAATCCTAAGATAAATACAAATCAGTTACAAATATCTTCTTTCAGTCTGTGGCTTGCCTTTTCACTTTTTTTTGTTGTTGCTGTTCAGGGCCAGGAACCATCTCTGTTCTTTTTCTCTTAACTTTTTTAAAAAAAATTTTATTTTATATTGGGGTACAGCTGATTAACAATGTGTTAGTTTCAGGTATACAGCAGAGTGATTCAGTTATACATGTATCTATTCTTTTGGTATCATTCAAAGAGCAGATTTTGCTTACTTTGATGAAATTCAATTTGTCAATTATTTTCTTTATGGTTTTGATTTTGGTTTTGTATCTAAAATATTTTTGCCTGTCCCAAGTTCATGAAAAAAGTCTCCATTTTTTTTCTTCTCAAGAGTTGTATAAGTTTAGCTTTTATGCTAAGATCTATGGTTCAATTTTGTGTATTGTAAGCAGTAAATTCAAGGTTTATTTATTTTTAACATATCCAGTTATTCAAGTACCATTTGTAGTAAAGACAATCATAATTCCATTAAATTACCTTAAGAGCTTTGTAATATATCAGTTGACTTTATATGTATGAGTCTATTTCTGGACTCTCTTCTGGTTTATTTGGCTATATATAGAAACACACTCACACACACACACACACATAAAATTGTTTCAAAATTACATTGTCTTTATTACTGTAGCTTTATAGTAAGTCTTGAAATCATGCAATATAAATCTTCTAGCTTTATTCAAAATTATTTTAGCAACTATATAAAGGTCTTTTTAATTTCCATATAAATTTTAGAATTCACTTATCAGTTTCAACAAAATTAAGGTCTACAAAGATTGTATTGACTCTATAAATCAATTTTGGTGGAATTTATATTTCAGCAACATTGTGTCTTACAATTCATGAACACAGTATCAGTCTTCGTCATTTTTAGGTCTTTGTTAATTTCTCTGGGTAATATTTTATAGTTTTCAGTGTAAATGCCACCTATGTATTTTGTTATATTTATTCTTGTGTATTTCATGTGTTTGACTCTCTCATAAATGATTTTTTAATCTCAATTCTTGGTTGTTTGCTGCTCGTAAATAGAAATAGAATTGATTTCTTCATGTTGTCCTTATATCCTTCAACCTTGTGAAGTTCACTATTTGTTATAATAGGCTTCTTACAGGTCACGTAGATTTTTCTATAGACATGATCATGTTGTCTACAAATACAATTATACCTCTTCATTTAAAATCTGTGTGCCTTTATATCTCTGTTGCCTTACTACACTGGCTAGAACCTCCTGTGTAATGTTGAACAGAAGTGGTGAGTGTGGACATACTTTGATTTTGAAGAAGGAAAAGGGTTCAAATTTTCACCTTTAAGTATGATGTTAGCTTAAGATTTTTTTTTTAAAGGAAACTTAGTTTTTTATTGGGGACCAGTCCAAGTTTTTAAATTTTATTTATTTTTGGCTGCCTTGGGTCTTCATTGCTGTGCACAGGCTTTCTCTAGTTGCAGCGAGTGGGGGCTACTCTTCGTTGAGGTGCATGGGCTTCTCATTGAGGTGGCTTCTCTTCTTGCGGAGTACAGGCTCTAGGCATGGAGGCTTCAGTAGTTGCAGCACGTGGGCTCAGTAGCTGTGGCACATGGGCCCTAGAGCTCACAGGCTTCAGTAGTTGCACCACATGGGTTCAGCAGTTGCGGCACACAGGCTCTAGGGCACACAGGCTTCAGTAGTTGTGGTGCGCGGGCTCAGTAGTTGTGGCATAAGGGCTTAGTTGCTCCGTGGCATGTGGGATCTTCTTGGGCCAGGGATCGAACCTGTGTCCCCTGCATTGGCAGGTGGATTCTTAACCACTGCGCCACCAGGGAAGTCCCTAGCTTAAGATGTTTGAAGATTTTCTCTATCAGTATGAAGAAGTTTCCTCCTATTCTGAGTCTAAGAATTTTTAAAATCATGAATTGGTGGATAATTTTTTAAAAATTTTTCTGGAAAGACTGATGTGATTATACGTTTTTTCTCTTCATTCCGTTAATAGGCGAGTTACATTGATTTTCAAATGTATAACCAACCTTGCTTTACTGGAATAAATGCCATTTAGTCATAATGTATTTTCATTCTTATACATTGCTGGATTCAATTTGTCATTTTTAAAGGATATTTGTAACTATTCTTTTCTTGTAATGTCTTTGTGCTTTGTATCAGAATTATGATAGCCTTATAAAACAAGATAGGAGGCATTCTCCTTTCTATTTTTCTGCAAATGCTTGTGTAGGATTGGTACTATTTCTTTCTTTAATGTATAATAAAAATCATGAGCGAAGCCATCTGGACCTAGACTTTTTTGTGGAGGTGTTGTGTTACCAATTTGATTTCTTTAATATATAGGAGGTTATGGGCTACACTGTATCTCCCCAAAATTCATATGTTAAAGCTGTAACCACCAGTTCCTCAGAATGTATTGGCATTTGGAGATGGAGCCTTTAAAAAGGTCATTAAGTTAAAATGAGATCAACAGACCTCATCTAATATTACTGGTGACCTTATATAAAAAGGAGATTAGGACAGATACAGAGAGGAAAGACCATGTAAAGAGAGTGGGACAAGCCAAGAACAAAGTCTTCAGAAGAAATCAACACTGCCTACACCTTGATCTCAGACTTCCAGCTTCCAGAACTGTGAGAAAATGAATTTCTGTTGTTTAAGCCACTCAATCTGTGGTACTTTGTTATGGCAGCCCTAGAAAACTAATACATAGACCTATTAAGATTTTCTGTTTCTTCCTGTGACAACTTGGTCATTTGCTTCAAGAGTTTGTCTATTTCATCTGAGTTGGCTATTTCATTGCATATATTTATGCATCTATTTTATATGCAATATTGCATGTTGCAACATATTGATAATGTTCTCTTATTTTCCACTTAATTTCTCTGTAATCTATGGAAAATCACTTCTTTCATTCCTGACGTTTATGATTTGTGTCATCTCTCTTTTTTCCTTACCAGTCTGGCTACAGGACTATCAACTTTAATTATCTTTTCAAGAACCAGGTTTTAGTTTTGTTGCTTCTTATTGTTTGTGTTCTTTTTTGTTGACTTCCCTTTTTATTTTTTTTCCTTTCTTCAACATATTTTGGGTTTAATTTGTTCTTTTTCCAACTTTTTATGGTGAATGTTTAAATCACTGATTTTAGATCTTAATTATCTTCCAACATAAGCATTTAAAACTATAAATCTCTGTCCAGACACTGCCTTATCTGCATTCCATGGCTTTATGCTGTTTCATTATCATTCAATTCCAAATATTTTCTGATGTACCACTCGATATTTTCTTTGAGCTATAGGTTGTTCAACATAAAGGTTGCTTCCTAAAGTTGACTTTAATGGGTTATGGGGATTTGTTTAGTTGCAGGCATGATTGAGGTCAAAACTTCAGGTTGGCCTCATCCTGCTGTTTGAAGTCCTATTGACACTGGCCTTAATTAAATGCTCCATGAGATGAACAGAATGGATTTGGTCCCAGACACTGTCAGTTACATTAATCAAGAGTGGCCAAGACAGTGGCTTACTCATGGGAAAATTTACCAGAAGACAAAATGGCATAGAAACGATGGTAGATACTGTTGGGACACAATTCTCCATGGGTTTCTGCAGATCTTATGAGCAAGTCATGAACTGCCCCTGGTTTTGTATTATCTTTTCAAGGATATTTTAATAACAACAAACTTTGGAAGACAGAGATATTGTCTCCTTTTGGAACAAATATTAGGTATCCTCACTGTCCACTATAATAAAGATAATATTATCTTTAATAATATTAAATATTGTCTCCCTCAGAAGACAGACAATATTAATATTGTCTCCCTCAGAAGCAAGGGATAGGCATGCTTCCTTTCCATTATAAAAGATTCAGATCCCTTAAGATCTGGATTCCTCTCCTGTAAGACACCCCACTGTTACACACAATTCTTTGCATTGCCTGTGAGATCTGAGATTCAGGAAACCAACACAAAAATACATGCACTCTGGTTACCGTTACTGCTGCAAATAACAAACTGTCTTTTGTCTCAAATCCAGTAGACTGGTGTCTCTTGCCAGCTTCCATGAAACTATGGCAGGCTAACATGTGAACATACAAGTAGGGTGAAACCTCATACAGACCCTTCAGAGTTCTTGACACTAAGTTTCTTGCAAATCAGCTTAATCCTTTCAAGCCTTGTTTTTTAAGCTTTGTTAGTGTGGTTCTAGAGTAACCTTTACTCTAGAGCAAGTTTAGCCCCTCTACTAAGGTGTGAGACCTCGATGGGTTCTCCGTCACATGTTGATTCTGACTAGTATGCATGCAGGTGTCTCCCAGGCACCTGTGAGTTATGGCTTTTGCACAATTGTTCTTTGCTTGACCTCGTGGGATTTTTTTTCCTACATGCAGACTTGACAGGTGCACTTCACTGAGTTTCGGAGCTCTCTCTCTATGTAAATCCCAATTCTCTATCGCTCTGCCCCACAAATCCCACCTGCTAAGACCCCCCTGAGCTACGATCTGTGTCTCCTCAATTCAGCAACACTGCCAGTCTGGGTGGCTACTCCCTGTAGTACATTCCAGACATTACCTTTGGTCAGAAAGCCATGGTGGGTAGGGTTCGCCATGTTTATGTCTCTTCTCTCACACATGAAAATTATGTACTGCCTGTTGTTCTATATATCAAACAGATGTTTCATATATTGTCTTCAGTTTTCTGGATGTTGATGGCGTGAAGGGCAGTCTCACACAGTTAAATCCCTCAGCAGCCTCTTCCCCTTTAGTATTTAAGAGCTTTTTGTGAGGTGCAGTAGTTTTCCCCTTAAATCTCTTCTCCAGTCATTGATCTATGTTTTCCATATAGAATCTCTGCTCTCTAATTCCACTTTTTTGTAGACTTTTCCTCCTCCAAGTAAGTAATAAACTTACAACTTCCAACCTTTCAACCTTAACATAAATATTTCGTTTCTCCTGCTATATGTTTAAGCTCACAAATTATGGCTTATGTTAAATATCCAAGCATTCTTTCAAATATGAATGTCTTCTATCTAAAACTAATTATTTCCCCCAGTCCTATGAATAATCCACATTCTATGCTCTATCAGTAATTCCTTTATTTTCTTAAATCAAAATGAAGGAATACAAATTTAATTTAGTGCTCTGTTTAGTTTAGACACACTCTATTGAATTCCACATTTAATTTTCACAGAATAGTGCTAAAGCTTATGCTTCCATTAATTTACCAAACGCTTTCTCACAATCTATGACATAGTCCTCTCTATACATTATTAAGGGGATAGTAGAACGCCAGATTTCACCTGCAGTGAGCAAACAGGAAGAGGTATACACTCTTTTTTTTGAACTGAGTAAAGAAGAATGTACCTCATTTGACTACAAATATGTAACTTTTAATACACTCCAAGGGAAACACTCACCAGAACCTTAAATCTTGCTTAGTGGGAGGATGACAGTGAGATTCTATGCTGGATTACTTCACAAAAAGAGTGTTTAGATGGAAATACTTTGTCAGACTCTGTCATTATCAAGTCACTGGAGATTATCCTGGTGAAAATGATGATATCATTTTTCATAGCTATGTCTTTCTTGTTCCAAACTCTAAGTTTAAAACATACCAATTTGAGCCAGGTGGTAACAAAGGACTATCACCAATGTCACTCTAATACTTTTTCCACACATCAAATGACACCCTTGAGGAAAAAAAGGTCGTCGGTGATTCTATTTTAACCATATAAGCATGTTTTTCTTATAAGAAACTGCCATTTTTTAAAAAATCTATAAATGTTACCTGAGATTAAAAAAATAATTCTATGGGACTCTATTCAACTTAGTCCCGGGAAGACAACTGCTGCACAAAAAGAAATAATGAAAACAATATATCCAATACTTCTTTGCATTGGATAATCTTATTGAGGATAAAAGGACACTCATCCTTTGCCTTTGTTACTTGGCAAATACACATCTAATGATTTGGGGCTACTGCAGAGCTCCGGGCTGCTCTCTTGGCTCCTTCTTGTATTCATAACTAATTTATTGCTCTTCTGCAGCTGAGTTTAATTTTGCCACAAAGGTGTACAAAATATGTTCCTTTCTTTCCAATGCATCCTCATACGGTTCCGTATTGAAAATCAGAAGGTCATATAAGTGAATTATAACACAGATAAGAAAAATTTAAAACTGAATTTCAAATATTCCTGATCCCAGAGTCCCTCCACAGATGAAACCCCCATTGGCTGCCTCAGTAACATCTGACATGATGCCATGATTTATCTCTCACAAGAAAAAGTTTCTTTCTACCATGTCTCCCTTGGAGACTCACAGATGTTCATCTCCTCAGCTGCTTATCAGATTCATGGATGCAGAGTCTGTACCCAGATATGATGGAGTTTGAGATATGAAATCAAAATGGCACCTTATTCAGTAACTTTCATAATATTAATGATTAATAGAACCAGAAACTAATATCTTCTGGCCATTATGCTGTCAACATGAGTGTGCTTCTGGGAAGTCAAAATATAAATTGAAGATGACTTGATGGCCACAAATTAGAGCACAGGAACTGGGACATAAAATTCAAATGTTTAATGACATCAGGCAACCTAAACCATTCCTCCTTAAAGTAGGATTATATTTGACACCCAAATAAGACACACCATGCCTGCAGATCAGAACATTCTTCCATAAGTCTTGGCATGTTATATTTTCATTTTTATTTATCACAAGAATTTTTTAAATGTGTTCTTTTGATTTGTTTATTGACCCATTGGTTGTTCAGGAGCATTTTGTTTAACCCCCACATATTTGTGAATTTTCTAGTTTTCTTCTTGCAATTGACTTCTACTTTCATACAACTGTGTTAAGAAAGGATGCTTGATATGATTTCCATCTTTTAAAATCACTGACTTGTTTTGTGGCCTAACATGCGATCTATTCCAGAGAATGTTCCATGTGCAATTGAGAAAAATGCATATTCTGCTGTTGTTGGATGGAATGTTCTATGCATGTCTATTAGGTTTATCAGTTTGAATGTGTAGTTTAAGTTCAATGTTTCCGTACTGATTTTCTATTTGGATAATCTATCTATTGACGCAAATGGAGTACTGAAATCCCCTGCTATTACTGTATCACTGTCTATGTCACCCCTCAGAACTGTCACTATTTGCTTTATATATTTAGATCCTCATATGTTGGGTGCGTAAGTATTTACAATTGTTATATCCTTTGTATGTTGTATATACAATTGTTATATACCCCTTCATCATTATATAATTACTTCTTGGTCTTTTGTTACAGTCTTTGGTTTAAAGTCTATTTTGTCTGATATAAGTACACAGCAAAGACAGAACAAAAGCAGTTCGTTCTAAGACGGAAGTTTATAGCTATAAACATCTACATTAAGAAACAAGAAAGATCTCATATTAAAGCAAAACTAACTTTATATATCGAGGAACTAGAAAAAGAACAGACTAAGTCCAAAGTTAGCAGATGAAAATAAATAACAAAGTTCAGAGTGGATCTGTGAAATGAAATAGAGACCAGAAAAACAATAGAAAAGATCAACAAAACTAAGAACTGGTTTTCTTAAAATATAAATAAAGTTGACAAACCTTCTGTGAGACTAAGAAAAAAAGAAAGGATTCAAATAAATAAAATCCAAAATTAAACAGGAGACATTACAACTGATACTGCAGAAATACATAAAATCAAAGTGACTACTATAAACAGTTATATGCCAACAAACTGGATAACCTAGAAAAGCCAATCAATTTCTAGAAACATGCAACTAACCAATACGAATCAGGAAGAAGCAGAAAATATGAACAGGCCAATATCAAGTAAGGAGATTGAATCACTAACCAAAACCTTTAAATAAAAAAAGGCTGGGACCAGATGGCTCCACTGGTTAATTCTACCAAATATTTAAAGAATTAACACTAATATTTCTCATACTTTTCTAAAAAATAGAGAAGGAGGGAATACTTCCAAACTCATTTTAAGAGACCAGTATTACCTTAATACTAATGCCAGACAAGGCCACTACAAAAAAAAAAAAAAAAGAGAGAAAATTATAGGCCAGTATCTCTGATGAACACAGAGGCAAAACTCATCAACAAAATATTAGCAAACCAAATCCAACAATATAGAACAATACAATACATACATGACAAAGCGATATTTTTCCAGGAACACAAGGATAGTTCAATATCCACAAATCAATCAATGTAATACACAACATTAAAAAATGAAGGATAAGAATCATCTGATCACTCAATAGATGCAGAAAAAGTATTTGACAAATTCAATATCCTTTCATGATAAAAATTCTCAACAAACTGGATATAGAAGAAACATAGTAATACCTCAACATAATAATGGCCATATACGACAAGCCCGCAACTAACATCATCCTCAATGGCTAAACACTGAAAGTTCCCCTCTAAGACAAGGAAAAAGACAAGGATGCCCATTCTCACTACTTTTAGTCAACATACTACTGGAAGTCCTAGACAGAGCAATTAGGCAATAGAAATAAATAAATAAATGGAATCCAAATTGGGGAAAAAGAAGTAAAACTGTCTCTATTTGCAGATGGTATGATATTATATACAGTAAACTCTAAAGACTTCATCAAAAAAAACTGTTGAACTAATCAAAGCATTCAGTAAAATTATAAGATACAAAATCAATATAAATAATCAATTGCATTTCTATATACCAACAACAAACAATCAAAAAGAGAAATTAAGAAAGCAATCTCATCTAAAATAGAATTTTAAAAAATACTTAGGAATAAATTTAACAAAGGAGGTGAAAAATTTATACACTGAAAACTACAAGACATTAATGAAAGAAATTGAAGAAGGCACAAATAAATGGAAAGATATTCTATATTCATGGATTGGAAGAATTAATATTGTTAAAATATCCTTATAACCCAGAGTGATCCACATATTCAATGTAATCCCTATCAAAATTCCAATGGCATTTTTTCTCACTGAAATTGAACAAACAATCCTAAAATTTGTATGGAATAAATTAAAGACCCTAAATAGCCGAAGCAATCTTGGGAAAGAAGGACAAAGCTGGAGTATCACACTTCTGGATTTCAAATTATATTACAAAATTATTGTGATCAATATGGTATGGTATTGGCATAAAACAAACAGATCAATGGAACAGAGCAGAGAGCCCAGAAATAAAACCACACATAAATGGTCAATTAATTTTTGATAAAGAAGTCAAGAATATACAATGAGGAAAGGATAATCTCTTCAATAAATGGTATTGGGGGAAATAGCCACATACAAAAGAGTAAAACTGGACCATTATCCTATATCATGCATAAAAATCAACTAAAAATGAGTTAAAGACTTGAACATAAGCCCTGAATTCCTAAAACTTCTATAAGAAAACATAGGTGGAAACTCCTTAACATCTGACAAGGATTTGACACCAAAAGCAAAGGCAACAAAAGCAAAAATTAAAAAATGGGATTGCGTCAAACTAAAAAGCTTCCATACAGCAAAGGAAATCATCAACAAAATGAAAGGTCAACCCATGGAATGGGAGAAAATATTTGTAAATATTAATACATATCTGACAAGGAGTTAACATCCAAAATATACAAGAAACTTATATAACCCAATAGCAAATCATCATCATCATCATAATCTAATTTAAAAGGGGCAAAGTACCTAAACAGACATTTTTCCAAAGAAGATATATACATGGCCAACAGGCACATGAAAAGGTGTTCAACATGACTAATCATCAGGGAAATGCAAATCAAAACCACAATGAGTTACTGGAAGGTCTACTATCAAAAAGTCAAGAGACACCAAATACTGGTGAGGATATGGAGAAAAGGGAACCTTTGTGCACTGGTGTTGGGAATGTAAACTGGTACAGTCACTATGGAAAAGAGTACAGAGGTTCCCCCAGAAATTAAAAATAGAACTACCATATGATCCAGCAATTTTATCTCTAGGTATATACCCAAAGGAAATGAAGTCATTATCTCAAAGAGACATCTGCACTCCCCTGTTCACTGCAGCATTATTACAATAGCCAAGGTATGAAAACAACTGAAGTGTCCATCAAAGGACGAATGGATAAAGAAAATGTGGTACATGTATACAATGGAATATTAGTCCCCCTTAAAAAAGAAGAAAATCCTGTCATTTGCAACATGGATGAACTTGGAGAACATTTATGCTATGTGAAATAAGCCAGGCAGAGAAACACAAATACCACATGGTATAGCTTAAATGTGGAATCTCCAAAAAAAAAAAAAAAAAAAAATTGAAGTCATAGAAACAGAGCACAAAGTGGTTCCCAGGAGCTGGGGGGGGGGGGGGGGGGGGGAGAAGTTGGTAAAAGGGTACAAACTTTCAGTTATAAGGTGAATAAGGTCTGAGGATCTAATTGTAATAATATGGTGATTGTAGCTGATAACACTGTATTGTATAACAAATTTGCTAAGAAAGTAGAACTTACATGTTCTCACCAAAAAAATAAAAGGTTAAAAAGAGAACATTCTCTTCTCTCAGCACCACTGGGACTTCTTTGCATGCATCTGCATCCCTAACTTTTCTTGCCTATCTTTCCACTACTGACTAACCCTTCTCCTGAATGACACCTTCATTCTTTAAACAGATTATTGCCTTCAAATTAGTTTAGTCTCAAGTCTAGCTTTGACTGTGAAAGAAGCCATTTTGCTCCCTAAAGCTAATGCTGAATATCTTTATTCTGACCCATTATGTGTTAATTATGTAGTTTAGCTTGCAGAAAGCATTCTTAATTCCACATTTTTGAAAGGAATCTCTTTTTCAGTAAATATAACAGTTTGTACTCAGTCACAAGACAGAAAGAAACAACAAACTTTTCGCAACTTCTTACCTTCCTATCACTACCACAGATGTTTGATTTCTGCAAGAGTAGCCCTGTTAAAAAAAAATACAGAAGGGACTATGCATGGATCTCTTGTTTGATTTGAGCACTAGACAATTAGGCATCATATCCTGATACAGTATTACAAAGTCTTAAAACATTATTTAGACCCAAACTGATCTTGGATGGAGGAAAGCATTACATTTAACAATTAGTAAAACATTCACTTCCTGGACATATTTTTCTAAAAAGTTTCCTTTAGAGATTTTTAAATCTTTTTTTAGCTTACCAAAGTGGATTCAATTATTTATTTAAAAGCACCATTTTTGGTGTGTGAAACAAAACTTTTAGAATAGTTGAAGGAACCCAAACCCTGCACAAAAAGTCCAAAGATCTGAATCGAGATTCTACTTTGACCATTTACTATGTGCCTTGAACATTATCTTTCTCCCTGGTAAGTGGAATGTTTTCTTAAGATGTAAAGTGAGAAACTTTTACCAGATGGCATCTAAATTTATTCTAGTTATTGACACTATTCAAAATACGTCTTAGAATGAAATCCATTGCAAGTCTTTAAAAAATAAGGAATAAATAGTAGTAATTTATAAGGAGGGAAAATGTATTTGCTACTCCACTTCCCCACTTATTGACCTGTCAATTCATTCATTATTTAATTAAAATACATATTTGTTGAGAACCTTTCTCATGTAATATCCTTCTCCCACTGGCCAGCGTTCAATGCATGCATGTTGTTCCACACCTTCATTCCTGGCTGGGGCTGTCCCACTGCCATCTTTCAGTCTTTACCATACCTCCTCCTTTCCAGTTCTCATTCCCCTAGCTAGTCAGTCCTGCATTGTGACTAAACTATAGTTATGTGTTAAAAGGTAATCAGAATACAAGTAAAATAAAGATGATAATTACTTTTAAAAAATACCCTGTGCCCATAGTGAGTGCAGAAATAGATCTATACACATATATTCACTTGCAACAAAGTGGACAAGGTAATTCAATGCAGAAAGAGAGCTTTCAGATAAATGGTGCTTGAGCAACTGCATAACCAGATGGAAAAAAATAAATGCATCTTGACCACATACAATACCACACACACAATACACAAAAATTGTCTTAAAATGGATCACAGATCTAAACGAAAAGTTAAGATTATAAAAACTAGAACCTAAGAGGAAATTTCTGCAACCTTAGGGGAACCAAAGATATTTTAGATGTGACACAAAAAGTATAAACCATAAAAGAAAAACATCGATCTTGGACTTTATCAGAATTTAAAACTTCGGCTCTTCTTTATATACTGCTGAGAAAACAAAAGATAAGCCATTGACAGGGAGAAAATATTCTATAGATATCAAAAGATTTGCATCCAGAAATTTTTTAAATTTAATTTTAAAAAATTCTTATAAATCAGAAAGAGGAAGGCAACCAAGTAAAAAAGAGCAAAATATTTCAGCAGACACCTTGAAAATAAGATAAAGTAACCAAAACAATATAAAAAGATGTTCAAAACTATTAGTCTTCAGAGAACTGCAAGTCAAACCACAATGAGTAACACTACACACTCACTAGGCTAAAATTTAAAAGCCTAACAAATATCAAGTGTTAGTGAGGATGGATAGCAACTAGAACTTTCATACCTTGATGATGACAATGTAAAACAGCAAAATCACTTTGGAAAAAAGCTTGGTAGTGTCTTATAAAGTTAAATATGTGCTTACTCTTCCACCAGCCATTCCAATTCCTAGGCTTTTACTCCAAAGAAATGAAAAACTATCTCCATACAGCCTTGAACACAAATGTTCACACAAATTTTAACTGATAGTGGTCAAAAATCGGAAGCAATTCAAACACCCATAAACTGGTGAATGGAAAAATAACCTGTGGTATATCCATACAATAGACTATCGCTCAGCAATAGAAAGGAACAGACTACTGATACACACAACAACAGAAGCGAATCTCTAAAATACGACACTAAGTGAAAGGAGTCAGACACAGAGTAAACACTAGTGTATGATTCCATTTCTATGGAATCCTAAGAAAGGCAACAGTATAATCAACTGTGATAGAATATAGATTAGTGGTTGGTTAAGGCCAAGGATTAGGGATGGAGATTAACTGGGAAGGGACACAGCAGACCTTTTAAGGTGACTGAAATGTTCTCGATCTTGACTGAAGAAATGATTACATGGTGTCAAAAACTCATCAAAACACCTCTGTCAAAAATCATCAAAATCTACACTAAAAATGAATGCAGTTTATCTTATGTACATTATACCTGAAACAACTGACATTTTAAAAATAAATCTATCTCAACAAAAAAAAGAAACAACCTAATTTAAAAACAAATTCATCAGTGGAGGAGAGATTTTAGAGAGGAGGTTGGCGTCCTTTTTCAGAACTTGCTGATCTTTGCCCTGAAACTCAAAATTTTCTTTAATTATTTGTTCACCATGGATTCTGTACATCTTCAAAGAAATTCTGTCTAGATATCAATTTAAGACCTTGCTATTTGGAATGACGGAAAACCTCCTAGAGACAAGTTAAAAAGTGATATACTATATATATTCCAACAGGTAAATATAAAATTTATTCCATAATCTTAGAATATTTTTTAGTCATTTATAAAATTTATTAGATAAATTATTAAATTTTTGACACATTTACATGTATTGCCACAGAGTTCCAACCAAATGACTGGAGTGAGAGCAATAATTTAGAATGCTGAATCTCTGATTTAAGATCAAGCAATTCTGAATACATTAACAAGTCTCATTTTATATAGTATCAAAGAGCTTATTTTCAGCACATCACTAAAACCTTATTCTATAATGCAGTGTACTCTACTATTTAAAAATAGTAATAATGCATGAGCTTTTTTCATATTATGTCTGATGATGGATAGCATATAGTGAAATATTTATTAAATATACTGAACTATTGCATCAATTTTCTATTGCTCTATAGCAAAGCCCCCCAAAATGTATAGACTGAAAATCACCACCACTTTATTTGTTCATAATTCAGTGGATCAGCAATTTGGGTGAGGCTCAACTGGACAGATGTTCTGCTGGTCTCACCTGGGGTCGTCCGTACAATGCAATTGCAGCTGAGCGGTCTAAATAGCTTCAAACACTTATCTAGGAATTAGTTCTGAAGTTAGGCTGGGCCTCTCTCTCATGCTCTCTCACTTTCAAAGAGGCTAGCCTGGTGTCTGCACACGGGGCTGACAGAGCTCCACAAGAATGAGGAGAGACCTGGGCTTAGAACTCCTACACATAATATCACTTCTGCTCTAATCTATTGGCCAAACCAAGTTACAAGATCAGCCAGGGTTGATGAGGGTGGATAAATAGATTCCATTTCTTGATGGGAAGAGAGTCAAAGGACTTGGCAAAAGGGCATGCATAGAGCGATAGGAGGAAAAGTGTCGTAAGTGCCATTTTATGCAATCTACACAAATATTAAGAGCGTAAAATATAAAAATTTGAAAAGTAACTTGTAACCGAGTTACAAGTAATATCTCCTAGCCCATCCTATATTGATAGCATCTTTTAGTAATGAGTACCCAATTTTCTAGCTCTTTCTCTCTTAGAATTAAGTAAAAGGCCATTCAGATTCCTGACCTAAACATATCATAATTCAAAACTTTTGCTTCTTCTGAAAACTGTATAAAGCTACAAGGTGAACTGTTAAAGTTTCACAAACACCGGTTTCTGGCATTTAAACCTCAGACTTCAAAATATAGGAAGGACTGCATAACACATCTCAGAATGGTCAGAATCCATGAGGAAAGAGATTCAGGGGAGTGTTGAGGGGATCACAGGTGGAAGATTTCAAAATGTGACAACAAAAATACACTTTTCGAAGATGAGTTTACCTTGGGAAATAAGGGCTACAGTCTTTAAAGAAGGAAGAAGAAAAGTTAAAGTCATAGACGCCTTCCTACAGCTGGTCTACCAGAGAAGCAGAAGAGGTAGAGCTTTACCTACACACACACACACACACACACATGCACACACAGTAAAACCCTATGTGCAAGAATCACTCTGTCCCTGTGTCACATGACTGGGGGAAGGAGGAAGGTTTGGGTTGTAGAGACTAGAAAGCTATCCACCCCCCATCCCCAAAGGAACCTCTTTCAAAAGCTATGATAGGGAAATCGATAACAATACCATGGTACAAATTCAATGCAAAGACACTATTAGAAAACAGTAGCTAACTCATCTACAGTGGAAAAACATGGAAGAGAAAAGAAGTGTATTAGAGAACAGATAAAATTTGTGAATATACATTCCACCGTTAAAAAAAATACCAACTGCCAATAAAAGGAGACCACAAAACTAGCATGCAGGAACTCAGCATGGAGATAATGAATAAAACAGGAGGAGAGATATGAACTGATAGGAAAGGACTTGGACAAAGCACACAGAAACTCACGGTAATAAACACAATAATTGGAGTTTGCATAAAGAAGAATGAATACTGCGGGAAGCATAAAATGGTTATAATTGTGAAAAAATTAAGCAAATGAAAAATAAATAATTGAAAGAAGTAGAAAAAATAAAGACACAGATATATAAAAGATATGCAAAGCAGATTCAATATATAAATGTATTCGCAAAGAAAACCAAAAATACAGAGAAGAAAAAATATATAATTTATAATTCAAAAATAGTCCCATGAAATAACACTTGAATCCAGCAATCCTAATAGCAGAGGAAATGGACCTAAAACTTTCTACTTGAAGATATAACCTAGTAAAGTTACTGGGCATTGAAACAGAAAGAGAAAGATTCTTAACATTATAAAACACTGATATTCTGCTTAAAGGCAGGGTTATGCTTAATGGGCAGAACCTAGATGCATTCCCACAGAAGTCAAGAACAAGGCAGTGCTCACAATCACCATTGTTATTTATCATTGTATTGAAGGTACTGATACTAGTTAGTTCAATTAGGCAAGAAAAAAAAGGTATATAAATTGAAAAGATGTAAAACTAACACTATTTGCTGATGAAATAATTGTACATCTTGAAAGTCAAAAGCATAAACCTAAAAACTACATAAGCAATGAGAGAATTCAGTAACATGGTAGGGTAAATAATTGACATAAAATTTAACAGCTTTAAATAATGAAATCAGTCATAAATTTGAATATATAGATATAGCTAGAGGGAAAGCTCTCATTTATAATGTCAAGTTGAAAAGACAGTCAAGCGAAAATAAAAGTTCTGAAGAATGATGCAAGAATTGCAAAAATATATCAAAACACTCTGAAGGGTATCCATGGTCTAGAGGAGTACACTCTACTTGGAGAAAAATTAGTCAAGTTGTTTTAAATTCATTTCTAAACTAACTCAATTTTTTTATTTCCCACAGAAATATAAGCTAATATTTTATTAGAAAATATTCTAATTCTATTCTAAAATTTCTTAGAAAATATCAGTTTAGAAAAAAAAAAAAAAAGCTGATTCTAAAGTTCCTGTGGAAAAATAAGCAAATAGGAAGAGCCAGAAATATCTCTTAAAAGGAAGCAAAATGAGGGAGAATGACCACTACCAAACTTCCAAACATCCCCAGACCCCGTAATTCATATAATGTGACAGCAATACAAAGGCAGACACATCAATGAAACAGAAGGAAAAGTGCAGAAGAGAACCAAATATGGATGAAGTCTTGTATATAATAAAGATAACCTCTCAAATCACTGGAGGAACATTCAATTAGTTAATAAATAGTACTGAGATAGCCAAGCAGCCATTCTGTGAAATGAAGCTGGATCAGAACCCACACGGTCCATCAGAATAAAGTACATTAACATTAACAACAAAGAGTCAAGTGTAAGACTAAGTTATGCAAGTGATAAAAGGTAAAATTTATTCATAACTGAGAAGTAAATCTAACATCACGTGCTACGCTTGTGTTGAACGATACAGAATGGATATAATTGACTGTTTTTGCACTAAACAATATGAGGACCAGGTAAAAATATCTCAGCTGCTTTCTCCAGGAAATAACAGCTCCTAAAAGATAAGACTAAGAATTAACTTATCAAGATTAACAGCTTGTTTACCAAGGCTGTCTTCAAGATCCTCATTTCATTATTGTCAGCAGCTCAAAGCAATTTTGCCATATATTTTGCACAACCTCAGCCAACTCTTCTAAGGCTTGCCTTACATTCATCCCTTGAGGCCCTGAAACCCTATAAATCCGTGCCCTAATTTCCTCTTTCTGAGATACTATTTTACTCTGTCAAGTTGGTGTTCTCCCCTATTGCGTTAATTAACTGAACTAACCAGCTTAACTTTACTTGATTAACAGATTCTTTTTTTTAGACTTGTCTTTTGAGGAGTCCACATTTGACATAGCCGTGCCTCAAAGTCCAGAAGCCACAAACGAAAGACTGATAAAGTCAATTCCATAAAAGCGAATGAGGGACTTCCCTGCTGGCGCAGTGGTTAAGAATCTGCCTGCCAATGCAGGGGACAAGTGTTTGATCCCTGTTCCCGGAAGATCCCACATGCCACGGAGCAGCTAAGCCCGTGTGCCACAACTACTGAGCCTGCGCTCTAGCGCCCGTGAGTCACCAGTACTGAGCCCACGCGCCACAACTACTGAAGCCCATGCGCCACAACTACTGAAGCCCATGCGCCTAGAGCCTGTGCTCCACAATAAACAGAAGACAGGGTAATGAGAAGCCCGCGCACTGCAACGAAGAGTAGCCCCCACTCGCCGCAACTAGAGGAAGCCCACGCGCAGCAACGAAGACCCAACGCAGCCAAAAATAAATAAATAAAATTTTTTTAAAAAGTGAATGAAAACTTCCATTTGGCAAAACAGCATGAGAAAAGCCAAAATACTAACCATGAAATGGGAAACTGTTTATGGCAAAGGGTGAAGTTACCTAATATATAAAGTAAGCCATAAGGTGAGAAGAAGCCAAAAAAAAAAAAAAAATTCCAACAGAAGAATTAAAAGAATGTATAAAAGACATGAATAAACAGTTAACAGAGGAAAAAAAACATAAACGCTTTTTAAGCATTTAAAAATACCTAGCTTCATTCATTAGGAGATATATAAGTAAGCAAGAATTTCACATGGAATAGTTGGTAGGTAAATGAGACACAGAGGGTGAGAATAAAAGTGGGTTGAAAATTAGAAGCCTAGGTTCTAGTCTAAAATTGTCCAGGGCCTGGATAAGAAACATCATTCATGTGTTCATCCATGTATTCACTAATGTAATAAGCAATTTTTAGCATTTCTTGAGATTTTAGTATGTTTCAAGCACAAGATCTTTGCCTTGATGAAGCTCACAATCAGATGAAGAAGAAGAGATACATTATAAAAGGATAAACACTAAGCACTACGTTTCCAGCAGGGAGCAATGCACACAGCGAGACTGTGCTGAGAAATCTCAGTGTTGTAAGTGCCCTGCAACTCGCTTAGGCAAAAGCAAATTAACAGGTAATCCTAAGAAGCAGCCCCTCCCCCCATCCCATCTACACACCTGCGGCTCCCCGCTTCTCACACTGGCCAACTCGGACGCACACCAGAATTTGGATTCATTCAAAGACTGAAAGGAATGCCAACCTATACGGGAAAGAGGGAAGGGTTGGGGAGGGCCCTCTTTGGAATGTATTTATATTAAAAAAAATTAAAATTTCATTAAAGTTTGTAACTGGTTAGAAGAAACAGAAATATAATAAAACTTGAAGAACAGAAGCTATCCAGTGCCCTACAGGACGTTTTACTTCCTTCTCCCAGGCTATGTCCCAGGCAAAATCTCCTGAACACCCTTGGTCAGTTATCGATAGAAAGAGACCATTCTCTACTTAGTTCCTGTCTGCAGGATCCTCTTGGGAGCCTGTGTTTCTTCATCCCCTTCCAGCCTCTTAAATCCATACTCCCTCCTTCAAATTTAAAACTGATCCTTTACAGTTTCCTTCACTCCCACTTTTCTGCTTATTCCACGTTTGGGCTTACTTGGCACAAGGTGACCGTAACTCACCCTTTCTCTAGTATCCCTAAGTACACTGTGCCTGTGTTTTACTGAGCACGTATGTTATAGACTGATTTATAATTAAATGTGAACATTTCTATTTCTCTCATTTCTTGAGAGTAGGTCTTACGTTTGTAGCGTCTCCTCCTAGCAAAGGCACATAGAAAATAATTAATACGTGCTTCCTGAGTGAATAAATGAAAGACAAAATAAACTATAAAATTCTACACCCTGAACTACAGTATATAAATAGGACAAAATAAAATGCAGTATATAAATAAGACAAAATAAACTATATTAAATTTTCATTTAAATTTAAATTTAATTTCATTTAAATTTTCATTTAAATTTAAATTTTCATTTTGAATTTAATAATTCATTAAATTTTTTCATTTTATTATAAGACAAAATAAACTATAAAATTCCACACCCTGAACTGCAGTATATAAATAGGAACATAACAGAGCAACTCATACTTTGACTAAAAGGCAAAACACATGTATAAGAAAATTGCAGCAATCACCACAATGAAATGGCTATCTACACACGACCTGAAAATGGCACAGAAGAAAAATGGTTGAAGTATTTCTACAGAGTAGGCTTATGTCATGTATGCATTCATCCACTCACTCATTCAATAAATCTTGATTTGAACACATACCATGGGGTTAGGCACTCTTTTAGTCTACAAAGGAATATCTTTATAATTTAGATAAAACTGGTTGACATCTGATGGTGTCAATAATTTTACCTAGCATCGTCAATCAATAAAACAATACTTCATTAATTTTTATGTTAAAGAATCACTTGGAAAGATTTAAAGCCAGAGTTGGCATCAAGACCTTGTCAATGCATGAAGCCCAATCGAATCTACAGCTACATCCAAAAGCTCCCAAAGAAGCAAATTAAAGTGGGATGTTCATAACATCTTTCAGACTCAATATTAACTAAGTTCAGTATATCCCAAAATGCAAAATAATTTAAAATCTTATGATGTATTAGATAAATCTTAATACACAGTCATTTTAGATAGCCTCATTTAAATACTAAACCCTAACTGCATGGAAAATAACTTTATCCAAAACATTTCAATCCCTGTAGGTTCTGAACACTAATGTTTTAGTGAGGAAATTAACCATGAAATCTGCATTTAACTCTTCATATTTTCATTGCATATACAGAACACTATAATTAGTGAACATATTATATAAAAATACCATAAAATAGTAACATAACAGGTGCTTTATTATAAAAACAATCTCTTCTCTAATTTTTAAAATGTTCTAAGAATCTGTCCTGGGATTCCTTAACTTTTGGAAAACAACGCTGCAGTAATAGACATTACTAAAGAATGAAAGAGTCCACCTTATTCCCTTAAATTTTCCAAAATTAAGATTGCTTAAGACCGTTATTTACCATCAACCTCAACCATCTAGTTTTTTGACGTTTATTGAAATTGTCCGTACATCCCAAATTAATAATTTATTTAATAGCTCATCCCTGTTAAGAAAAAAACTAAAATGTTAGAATACTGCTAATTTTTATTTCAAACAGCTTACCAGCTCATAACGGAAAGAAAATGGAAATGTCCTGAGATAAGGTAACAAGTTATTTTAAAATATTGATTACTCTGGACAGATTCTCAATAGGAGAGTTTAATGAAACCATATGTTCTCAAAATGCTTTAACGGCTGAGAAGGTAAGTTCTTACATGGAAAATGAATCTATATTTAAGACAGCAAAAAATCTATAATTGGGTAAAAACTAAAAAATTAAACAATTGTGATTATATATCTATTATATTAAAGTTGTAGGATAGTTTTCAAGGGATAGATCATCCCATGACAGTTCTGAGTATTCTAATTTCACAAAATATGAAAGAAAGAAGGGAGCCAAGTTATGATTTCTTGTTTCTATCATTCTGCCAATTTCAGAATACTTTTTTACTTTAATAAAACTATGATATTGTACTTTTTTTGTACATTACCTCACGAATCTTGAGGAAGAAGAACATCAGACTGGTAGAAGTCCAAGATTTAAAAGAAACTGCAGTGTACATTCAATAGTTCATATAAAGATGAGATGCTTTGAATTTTAAGTGACACTGCATTTCAAAGAAAATTGTTTATAAAAATGTGCTTCTAATTTCACTCAATATCATAAGGTAAATCCAGGAATTTTTCATGTATCCTTGAAAGAACTTCAAAGAGCCAAGAGGGAAGGCAGAAACTTTCATATTTACTTTTTCCCTTAGAACTCAACTCACATACCCTTCTCCTCTAAACATCTCATTTTCTCTTAATTCCTGGAAGTTTTTTTTTTCTTTTTCCTTTCCCAAAGGTGTCTCACAAACTCTGCTCTGCAGGTCAGAATTCTTGGAGCAGCAATAATCTACAGATTCATTTTTCTGTGGCCTTTCAGGTTGTCCTTCAGTAAGGACTTTGGAAGAAGAGAAGAAGAGGGAAAACGCAGTAGCTCTGACAGCTACTAAGATACCACAGAGAATGGACTGCAGTCAGTCATGATGGCCTGTGTTAAATAGAAATAAGAAAAAAAAAATGCAGTCTTTCCCCTCTACATTCCTCTTGTGATTTCCAGGAACTCTGGATACACTGCACATAAATAAAGAGTAAAGTACATCTTAACTAATGATTTTATTTTTTTAAAGTATCATGTTATATTTGCAACAACATAAGAATAGAATGTTAGTGTCAAGTCTTCTGGTTTCCTTCTATGCATGATTTATTTCAATCACCAAAAGTAGTATCTAAGTGCAAACATTTAAGCTTATTGACTTCAGAAATGATACCTTTTTTGTATCTGCAATTTTCTTCCTCAATCCCAATGGCATCTTCACCATTTTTTTTTTTAATTTTTGAGACTTTCTGATCTCAAGGTTACATATTTTCATGTAGGTATGTATATCACAGCAAAATTATATTTGTTCTTGATAATCGCCACTGCATTCAAGGAAGAGTAGAGATTGCTAGCCAGAGGGTGCTTTATTAGCACAGCAAGGTGAAGAGAACAGGGATACATATTAGAGAAATAAGAAAGAGCCAAATTGCTCTGATTTTAAAAAGGAGGAGATAGAAATTTGAAGAGACTTATCAATTGGCAGTGGATTCAGAAAAGGAACCAGATCTAGGAAAATTTAGAAGCCTGAGTGGGCAAGATTGGATGGTAGAGAGCAGGAGATACCCTGGCGGATAAAGGCTGAGGGATGTTTCTGGAAGAACAAAACATCTGATGAAGATTTCATAAAGTTCTTTGCTGTGTGATCGGTGACACATTTTCTCCTTTGTAACACCAAGAAATCTTCACTTAAGTGTCCACTGCTAATTTGAATTGGGGAAATAAATTTGCATTAGGATGTCCAGGGCATAAGATATATGAATCCTGCTTCAAGAGTTAAAAACTGAGATTGCGAGCAAAGACTGCCAATATCTGTTGGGTTCCAGCTAATGCCACAGCCCCTCCATCACATCTCTGCAAAGTAAACATCTAGTTTCTACCTGTATTCTACAATGATTTTAAAAACTCTCCACCTCCAAAAGCATTCAAGTTTTTGGAGAAAAGCTCTATCGTACAAAAAAAAAAAAAAAAAAAAAACTTCCTTATATTCAGGCAAAATCTGAACCCTTGTAGTTACTTCTGAGTCACAAAGAAACAAATTCCTCCATCTTTTAAAAAATAAATTAAGACAATTATTCTGGTCCTCAAATCTTCAGAATTCACAAAAGTGGTTTTGAAGTTTTCACAATTTTGATCAGTCTTTTCAGAGCATGGGAGCTTGACAAAGATTATCAAAAAAGTGTACAATGGCTTTATTAATTAGATAAGTAGATTGCACTCTATTCAACAATAGAAATACTTTGGATAAATTTATTTTCCATGCAGTTGAGGCTTAGTGATTTAAGTGAGGGTATCTAAATCTATTTACCACGTCATAAAGTTTTAAATTCATTTTAGCTTTAGAGTAAGCATATTGAACATAAATAGATCCACTCTGAAGTAGATAAATGGTGAAATAGTCTTAAACTTTACTACTGAGGAAGCTGAATAAAGATGCGCAGAAGGTGATGTATCTCCCATGTCTTGCCCAATGAGACATACATTCAGCTTTGACCTTGAAGCAGAAGACACTCATCCTATCAAATGTGAGAGAAAACAACCCTCAACATTGCCAATACCCCAGATGCAGGACACAAAGTAGACAATAACTTCAGGATCAAATAGACTGAAAGTAAGATCTTTTCAGAGAAATAAAAATAGGAGCTAACAGTATAGTGCTATGAAAGAGTTTAGGCTCTAGAACAGATGACCTGGTTTGAGTTGAACATAGCTATGTGACTCGGGCATGTCACTTAACCACCCTAAGCATGTGATTATGAAAAAGATAATGACCTCTACCTGGTAGCACAGTTGTATTAAATGAGAAAATCTACATACAGCACATTTCATAGTTTTTAAAATAATGTTGAACAGAGTAATAAACCTATATTTTCATTTTATTATCCTCAAAATATTCAACATAATTATTTATAACCTCAACTAAATGCTGAGCTTCTGGGGGGTAAGAATTCTACCATAATACATAAGAGCACTTATTAAGCATTTGATGAACAAAATAAACTTGGAGTACCCACAGGTCTAGGGTATGAGAGTTTTCCGCAATAATAAGAAAAAATGATTTTAGAAATTCATTAAAGACAAGCTAGTCGGTAAAAGTATGGGAATCACAAAACGAAATCACTTATTAATATTATTGGCACCATATTTAACCATACCTGGTCCAAGGATTTCTATCAGCTCCTTAATGAGAAGAAACTAGAAGTTTAAGTCTACATGAGAATGTATTACTGCTCCAAATATTCGTTGCTCCTCTCCTGCATGCTCACCTCACCATGGAACCCCTCCCTAGGGCAGGAATTATTCACCTCTGTGCTGTTGAACCCAGATGTGAAATATGAAATACATGAAAAAGAGATGTATGTTACTTCTGAGCCGAACCTTAAACCTTAAAGCTCATGGTTTGCCATTTTCTCCCTTTGCCTTGAGCCCAGCAATATTCTAACAAAATCATTCAGTCAGCCTGATTCTGGAGTAAAGATGACACAGAGCAGAGCAAAGGCCAAACACTGTTACACAGAAGACGAGAACTAAATAAACTCTGGTGATTTGAGCAACTGAGAGTTTAGGGTTGCCTGTTTCCAAAGCATAACTTAGCCTAAATTGACTGAGAGAATGCCAAAGCTTCACTGAATATAATTGGTATGTACTTGTGTATAACTATGTTTAATTTAATTGTATGAGAAATTGCCTATAGTTTTCATCCCACATTGTGAATTCATGCATTCTGTACTAGTCCTTCAGTTATTTTTATGAAGCATTTTTTTATCCTCCAGATAATGCCAAATAAAACACACCTGATTACTGCTAATTAGATTTCAGTATGTGGAGTGGGGACTGGGTGAGGGATCTATTTAACAGTCCCCTTACAAGTGTGTTTAAACAAGATTTACTTTTTCTAGGTTTGTTGCTAATCTTCAATGTCGATGGTATACGATTACATTTAAACCGTATCTTGTTCCTGAAATGATTTAAAGGAGGTCTATATAGAGATACCCAATAGGACACAAAAAAATCACCACAGGATATGATATATTTAAATTCCTTTTAGTTACATATATAAACACTTTAAGAATTATTCAATATAACTCTAGTACTTGATAAACATTTTTTCATTTTATTATAAGATCTGTGCTGGTCTTACTAGCCTCTATTTTCTTTCTTCAAAGTGGAAAGCCTTGCATTTTGTTTTGTTAGCAATATACAAGAACAAAACAATTTTGGACTATAAAATAACTTTTAATGCTATATAAATATAGTAAATCGAGTCAGCACAGTATATTGTATTATATGATATGATTGAGTGGAAAATTCCAGTTGAGTACCTTATAATAATAATTTTCAAAATAAAAAAATCAACATAATAAACATATTTCACACAATTATTTTGAATATAGTTTTATGTCTCTTTGATGACACAGAGAACTGAATGATTTTTCTGGTACCTTTGAGATATTTCTGTAAACATCATTCATCATTGTATCTTAAGGATATAAACTGCTGAATACCAGACTGTGCTGTGAATTGATGAAAAAGCAAAATAAAAAGCTACATGAATGAAAGTTTTCTATACTGTAATTACTAATCAGTTACCATGTAGAGGTTTACATGATTTAGACCTGAAGAGCAATCTCCAAGGTAAGTTGTGTCACTTCCAAAATACTGGCACTTTTCTACATGTAAAGCTCTAGTTTTTAAGATCATCCTGTTTTGCCCAGAGACCTGTCTTTTCTGGTCCATAAACACACAGAAAGGAATGTGCTTCATTTCCCTTCTCAAAAGTCACTGAAATAATAACCTCAGCCAAGAATTGGATGAAATGCTCTGGTGAGGAATATTATAGTAAGATGAAATCATTCCACAAATTGTCTGATATTTAGCAATGATTCAATTTTATACCACTGGGTAAAATCCAAATGAGCACAGGAAATCTCCCTGTATTACTAACATTTCCCGGGGGCAGTTCTATAATATCTGTATATTACCACTTTATTGTGGAATGAGAACTTGCATAAACCACTGAATTATAGTCATGTATGTGTGTGTGTGTGATTTTTATTGGCACTTTCCTCATTTGAAAAGGGGAAAATGTCTTTGTAAAATATTTTGATGATCAAAACAGGCAAATATTGAAAACAAATTTATAGTTACCGAAGGGGAAAGAGGCAGGATAAATTAGGAGTTTGGGATTAACAGATGCATACTACTATATATAAACTAGATTAACAACAAGTACCTACTGTATTGCACAGGGAACTATATTCAATATCTTGTAGTAACTTATAATGGAAAAGAAACTGAAAAAGAATATATATATATGTATATATGTATAACTGAATCACTTCGCTGAATACCTGAAACACATACAATATTGTAAACCAACTATACTTCAATTTAAGAAATAAATGAAAAAATAAAACAAAAATAGATAAACTACTTTATAGGTTAAAATAATCATTTAAATAAAACATATTGAGAATATTTTAAATAATTCAACGGTGCCACACAATATATCTAAAAATCTTTACTCAGACTTCACAGAATCGTCAAATTTCTTGTAGAATCTTCTTGATCGATCTGTCACACATGACAGAAATCACACTGACTTGTTCGGTGATCCATCCACTGATGACTGACGAATGCCAACTCACCTTCCACAGTTCATTACTGTTAGCAAGATCAGTGCATTTTTTAGGCCAAATACAGTCAGGGCTATTTATCTTTCCATTTTAGTTATGTTTTACCTCTATCTTGCATTATCACTTATTTTTTTCATATAGTCCTCTTAGTTTCAGTATCTAGCACAAACCAGAATGTAAGTATAGAGATTTTCTTTCATGTTCACCACCCTCCCTACAATGTGTTTTCCTGTGGATAAAATTTTAAGGCAAGATTCCTAATGAATCAGAAGGAGGCACGGTGCATCAGAATCCCCTGGACAGGAAGGGACTTCTTCCAACCTCATATCCCTCCTTCCCTCATAGTCTGATTCCATTCCCTGAGGGAGAATGATTTCTTTCCTTCACTGTCACTGAGATCTATTTTTACTGATGGTCTAGTATAATATTGCTCTTGTGTGTTGGGATAGAAAAGATGAATGAGGACCACAGTTCAAAGGAAAGCTCATGACTCTTCTCCACCCATTCTCTGTCCACTTTACAACCCTCTGTCCCTGAGGAGAAAAAGTATTGCTGTGATTCAACAGGTTTTGAAACATCCTTTGAGTCACCGTGTGGAATTATTAGTCACATCACAGCTGGTTTGGACTTGCTCTCTGCAGATGCTTGCTTTCTCTCTCCCACACAGTTGTGTGTCCTGGATCCTGGATGCAACTGCCTTGGGAACCACATCCTCCCCATCATCCCTACAATGGCTGAATGTTTTATTCCCCCCAAATTCATATGTTTAAATCTTAACCCCCAGTGTGATGGCATTTGGGCGTGAGGACTTTGGAAGGGGATTAGGTCATGAGGGTAGAGCCCTCGTGAATGGGGTGAGTGCTTTTATAAGAGGAAAGCTAGTTCATTCTTTCCACCACTTGAGGATACAAGGAGAAGTTGGCAGCCTGAAACCTAGAAGAGGGCTCTCACCAAAACCCAAACATGTAGGCACCCTGATCTCAGACTCGCAGCCTCCAGAACTGTGAGAAATAAATTTCTGTTCCTTAGAAGCCACCCCGTCTATGGTACTTTGTTCAAGCAACCCAAGCTGATTCAAGAAACACACTTGCACGGGTGGTGCCATCAGCACATGGGCTCATGTCTTTTGATTTCTTCTGCTTGTCATATGATTAACTGATGTTTTCTCACATTGACGTAGTCATATCCAGGTTTGAGATTTAAGTTAAAAGACCAGAAAGGAAGATCAAATCTTTCAGCCTGCTTTGCTTCTAAGCTACCAAGGTTTGAAGTCCTTCTCCTCAACCTAGAAGTTGCATATTCTTCATCCGAGACTTACCTGGTCTTACTAACCTAATTTTCTCCATATCAGCCGTACTGCTGATATGGAGAAAATTGTAGTGGTCTGAAGAGAAGATCAAACCAGCCACAACATTCCTTTAAGCCAAAGCCCAATCCAGAGCAAGGCCCTAACTCTCTTCAGTTCTATGAAGGCTGAGAGAAGTAAGGAAGCTGCAGAAGTCTGGAGTTGACAGAGGCTTGTTCATGAGGTTTAAGGAAAGAAGTCATCTCCATAATATACAAGTGCAAGGTGAATCAGCAAGGGCTGGTGTAGAACCTGTAGCAAGTTATCCAGAAGATCTAGCTAAGATTCTTAATGAAGGTGGCTACACTAGACAACAGATTTTCCACGTAGATGAAACAGCTTTATATTGGAAGAAGATGCCATCCAGGACTTTCATAGCTAGAAAGGAGAAGTCAATGGGTGCGTTCACAGCTGCAAAGGACAGGCTGACTCTCTTGTTAGGGGCTAATGTGACTGGTGCCTTTAAGTTGAAGCCAATGCTAATTTACAATTTTGAAAATCCTAGGGCCCTTAAGAATTATCCTACATCTAATCGGCCTGTGTTCTAGAAATGGAACAACAAAACCTGGATGGCAACACACCTATTTACAACATGGTTTACTGAATATTTTAAGCCCACTATTGAGACCTTCTGTTCAGAAAAAAAGATTCCTTTTGAAATATTACTGTTCATTGACAGCGTACCTGGTCACCCAAGAGCTCTGATGGAGATGTACAATGAGATTAATGTTGTTTTCATGCCTGCTAACGCAACATCCATTCTGCAGCCCATGGGTCAAGGAGCAATTATGACTTGCAAGTCTTATTATTTAAGAAATACATTTTGTAAAACTTTAGCCACCACAGATAGTGATTCCTCTGCCATATCCAGGCAAAGGTAAATTGAAAATGTTTTGGAAAGGATTCACTACTCCAGATTCCATCAAGAACATCCATAATTCATGGGAAGAGGTCAAAATATCAACATTGACAGGATTTGGAAAAGGTTGATTCCAACCCTCCTGGATGGCTTTGAAGGGCTCAAAATTTCAGTGGAGGAAGTAAATGCAGATGTGATGGAAACAGCAAAAGAAATAGAATTAGACGTGGAGCCTGAAGATGTGATTGAATTGCTGCAATCTCATGATAAAACTTTAATGAATGAGGAGTTACTTCTTATGAAAGGGCATGACATCTTTATTTTAATACCAAAAATTAATTTTAAAGCAAAAAGCATTATTAGAAATTAAGATAGTTTTTAAAGATAAATGATAAAATGTTTTTATCATACAAGAATAAAATGTTTTAAGTCACAGAGAAGAAATAACAATTTTATTTTATTTTCTTCTTATGTACGAGAAAAGAAAGTGGTGTCAGTAGATTGGCTTTGCTGTGCATTGGGTGAGTGGACCCAAGTTTGGTTAGGTATCAGGGCAGGTCTGAGACGATTTACTCCAATTTTGAAAGAAGTTCTACTGTGAGTATAAGGCTATCAAACTTATAGCCTTATAAGGCTATCAAACTCTTTCTTTGAAGATAGTATGCTTCAGAGAAACTGTGAAAGGAAGAATAAATCAATGAATGAAGTAAACTTCACTGCTGTCTTTTTTTTTTTTTGCTGCATTGGGTCTTCGTTGCTGCGTATGGGCTTTCTCTAGTTGCGGCAAGCGGGGGCTACTCTTCCTTGCTGTGTGCGGGCTTCTCATTGCAGTGGCTTCTCTTGTTGCGGAGCAAGGGCTCTAGGTGCATGGGCTCAGTAGTTGTGGTGCGTGGGATCCGTAGTTGTGGGTCACGGGCTCTAGAGCACAGGCTCAGTAGTTGTGGCGCACGGGCTTAGTTGCTCCGTGGCATGTGGGATCTTCCTGGACCAGGGCTCGAACCCATGTCCCCTGCATTGGCAGGCGGATTCTTAACCACTGCGCCACCAGGGAAGCCCTTCGCTGTTGTCTTATATTGAGATATTGGCACGGCCACCCCAACATTCAGCAAACACCACCCTGATCAGTCAGCATCCATCAACATTGAGGCAAGACCCTCCTCCAGCAAAAAGATTATGACTTGCTGAAGGCTCAGATGGTAGCTAGCATTTCTTCACAATAAAGTATTTTTAATTAAGGTATATACATTGTTTTTTAGACACAATGCTATTGTACACTTCATAGACTACAGTATAATGTAAACATAACTTTTATACGTACTGGGAAATCAAAAAATCATGTGACTCACTTATTGCATTATTTGCTTTCTTGCAGTGGTCCAGAACCAAACCCACAATATCTCCAAAGTATGCCTGTATTATTCAGCACTAAAAAGGAAATCAGCTATCAAGCCATGAAAAGACACGGAGGAAACTTAAACGCTTACTACTAAGTGACAAAGCCAATCTGAAAAGATTATATATTATATAATTTCAACTATGTGACGTTCTGGAAAAGGCAGAACTATGGAGACAGTAACAAGATCAGTGGTTGTCATGGGTTGGAGGAGCAGGGGAATGAATAGACAAAGCACAGAGGATTTTTATGGCAGTAAAAATACTCTATAAAATGATACCATAATGGTAGATACATATCATTATATATTTGTCAAAACCCATAGAATGTAGAACACCAAGATGGAACCTGAAGGTAAACGATGGACCACGGATGATTATGATGTGTCCATGTAGGTTCATCAGTTGTAACAAATGTAGACTTCAGGGATATGTTGATACTGGGGGAGGCAGTGCATGAGGGGCCAGGGGAAATCTTTGCACCCTTCCCTCAATTTTGCTGTGAACCTTAAACTGACCTTTAAAAAAGTCTTAATTTTTAAATATACATATACACACATATATATGTAAAAAATATATATGGTATGGATTTAAGAAGTACATTTTCTTTTCTCTAGTAGGTAAGTCCATGTGGAGCTGACATCTATTTGAAACAGTAGACCTGACCTTATCCTCAATCCAGTATGAAATGTTCGCCTTTTATTAACTATTCTCCATCAAAAGTTCACACCATCTAGAGGTCTCACAAAAACAGGTTAAGATTTCAGCATGTATGTCTTCTTGTATATCTTTCATGTAACTGAAAAGGTACATTGAGGTGGCAGGTTAGGTGAAAGAAAGAAGAAAGAATTATCAGGAAGGAGTAAATATGAGAGTTAAGAGTTAAATAAAACGATGTAAATTCCCAGCTTAGGGAAAACTGGGTGGTTGTCTGAATCCTACTATAAGCTACTAGTCTACTTTGTATTTCAAATATTCTTATAATGAATATTTATTAACCATCCTTTATAATGTAAAACACTATTTTAGGCAATAAACAGACATACACATACACTCATATATATGCATATATCCCACCCCACAGAAAACTGTATCTATTTATCTATAGGATAAATTAGAGGTATCATAAAGCACCCCTTTAAATATATCACCAAAAGAGAGAGGCAAAAAATATTTCATTGCTAGGAAATGTTGCCCACCATTTAGGATGCTTGTGTTCTGAGATCATATAACAATCTCAAGGATGCAAGTTCATCTCAAATTATTATTAGATGAAGATATCGTGTTTCCAAGGTGTTGCCATAGGCATCTAGATTTTATTGAGGTCAAAGCTGTGCCATGCTGACAACTGAGTCATGGCTGTAAGAAGCTCAGCTTAAAACAGAAACTCATAGATTAAATGGTGAACAGAAATCATCATTGCCTACAAGGAAGGTCACAGGCACTGCATCATAAGAGAAAGCTGAGTTTTATAAAATCAAAGACTTAAAGTGGAATCAAAAGCCGTCATCAAGAAGCACCATAAGGAAATTGGGCAACTATTAAAAGTACCTGTCTGACAATTCATTTTCTAAGCAAGGTATTTTGTTGTTGCTATCAACTTAAAAGTCCACATTTAAAAATACATATTCAATGTTTACATAGAGTAAAATACGAAACATGAGAATAACAAATCACTCATTTTTATGGTAACAACAGAGTAAATTGGTATTAACACAACACAAGGGAGTCAGATTATGAAGTCATTAGCTTTTTTAAAAAACAAGCTACTTTTATTATAAAAATAAAACTTGAACAGAGTACAAATGTGAAATAGCATAAGATAGTACTAGTGAAAAGGGAAAGTCTCACTTGTTGCAAGGGTTGAGATCCATCTTTATTTTTCCACATGAACCACTGTTCTCCCAATACTCGTTATTGAGTGAAACACCTTCTCTCGACTGAACTGAAATGCCACCTTCATATACACGAATATTCATAGGGGCCTGTTCCTGGATACTACACTGTTCTACTACCCCTGCTAGCGCCAAATGTCCTGAAGCTTTAAAACACAATGCAATATTTGATAAAAAACCATTCTCTTCCTGCATTACTCTTCTTTTTCATTATGTTCCTGCTATTTTTACAAATAAATTTGCAATTGAAATTCACTTTTTCTCAGTTTCAAAAAAATCTATCTGGAAATGCTATTGACATCATATTGCTATTACAGACTTTATTACTTTAGGGACAATATATACCTTCATAATATTAAATATTCTGCCTCATGACTGAGGTACTAATCATAAATTGAATAAACTCCTGAGAACGAAACAGAGGCTATGTGTAAGGGGCGGGTTATTAAAATATTCCATATACATATTATATGTCATTTTAAAATAACGTAGAATTCCTTGCAGCCATCCTGAAAATCGGGGTGTAGTTATATGTGTGTATTTCAATAAACGAACGTTGACTATAATAATAATATTCCAATGAAAAAAATATTTTGGCTTCTTCAGATAAAAATATATGACCATTAAGAGCCTTTCTTTAGCAGGATCTTAAACATCCCCAAATTCTATAACCAGAAACCAACATTTTCATAACCAGAATATCCCAAAGGGTAGTGAATTACTTGATCTCACACACAAAACAATCTTAACATGAAATTAGACAGTAGCATTATAGAAGACAACAATACATCACATTAAAATATGTTAGGTAGAACCAAAGAGTCATATTCTATCTTTGTATCATGTTTTACTATGCAAAGTTTGAAATGCAGGGTGCACGAAGAGAAAAAGCCACACTCTGTAACAAGTTAGTTGCAAGAACCAGTAACAGATATAGGAGTAGATATCAATGCCTGATCACTGAAAGATGTTCTCTGTCAAGATGACTTCCACCATAACATTCAGGTAAAAATCCAGACAGCAAAATGGAAGAATCGCTCTGGATTTGAAATCAGAAAATCCAGTTTCATGTTCTAGTTATTCAGCAAATACGTAACTTAATCTCTATGAACCTCGTCAGTAAATGATGATGGTGCCTCCAAAGTCCTTGTGAACAACACTTGAGACTACATGTTGAACTTGCTCTATGCAACATAAAGCATCATGCTAACTATGAAATCATCTCGATTTATTACTCATTAGGCAGAGTAGGGTTTTGGTCAAAATTATGTAGATCATTTCTCAAAAGCCTCACTGTTCCTAGTAGAGGCCAGTTGACTTCAGAAGCTGGGAAGCTAGCTTGTTAATAGGCACCCTGCAGTATATCAACAAGCCTCAAGGTGGCCCTCTCCTACTCAGACCTGCAGTGGGAACAGCAACGTAAGGGGGGCCTGGGGTCTATCCTTACATTTTGGTCTTGCTGTCCTTCATCTGTGTTTTTGTAGCACAAGAATCTTAATTTAGAAATCTCTGCATTGAGTCTGCTTTTCCCCAAAGACATCGTTTCTTCTTTCTTTAAACATCAGCCACCACCATTACGTTTATTAACCCAACTATAAGAAATGTCGAAAAGGAGTAGAACAATTTGAGGAGGAGTTTACTTTAATCACAAGTTTTGAAAGCCTCCTTAGCCAGGTCATCACATCAATCCCGTCATCTTTGTCATTTGGGTCATTTAAAAACGATGCATTCTCTATCCAGAAATGGCCTCTACAACACATTCCTCGACTTAACTGTCTCGTGTGCCTTGCTAGCCTGCGTGTTAACAATCAACGTATACAATCCCAATGATGTGGGATCTGAGATTCTATTAATAACAAGTGCAATTTCTTTATCAAGAAAGGTTAAAATAGCTCCTTTGCCTTATTCTAATCAGAATCAAGTATGTAGGACAAGCTGAGGGAAATCATCGTTGCGCAGGAGGCTGATGAAATATATTTCTTCCCACCTCAAATTGTTTGATTTTCAGTTCATTAGGAAGCTCTCAGGAACACTGCGTATACACTTGATGTACTTTATTGGAAGCAGGGAATTAACACTTAACCTGTCTTCAAGGCTGAGTAAAACAAGTTTATAGGGCACTCTCTCCACACTCCTGCTCACGTCGATATGCCCAACTTGCATTTCAGTTTGTCAATCCAGGGCATGTTGCTGAGAACATTTAACTGTTTGAGAAGATGAATTTAAGTCCTATAGTCTCAGCAAGGATACAAGACGCCCAAGGAAAAAGACACCTAAATCTATTGTGTGACAAAGCACATAACATGATATTTTAATTAAAAACAGGTTATGGGAGAGAGGGGAGTTAAATGATCACTGCCTTTGAAACAGAGTTAATGAAAAGAGGTGGTATTACCACTAAAAATGGCCAAAATTGAGGGGTCAATATAACTCTTTAGTTTTCTGTATACCGATTTTCTCATCTATAAGCTAGAAGGAAAAGAGTCAATCCTCACATGGTTTCACTTAGAAAATTGGTTGCTATCAACTTGAAAAATAAACATCATTCCAACTCTTACTGTAAAAAGTATTCTGATCATTTGAGATAACATAACATGATGTACCCATCCTTCCATAAACAGAATAAGAGATTGGTGATAAATATTTTTTTACTTACCCTTGTGAATTTTAAGTTAAAAGTTTTTGTTGGCTATGTTTTGCTTTTAACATTGAAATTGACCTGGTTAAACTTATTTCAGCAAGCTCATGTTTAGAGCACGTGATAGCAGTTTGCTTGTTCCAGAAAAATAGAAGCTATTATTGAATAATATAAAAACAATGGTTGATTAGATTGAAATAATCAATAATTCAAGGGGAGAGAGGAGAAGATGGCAGAAGAGTAAGATGCGGAGATCACCTTCCTCTCCACAGATACATTGGAAATACATCTACATGTGGAACTGCTCCTATAGAATACCCACTGAACGCTGGCAAAAGACCTCAGACCTCCCAAAAGGCAAGAAACTCCCCACGTACCTGGGTAGGGCAAAAGACAAAAGAAAAAACAGAGACAAAAGAATAGGGGCGGGACCTGCACCTCTGGGAGGGAGCCGTGAGGGAGGAAAGATTTCCACACACTAGGAGCCCCTTCGCGGGCGGAGACTGCGGGTGGCAGAGGGGGGAAGCTTCAGAGCCACGGAGGAGAGCGCAGCCACAGGGGTGCGGAGGGCAAAGCGGAGAGATTCCCGCACAGAGGATCAGTGCCGAGCAGCACTCACCAGCCCGAGAGGCTTGTCTGCTCACCCGCCGGGGCGGGCGGGGGCTGGGAGCTGAGGCTCCGGCTTCGGTCGGATCCCAGGGAGAGGACTGGGGCTGGCGGCGTGAACACAGCCTGAAGGGGCTAGTGCGCCACAGCTAGCCGGGAGGGAGTCCGGGAAAAAGTCTGCAGCTGCCGAAGAGGCAAGAGACTTTTTCTTGCCTCTTTGTTTCCTGGTGCGCGATGAGACGGGATTAAGAGCGCCGCCTAAACGAGCTCCAGAGACGGGCGCGAGCCGCGGCTATCAGCGCAGACTCCAGAGACGGGCAGGAGACGGTAAGGCTGCTGCTGTCGCCACCAAGAAGCCTGTGTGCGAGCACAGGTCACTCTCCACACCGCCCCTCCCGGGAGCCTGTGCAGCCCACCACGGCCAGGCTCCCGTGATCCAGGGACAACTTCCCCGGGAGAACGCACTGCGCGCCTCAGGCTGCTGCAACGTCACGCCGGCCTCTGCCGCCGCAGGCTCGCCCCGCCTCCTCCGTACCCCTCCCTCCCGCCGGCCTGAGTGAGCCAGAGCCCCCAAAGCAGCTGCTCCTTTAACCCCGTCCTGTCTGGGCAGGGAACAGACGCCCTCAGGCGACCTACACGCAGAGGCGGGTCCAAATCCAAACCTGAACCCCGGGAGCTGAGCGAACAAAGAAGAGAAAGGGAAATCTCTCCCAGCAGCCTCAGGAGCAGCGGATGAAATCTCCACAATCAACTCGATGTACCTGCATCTGTGGAATACCTGAATAGACAACGAATCATCCCAAATTGAGGTGGACTTTGGGAGCAAGATATATTATTTTTTGCCCTTTTCCTCTTTTTGTGAGTGTGCATGTGTATGCTTCTCTGTGAGATTTTGTCTGTATAGCTTTGCTTTCACCATTTTTCCTAGGGTTCTGTCCATCCGTTTTTTGTTTGTTTGTTTGTTTTACTTAAAAAAATTTTTTTCTTAATAATTATTTTTTATTTTTTATTTTAATAACTTTATTTTATCTTACTTTATTTTATCATCTTTCTTTCTTTCTTTCTATATTTTCTCCCTTTTATTCTGAGCTGTGTGGATGAAAGGCTCTTGGTGCTCCAGCCAGGCATCAGGGCTGTGCCTCTGAGGTGGGAGAGCCAACTTCAGGACACTGGTCCACAAGAGACCTCCCAGCTCCACCTAATACCAAATGGCGAAAATCTCCCAGAGGTCTCCATCTCAACACCAAGACCCAGCTTCACTCAACGACCAGCAAGCTACAGTGCTGAACACCCTATGCCAAACAACTAGCAACATAGGAACACAAACACACCCATTAGCAGAGAGGCTGCCTAAAATCATAGTAAGGCCACAGACACCCCTAAACACACCACCAGACGTGGACCTACCCACCAGAAAGACAAGATCCAGCCTCATCCACCAGAACACAGGCACTAGTCCCCTCCACCAGGAAGCCTACACAACCCACTGAACCAACCTTAGCCATGGGGGACACACAGCAAAAACAACGGGAACTACGAACCTGTAGCCTGCAAAAAGGAGACCCCAAACACAGTAAGTTAAGCAAAATGAGAAGACAGAGAAACACACAGCAAATAAAGGAGCAGGGTCAAAACACACCAGACCTAACAAATGAAGAGGAAATAGGCAGTCTACCTGAAAAAGAATTCAGAATAATGATAGTAAAGATGATCCAAAATCTTGGAAATAGAATAGACAAGATGCAAGAAACATTTAACAAGGACCTAGAAGAACTAAAAAGGAACCAAGCAACGATGAACAACACAATAAATGAAATTAAAAATACTCTAGAAGGGATCAATAGCAGAATAACTGAGGCAGAAGAAAGGATAAGTGACCTGGAAGATAAAATGGTGGAAATAACTACTGCAGAGCAGGATAAAGAAAAAAGAATGAAAAGAACTGAGGACAGTCTCAGAGACCTCTGGGACAACATTAAAAGCACCAACATTCGAATTATAGGGGTCCCAGAAGAAGAAGAGGAAAAGAAAGGGACTGAGAAAATATTTGAAGAGATTATAGTTGAAAACCTCCCTAATATGGGAAAGGAAATAGTTAATCAAGTCCTGGAAGCACAGAGAGTCCCATACAGGATATATCCAAGGAGAAACACACCAAGACACATATTAATCAAACTATCAAAAATTAAATATAAAGAAAACATATTAAAAGCAGCAAGGGAAAAACTACAAATAACACACAAGGGAATCCCCATAAGGTTAACAGCTGATCTTTCAGCAGAAACTCTGCAAGCCAGAAGGGAGTGGCAAGACATATTTAAAGTGCTGAAGGAGAAAAACCTACAACCAAGATTACTCTACCCAGCAAGGATCTCATTCAAATTTGATGGAGAAATTAAAACCTTTACAGACAAGCAAAAGCTGAGAGAGTTCAGCACCACCAAACCAGCTTTACAACAAATGCTAAAGGAACTTCTCTAGGCAAGAAACACAAGAGAAGGAAAACACCTACAATAACAAACCCAAAACATTTAAGAAAATGGGAATAGTAACATACATATCGATAATTACTTTAAATGTAAATGGACTAAATGCTCCCACCAAAAGACACAGACTGGCTGAATGGATACAAAAACAAGACCCATATATATGCTGTCTACAAGAGACCCACTTAAGACCTAAGGACACATACAGACTGAAAGTGAGGGGATGGAAAAAGATATTCCATGCAAATGGAAATCAAAAGAAAGCTGGAGTAGCAATTCTCATATCAGACAAAATAGACTTTAAAATAAAGACTATTACAAGAGACAAAGAAGGACACTACATAATGATCAAGGGATCAATCCAAGAAGAAGATATAATGACTGTAAATATTTATGCACACAACACAGGAGCACCTCAATACATAAGGCAAACATTAACAGCCATAAAAGGGGAAATCGACAGTAACACAATCATAGTAGGGGACTTTAACACCACACTTTCACCAATGGACAGATCATCCAAAATGAAAATAAATAAGGAAACACAAGCTTTAAATGATACATTATACAAGATGGACTTAATTGATATTTATAGGACATTCCACCCAAAAACAACAGAATACACATTTTTCTCAAGTGCTCATGGAACATTCTCCAGGATAGATCATATCTTGGGGCACAAATCAAGCCTTGGTAAATTTAACAAAAATGAAATCATATCAAGTTTATTTTCCAACCACAATGCCATGAGACTAGATATCAATTACAGGAAAATATCTGTAAAAAATACAAACACATGGAGGCTAAACAATACACTACTTAATAACCAAGTGATCACTGAAGAAATCAAAGGGGAAGTCAAAAAATACGTAGAAACAAATGACAATGGAGACACGACGACTCAAAACCTATGGGATGCAGCAAAAGCAGTTCTAAGAGGGAAGTTTATAGCAATACAAGCCTACCTCAAGAAACAGGAAACATCTCAAATAAACAACCTAACCTTGCACCTGAAGCAATTAGAGAAAGAAGAACAAAAAATCCCCAAAGTTAGCAGAAGGAAAGAAATCATAAAGATCAGATCAGAAATAAATGAAAAAGAAATGAAGGAAACAATAGCAAAGATCAATAAAACTAAAAGCTGGTTCTTTGAGAAGATAAACAAAATTGATAAACCATTAGCCAGACTCATCAAGAAAAAAAGGAAGAAGACTCAAATCAATAGAATTAGAAATGAAAAAGGAAAAGTCACAACTGAAACTGCAGAAATACAAACGATCATGAGAGATTACTACAAGCAACTATATGCCAATAAAATGGACAACCTGGAAGAAATGGACAAATTCTTAGAAATGCACAATCTGCCAAGACTGAACCAGGAAGAAATAGAAAATATGAACAGACCAATCACAAGAACTGAAATAGAAACTGTGATTAAAAATCTTCCAACAAACTAAAGCCCAGTACCAGATGGCTTCACAGGCGAATTCTATCAAACATTTAGAGAAGAGCTAACACCTATCCTTCTCAAACTCTTGCAAACTATTGCAGAGGGAGGAACACTCCCCAACTCATTCTACAAGGCCACCACCACCCTGATACCAAAACCAGACAAAGATGTCACAAGGAAAGAAAACTACAGGCCAATATCACTGATGAACATAGATGCAAAAATCCTCAACAAAATACTAGCAAACAGAATCCAACAGCACAGTAAAAGGATCATACACCATGATCAAGTGGGGTTTATTCCAGGAATGCAAGGATTCTTCAATATACACAAATCAATCAATGTGACACACCATATTAACAAATTGAAGGAGAAAAACCATATGATCATCTCAATAGATGCAGAGAAAGCTTTCGACAAAATTCAACACCCATTTATGATAAAAGCCCTGCAGAAAGTAGGCATAGAGGGAACTTTCCTCAACATAATAAAGGCCATATATGACAAACCCACAGCCAACATTGTCCTCAATGGTGAAAAACTGAAACCATTTCCACTAAGATCAGGAACAAGACAAGGTTGCCCATTCTCACCACTATTATTCAACATAGCTTTGGAAGTTTTAGCCACAGCAATCAGAGAAGAAAAAGAAATAAAAGGACTGCAAATTGGAAAAGAAAAAGTAAAGCTGTCACTCTTTGCAGATGACATGATACTATACATAGAGGATCCTAAAGATGCTACCAGAAAACTACAAGAGCTAATCAATAAATTTGGTAAAGTAGCAGGATACAAAATTAATGCACAGAAATCTCTTGCATGCCTATACACTAATGACGAAAAATCTGAAAGTGAAATTAAGAAAACACTCCCATTTACCACTGCAACAAAAGGAATAAAATATCTAGGAATAAACCTACCTAAGGAGACAAAAGACCTGTATGCAGAAAATTGTAAGACATTGATGAAAGAAATTAAAGATGATACAAATAGATGGAGAGATATACCATGTTCTTGGATTGGAAGAATCTACATTGTGAAAATGACTCTACTACCCAAAGCAATCTACAGATTCAATGCAATCCCAATCAAACTCCCACTGGCATCTTTCACAGAACTAGAACAAAAAAATTCACAATTTGTATGGAAACACAAAAGACCCCGAATAGCCAAAGCAATCTTGAGAACGAAAAATGGAGCTGGAGGAATCAGGCTCCCTGACTTCAGACTATACTACAAAGCTACAGTAATCAAGACAGTATGGTACTGGCACAAAAACAGAAATATAGATCAATGGAACAGGATAGAAAGCCTAGAGATAAACCCACGCACATATGGTCACCTTATCTTTGATAAAGGAGGCAAGCATATACAGTGGAGAAAAGACAGCCTCTTCAATAAGTGGTGTTGGGAAGACTGGACAGGTACATGTAAAAGTATGAAATTAGAACACTCCTTAACACCATACACAAAAATAAACTCAAAATGCATTAAAGACCTAAGTGTAAGGCCAGACACTATCAAACTCTTAGAGGAAAACATAGGCAGAACACTCTATGACATAAATCACAGCAAGATCCTTTTGACCCACCTCCTAGAGAAATGGAAATAAAAACAAAAATAAACAAATGGGACCTAATGAAACTTAAAAGCTTTTGCAGAGCAAAGGAAACCATAAACAAGACCAAAAGACAACCCTCAGAATGGGAGAAAATATTTGCAAATGAAGCAAGTGACAAAGGATTAATCTCCAAAATTTACAAGCAGCTCATGCAGCTCAATAACAAAAAAAAGAACAACCCAATCCAAAAATGGGCAGAAGACCTAAATAGACATTTCTCCAAAGAAGATATACAGATGGCCAACAAACACATGAAAGAATGCTCACCATCATTAATCATTAGAGAAATGCAAATCAAAACTACAACGAGATATCATCTCACACTGGTCAGAATGGCCATCATCAAAAAATCTACAAACAATAAATGCTGGAGACGGTGTGGAGAAAAGGGAACACTCTTGCACAGTTGGTGGGAATGTAAACTGATACAGCCACTATGGAGAACAGTATGGAGGTTCCTTAAAAACTAAAAATAGAACTACCATACAACCCAGCAATCTCACTACTGGGCATATACCCTGAGGAAACCATAATTCAAAAAGAGTCATGTACCAAAATGTTCATTGCAGCTCTATGTACAACAGCCAGGACATTGAAGCAACCTAAGTGTCCATCATCGGAAGAATGGATAAAGAAGATGTGGCACATACATACAATGGAATATTACTCAGCCATAAAAAGAAACGAAATTGAGTTATTTGTAGTGAGGTGGATGGAGTTAGAGTCTGTCATACAGAGTGAAGTAAGTCAGAAAGAGAAAAACAAATACAGTATGCTAACACATATATATGGAATATAAGGGAAAAAAAAAAAGGTCATGAAGGACCTAGTGGTAAGACGGGAATAAAGTCACAGACCTACTAGAGAATGGACTTGAGGACATGGGGAGGGGGAAGGGTAAGCTGTGACAAAGTGAGAGAGTGGCATGGACATATATACACTACCAAACGTAAAATAGATAGCTAGTGGGAAGCAACCGCATAGCACAGGGAGATAAGCTCGGTGCTTTGTGAACACCTAGAGGGGTGGGATAGGGAGGGTGGGAGGGAGGGAGATGCAAGAGGGAAGAGATATGGGAACATATGTATATGTATAACTGATTCACTTTGTTATAAAGTAGAAACTAACACACCATTGTAAAGCAATTATACTCCAATAAAGATGTTAAAAAAAAAAGGAAAAAAAAGAATTCAAGGAACACATATCAAACCAACAGTACTATAAAATTAGTCATAGCATTTAATTAATCAGCTCTTGAACAGAATTAACTAATGCACTTAGAAGCAAATAGTTCTAGCCACACACAGAATAATCTCACATTCTCACTTGAGATGAAAACAAAAAAAACATATGAAAATTATCAAATCAGAAAAAGATATAGCTACCATGGACAGATCACACTGGAGGATCAAGCATTGGCCAATGACAACCAAACAGAGAAGGAATGTCCAGAACAACTATACCATGAAAACTCAATAGTTTAAAAAGCACAGCATTTGATGTAATATGATATAACCCTACATTTTTCAGTAAACTCCAATAATAATGTCATAATTATTCAACAACCACCACCATTTATTGATTGGTTCTTATATGCAGGATACCATGATAAATGCTGCAAAAACAATGACAAATGATCTGTGTCCATAATATTTACCATCTTATATGATGACAAACCAGTAGTCAATTACAATACAGCATCATAGGCAATGTGATAGAGGTCATCAGTGTCCGTGGTAGCCTGAAGGAAGGGAGAAGAGGAGGAGGATTGTCTGTTTAAATCTTTTCTATTTAAAAGATGATTAAGCTTTAACCAAGGCCAGTAGTAGAAGAAGGTATTCAGGCAATGTTCACACTTTGTGTGACAGAAAAAGTGAGTGAAAACTGGGTCTGTATGACCAAGAACCCAGGGCAGAGGCAGTTGGTGAAAGGAACAGATGGAAGGGTCCACAAGGACCGGGCATAAGAGTGTCATGTGTCACAGGATGGACTTGGGACTTTATCCCGAAGCCTGAAGAAAGTCACTGAAGGAAGTTCAAAATGTTTTTTATATTTAGTAAGATGTCTCTGGAAGTCTTATGAAAAATGGAATTGAGAAATTTAAGACAAGACAGAATAAGACGCAGGACGCAAAGTCATCAGGAAAGCATTAAACAATAATTTCAGAGAGGAATATAATATTCAAAATTGTTACAGTAATAGTTAAAACTTCCACACTTAAAGTATAAATTCTCAACCATCCAGAACGCTTGGCTACTAAGAATTCATCTCCAAGCATTCTGGTTAGTTCCAATGTCATGAAACAATAATTGCTGGAATCATAGAATTTATTAATTTTTATCCTTTTCATAAATAAAATAACTCATCTTGTAATAAGTGATATTTCTCATTCTATAATTTTATTTTTGTGAAAATATAAGGTGGCCATTAAACAGACATCTCTTTTGAGAAGAAAACATTCAGTAAATGGTGTTAACCTTGAAATAGACAAAATAACGATTTTTGTTCCGTTAAAATGCCAAATATAAGCCTTTACATTATTCTTCCTTTCTGATTTTATTTTTTAAGTATTAAATTGGGGTAGGCTGAAGAAAGCATGAGTGAATATGTATTTCCTACTTAATGAAATTTCACTAATATATAGTGAAATTAATAAAACTCAAGTTTTTAAAATATTTTTCTTTTGGAATAGTTTTAAATTTAAAGAAAAACTGAAAATATTGTAGAGTTAAGAGAGTCCTCATATACCCTTCACCCAGCCTCCCCTCCTAAGTGTTTCAAATTAAAAGAAATCACATGTGGGCTTCCTCCACTTCTCCCTGGCAGCTCTGTTTAAGATGCCAGTGTTTTCACAGCTGCAGAAATTAAAGTGCCCAGAGGAAAGTCAGGTCAGCAAAGGAGCAAAAGGAGAACAGAAATCTCTAATGAGGGAGATGACTTTGTTTTTAGAGAAATTTTCAATGTAGCACCAATTGTTCAGATGTTATTCCAATTAAGATGGATTAGCTAATTCTACCTAAGTGTGATTGGAAGTTCACATTCCACACTTCTTTAATATATATTTTAGTCCCTTTGCTTTTATGTAATAAAGTGAAAATTCATGAGTTGTCTCCAGTTTACCATTACAAATCTCTAGGAGCATTCTCAGAAGCCTACACAGATAAAACCTGAAGTCCTGTGCATTATATAAACCAGAAAGGGCAAATGATGACACTCCTGTACCCAGAAATATCACCAATTAGCATTACTGAGAGTTTTATTATATGTTCTTAGAAGACTAGGGATTTTCATGTCCATCTGGTTCATATTCTGAATGGCTAATAAATTGAATAATTATAAAAAATTAATATAACTGCTTTCGATTTGCTCTAATCAGTAAAAACAAAACAAAAACTCTTAAGCGTTATGAAAGTTCCTGTCACAGTTCTGATTTGTATTTTTCTGCATTAATTAAAAGTTGGTTTTCATCCAAGTGTCAAAGAGAAAAGAGAAAGAAACACTTCAGAAAATTAATAAGGTCATTTAAGGAATCCCATGGTAAAACTTTCTTGAGATGTTATTTTTGAATTTTTTCTTTTTCAAATAGAAATAAATAGAATGGCACAACTTTTCTTTTTTTTAAATAGGTCTAAATGACAAATTTTATGTTAGAAAATTGTATTCTAGGCAACCAGCAAAATTCAAACTTGGGAAAACAGGAAAAATGACCTAGATTCATGAACAACAACTGAAAAAACAAAAGGAGATTAGGGGGAAGGGAAGCAGAGGGTCAGGGAGGGAGAACATGTATATTAAAATATCCTTGAGAGATAAAACTTATCACAATGTATGGACTTTATTTGAATTCCAGTCCAAACAAATGAAGTGTAAAAAAATGTATCAGACAAACAAGTAAATGTGAACACTGACTGGATATTAATTGATAATCAGGTCAGAGAAAGACAAATATCATATGATATCACTTATACGTGAAATCTAAAAAAAAAAAAAAAAAAAAAATGATACAAATGAACTTATTTACGAACAGAAACAAACTCACAGACTTAGAAAACAAACTAATGGTTACCAAAGGGGAAAGGTGAGAGGGAGGGATAAATTGGGCGTTTGGAATTGACATATATACACTACTATATTTAAAATAGATAACCAACAAGGACCTACTGTATAGCACAGGGAACTCTGCTCAATATTCTGTAATAACCTAAATGGGAAAAGAATTTGAAAAAGAATAGATACATGTATATGTATAACTGAATCACTTTGCTGTACACCTGAAACTAACAGAACATTGATAATCAACTATGCTCCAATATAAAATAGAAAAACATTTTAATGACAATAAGGAATTATTATTTAATGAATTAATGGTACTGTGGATATTTTGTCTCTAACACTGCAAGCTAAATACTGAAATGTTTACAAATGAAATGATATGATTTCTGGGATTTGCATAAAAATAATCTGGGAACAGCAGAGGGTAAAGATGGGCATTGATAAAAACAATACTGAATAAATGAACAGAATATGCATGAAGGTACTGATGGAAACAAGACATTTATTATACTATCTCCTCTACTTTCATAAAGGTTTCTAATTTTCTATCATAAAAATATTCCAAAAATGTATTCTAGTACCAGTTCTGTGACTAACTAGATATTAAACAATTAGAAAATCAGTTAACCTCTTTGTCTCCTCATTGGTAAAACAATAGACAGAATCCAGTTTAATCACATTCCTTCAACAAGTATTTATTATAATATTCATTCCAACTCCAAATAATGTGATTTTCAATTTCTCAAAGTTCACCCCAATTACTATTTAAAAACAGACCTATCATCCACTAACACTACAATGTCATTTTAAGAAATACTGAATACTTATTCATTGATTTGTTTATTCATTCAACTAATATTGAGTGCCAGTCAATATAATGTAAATAGATATAAAGATGAAAATAAAGACACCGATTTCTGACCTCATTGTCTGATAGCGTATAAAATTAACATAATTGATCCAGTGAGATGAAACTCATAAACTAATAAAGTATGTTAAGTAAAACTGGACTTGTTTTCTACAGTATAAAAACAACAAGATTTTAGACACCCTAGGCCAAAAAGATGGCCTCATTCATAATAAGTGGGATATTCTCATTCATGTTGGCCAAGGAAGAAAGGACTCCCTTTCATGAAGCCAGAAAAATACCCCTCATCCTTAGAGCAAGATTCAGGGAGGAGTTTAGGGACAGAAAGATTCCACAGTTAGGCTTCTGTTCCTTCATCCTTCCCTTTTTCCCTTTAGGAAAAGGGAAACATATCACCAAGGGAACAACATCACTAAGGAAAATGAGAAGAACACACTATGGGGGAAATGCAGCTGAGGGCACCAGGCTTACAGTCCTGGCTTCTTTCTGGCATCAAGAGCACTGTCGGTTAGTGCTTCCTGGAAACAGGCCTGCGGTGCTGAGGTGCACCCTGCCTGCAGAGAGCAGGTTTGAGGTGCATCTCCGTGGCTTGAACAGGTCACACTCACCCTGCCTGCTCACACAGGGCCACAAGCAAACAGGGCTCTGGTTTTTTATAATGCTCACTGAACTAAGATACACACAGTATTATTTTCTAAATCAATGAATGAATATAAAACGGTATACATACTGCTCTCCCTTTCTCCCCCTCTTCCTCATCTCTCACTCCCTCCCTCTTCCTCTCCTCTCCCCTGACCTGATACAAACCAAATATGAGAACTTTAAAACGTTTGGTTACATAGCTTATCTCAAATTACTGCCTGTACACAGTGATAGTCTGATTTCTTAGATCTTGTTGAAATGCAAAACATCTTGTTCGGAAACCAAGAGACGTTACCCTCAACTTCCATAAAGCCGGTTTTCTTTTTCGATTTTAAGAAATGTTCAATGTCATGCCTTGTGGGTGGAGACAGACAGACACAAGTAGATGCCTTAGTGAAAGCCGTGTGCGAAAACTCAGATTTCAAGAACCTGAGAGAGATTAAAATGCAGACATTGCAGATTCGAATTTACAGGTGCACCCATAGTTAAACCCTCTAGTGACTGTACTCATCTACAAAATTTGAAGCATTTTTTTTTTTTTCTCCTGGTTCACAGAAGGCTCCTGAATTTATGGATGTTTTAGATTGTATCATTCTCTACACTCTAACATAGGTTGAAAATTGTGGTGCCTCCTTTAAAGCTTCCTTTGCCACAGTTACAATTTCTAGTTCACTGCTGAATATAAAACAAAGAAATCCAAAGGCATAGGGTATATTGTGCTCGTTTTTTTTTTTTTATTTTAAACGTTTTGGTTGCTTGCCACTGATCTGACTCTATTCAGATCAGTTTTTCTTGAACCCCAGACTCCACCAAATTTTCCTATTCTTATTTTTTTTTTTTATTAGTCTCTGCCTTTGTTTCCATCCCCATCAGTACCTCTTTCTTGGGCTCCTGATTATTTAACATCTTGCTATTTCATTAGTAACACATATTTAATACCTTCTAAGCGGAACTATTTATTCATGTGAGGAGCTGGACTCGGAGAATGGAACGGGGTCACTTGGCAGAGCACAGCCAGGAGTGGTTTATTAAATCTACAACCCTCCCCGCTGGGTGGTTTCCTGCTCTTCCTCAGTGGGCCTCACCCTTTAACATGCGTCAGAATCACCTGGAGGGCTCGTTGGACCCTGGGAGGCCAGGCAGTCCCGGATTCAGTAAGTCTGGGACGGGGTCTGAGAATTTGCATTGCTTACAAGTTCCCAGCTGAGGCCATGCTGCTGGGCAGGACCAGCCTCTGAGGACAGCTCTAGATAGATCTGTATGATTATTGGGACTTTCTCCGTTGTTCCCGTCCAACTTACTCAGTACTTATTTCTATTTCTTCCTATATCTGCAACAATTCAAAAATTATCATCAAAAAATGGTTACATCCCACCAAAAAGAATAAATAATTATAATAATGCTCTATGAGCTTCTATTTAATTCCAAATAGTCTATGTTTATAGTTATTGGCATGGCGTATAGTGGTAATGCAAAAAACTGTTTTATCAGCATTATTGTGTTTACAATGTTCCTATTAAATAGGTTCGATTGGGCAGGGGAGCAAGCTGGAGCTCAGAGAGATTAAGATCAGCTAGTAAACAGAACTAGGATTTAACCCTAGCGCTTGCATAGGTGGCTTCCTCTGTAGCTCCTTTTTACTCGGAGTATGATCCTCAGACCAGCTGCCTTGGCCTCACCCGGGAGCTTATTAGAAACAGATTCCGGTCTCATCTCAGACCCACTGAATTAAAATCTGCATTTGAGCAAGATCCCCTGTGAATCACATATTTCCCATGTAAAGCATATTACAATTTGAAACGCACTATCCCACACTAACCTGCCTCCCTAAAAAACAAGTAACTTCAGCGAATTTCCTTCCCTCCTCCCCTGCCAATCTTGAGTGCTAGTTTTCAATTTTCAGCACAATTCTGAGGCTTTCTCAGGCTGACGTGTGAATTTTTTTAGGGAGCGTATATGCATCGTTTAATTCCTTCCAAGCCCAAGAAAATGTGAAGGCTATATTCTATTCGTCATGTTAAGATTTTATGTACATCTAGCTATTTGGAGATTAGAGATGGATACTAATGTCTTCAGACAATTTTAACTGCAAAAAAAATGGGAGACAAAGGTTATAGTTTTAACAGAAGGTTAAATGATTCTGGGTTTTTTGTTTGTTTCTTTACTTTTGTATTGGAGGTATTTCATCCTCCGAAGCACTTCTCAAGGGGTCTCAGATAAAGTTGCAACCCAATAAAATCTGTATACTTGTATTAAACAATAGATGCAATCTGCAACTGTAGTTTATTTTGGAGCACTTTACAAATTATGATTGGATTAATCCTTATTCTCAAATAAAAGCCTTCACCCAAGATCAGCCCAGTGAACTTGTTATTTTAACAAATATTATTTTTCAAGCTGAAATAAAGACCTGGGCTAAGCAAAACTCTATCACTACTATGCCAGAAGACTTCAAACAGGCATGGAGATCTACAAAGTAAATTAAATTTTCTGTTACTATCTCAGACTCATAACCCTCTCCCCCTCAACCCTTCATCTAAAACTGCCACAGATATTCTGTAACTGGGTCAGGGCACACTTGCTTGGGGGAAGAAAGACATATTAAGGAGCATTCATTTATGTCTCAGACATAAGGAGCAAGTGAAGCAAATGTAATATCCTGTCCTAAGATTCGCGCATAATTTCCTGCTGTGTCCCAGCTTTCATCCCCAATTGGCAACATGTGACTCTCTTCCCTGACACTTACCAGGAAGTTTCTGACTAAATCAATGGAACTTATTTTTATTCAGTATTTGTTTCATTCCATATGTATTATTTGTTCTGTCTATAAAACTGGTCTTCCTGTGAGATCAGACTAGCACGGTTTCTGTGTATTAGAGTCGGAAATCTGTTCCACGGCTCTAATATCTTTGCTCTTCTCAAGATGACAGCTTGATCTTCCTTAAGTGCCAAACTAATGCGAAGAACTTGCCACACGTTCCTTAAGCACATGAGGTCATGGAAGGTGGGTGCTTGGAACTGAGTGAGCAAGTGCTCAACGACCTATTCAGCACTCTGGACTTCCTCAAGGTCAACAGACAAAGGGAAGCACAGTAGCTGGCAGGTCCTGCTTCATCACTCACGGCCCTTCTGCTGCATCATTAGCTCCTTACTGGCACATTCAGCAGCTTCTTATGTCAAATGTCCCCAAACTGCAGTCTCTTGACACGCACGTACACCCTAGGCATTCAGTGAGCCAGAGTCAGTAGAAGGAAGAATGCAGAAAAATCAGATCAGAATATAAGGCTTTAGGGTAAAGTAGAAAACTTACTTGACAAGCCAAAGAAATAGGTCTCAAAGCAATATGGTTAATAAATTACAGATATAGCTATAGAATTGGGTATAGACAGATGTAGATTAAATATGCTAAATTGATTTAAATTTAATAATAGAGCTTGCTTATAATCATTTTCATGAGATTTAAAAAAAAATAATACTGGTCTTTGTGTCAAGAATAAAATCTCATGCATTTCTCTATCAGAACTGCTAAGAAAAAGGAATCAAAGATAATAAATGACTATAGATAGTCTATAAATATTCCCACATAGAGAACAAAGGAGAAGACAAGGCAGCTAAGTACATAAGCAATGTCATGCTGGGGCAACTCACCCAGATTTCCACCTCTGTCACTAAGAGATGATTTGGGATGGAATACAATGGTTATCCACCATGATGTCACCCTCCAAAAGTTAGAAATATGCCCTGAATGCAACTGGCTTCCTCTTAACAACTTATGAATAGTCTTGATTTTACTTTAAAAATGTTAACCAATTTCCATTTTCACTCTGTATCTGTGTTAACTACCTGATACAGAAACCTCACATGGATTCGATTTACCTGTTCACTTCTAGACTTCAACCGTATCCCTCTGTTCATCATACTTGTTAATACTTTTATGTCCAAACTTAGTTCTGATCCTCTTGGTATGTCCTTACACCAAAACTGCATGCACCATTCCAGGGGGCACCACAAGATGATATCTTGAGTTAAAAACTCCAAATTGTTAAAATCAGAGTATCATCTGCAAGCAATGAGTGGTGAGCTGTCAGGACAATCTGTGAATTTAACCTAAATGTTAATAGTCAAAATGTTCTGAAAACAATTCCCGAACATCAATTAAATCATTGATGGTCCAAGGAAAGATGTCTATGCTTAGACCACTGGAAACAGATTTTAGAATCAATGAAGAGTACCCACAGGAGAAGAAAGGGGTTTGTTAACTAAAAGTAGATGTGGAGGGAGCTTTCCATTAAACTACAGAGAAGAAGAGAATATCCTACTCCTTTTTGACATTTCAGGAGTCCTATTCTACAGGCCACTTCCTCACCCTGAACATCACTTACATAACTGGGTCTATATTTATTCTCAGAAATTTTAAATTAAGGAAGGAATGGTTCAGTTCACCCTTATATTAATGCTCATAATTCATCAGATGCTGCACTATACGTGTAAGAGGTTAGTAGTCATATTAACCCAGAGTAAAGCATTAGCTACAGGTATTTCAATCTTCCATGAACATAAATTTTGTAAGTCTGAAAAGCATTGCTAAAGGAAACAATTAGTCCCATCATTTCATCCACCTAATTCTCACCTTTCACACTAAGTGTGTGTGTGTGTGTATGTGTGTCTGTGTGTGTATCTATGTGCTTGTATTACAGGAAGAAGCTCTAATGGACAAAAAGTGAAGTACTTAAAGGCATGATTCCCTGTAGTGAAATCAAAGTGACAAACTACATTCCATTTTAGCTCTGAAGCCACTCCTCATCTATAAAATGTGGAGAATGATAACCCACAGATCTTCATGAGTAACAAAAGAAATTGCACTTCCCATGCAGTTCCTAAACTGTAGTGACTTCACGGAGATGTTCATGAATATCGTACATTTACCAATGTGGCACCACCTTGTTCCTCAAGGCACAACAGGCCAGCGTGGATCCTATCAAAGTGTCACCTTGGGAAGAGCTGGAGTTTAGATATCCAAAGGGTGAATGAGATTGTTACATTTCATACATGATAGAAACAGGATAAAATAGAGCTTAAAAATGCTGCTCTGACCAGCTGTGTAATCTTAGACAAAGTATCAAGAAACACTTCTAAGCTTCTCCATCCATCAAAATGAAGTGATAGCATCTTTCCCACACATTTATTGAAGGCATTTAAAATGATAAACTGCCAGGTCATGGAAGCAACCTAAATGCCCATCGACAGATGAATGGATAAAGAAGATGTGGTACATATATACAATGGAATATTACTCAGCCACAAAAAAGGAACAAAATTGGGTCATTTGTAGAGACGTGGATGGACCTAGAGACTGTCATACAGAGTGAAGTAAGTCAGAAAGAGAAAAACAAATATCGTATAGTAATGCATATATGTGGAATCTAGAAGAATGGTACAGACGAACCACTGTGCAAGGCAGAAATAGAGACACAGATGTAGAGAACAAACGTGTGGACACCAAGGGGGGAAAGTGGGGGGCCGAGGGAAGGGGGTTGGGATGAATTGGGAGACTGGGATTGACATATATACACTAATATGTATATAATAGATAACTAATAAAAAAAACCTGCTGTATAAAAAAAACGCATGCTGAAAAAAAAGAAAAATGATAAACTATGAAAGGAACATGGCACGCAGAAAGCACTCAATAAACACTCATTATTATTAATCGATAATCCGTATATACATAGATCCACAGGTATCACCTAATAGGCTTCTACATTAAACATAATATTTGATCCCCATGGATAGATAGCTTAATAGAAACACTGCATGCTGTCAAACTCTAAATAGTCAGGCTTGCTTCAATTTTCAAGCATTAAATTATATTTGACATCTCATTTAAAAATATCAGAGTAACTCAATGGAAGCCAAACCCCTACACTCACTTTAGAAAGATGTGGTTTTGAAAGAAAATAAAGTCTTCCCCATTATTATTTGGAAAACGGTACATTTAAGATGGCTTTTTGACAAATTTTTCTTGTATAATCCAACATTTTTGCAAATGCATTTCCTTTTGAATTATTTACTGATATCTAAAATGTAATGAATACAATTCTGCATTGTGACAGAATTTTTACTTACACTGAAGAATGAATTTTAGAATAGTAATTAAAATGATAGGAATTGGAGTTAGAAAAAACTTGGTTCAAATCCCTACTCGGCTACTCTGTGATTCTGGAAGATTGTATTTTCCAAAGATGGCTGCAACAATATCTCCCATCTGTGATTCTGGAAGATTCAGGAAGATTGTACTTTCCAAAGACGACTGCAACAGTATCTCCCATCCTCCATGCTTTCCATGCAACATACCTTGACATTCTTCCACTTAGTGGCAAGGATCCCTTCCCCTTGAAGCTGGGCATACCTTTATGACTGCCTCAACCAACAGAGTACTGTGGAAGTGACACCTGCAGTTTTCATGATTTGGCCATAAAAATGGCGCACACCTCTGCTTTGTTTTCTTGGAGTGCTTGTTCTTGGAACCCAGCCCCCATGCTCTGAGGAAGCCTGAACTAGTGCATGTAAAGAGAGCACCTGGAGAGGCCATGGTAAATGTCCCAGTCAACAGACCAGCTGAGAGTTCAGCCTGGTCAACAGCAACATCAGTGACTGCACACGTGAATGAAGGCGTCTCCAAAAGTTTACAGCCGAGATCCATCATCCCCAGAATCCACGCCTTCCCAGCTGAGGCCCCAGACATCACGGCCCTGCTGTGCACTGTCCAAATTCCTGACCCATGGAGTCTGTACGACTACTATACAATGGTTATTGTGTACCACTAAGCTCTGGGGTGATTTATGCAGCAATATTAAATGAAACAGTAACCTTGGGCTAGTTCTGTGTTCTCTCTAACCTTCACTTGCCTGAGTCCCTCACACGAGGAAAGAGAACCTCTAACACAGGGCTGATGAAGAATATACAACAAAAGTGAAAATATTAAAGTAGAAGTATTCACAGCCTCCCTCCCCAGGCTGCTCAGCAGAATTCTTTGTGTTGATCTGCTCCAAGGAATCTGTGGTCCTGAATAAAATAATGCATACAAATGGAGTATTGGAAGAAGATGAGAGAGAGGCTAAAAGCACCAAATAACTCCTGGAGAATAAGAATATCCAGATATCTAAAGAGAAATTTTAGGAAGTTCTGTTAAGAAACATATTTTAGGATACAACTTTAGGAAGATTTGTAGGTATCTTATTGCTATGTACCTTGAAGACACTTCTCAGTATCTTCAAGAGAGCTTTGGGATAAGCAAACATTATTTTTCAGTGCTTTGTATAAATGTCTGTGTTTCTATTGTATATGACACTAGGCTGAATGGCCTTAAAGTAAAAGCCAGAGGACCCAGATTTAGTTGGATTTCACCAAGCTAAACACAGTGCTGTTATATAGTAAATAAGAATCTGATGGGCAGCATCTCAAATAGTAAGAACCCGATGATGGAATAGTATTTAATTATTAATCTTAGGGTCTGACACATAAATCCTACCAGCATTTTCTTAGCCACATAATTCTACTTCATAGTACCTTGCTAGAAAAAAACAAAATTTTAGTTGTTTCACCCTACTTTATTTTTTGCATCAGAAAAAAATGTGTTTTAATTCTATGGAAACAGAAGTTTTCCAAATTATAGGTTCTTTTGACAAATATTTATTGAGTGCTTTTTCACTAATACACACTATGTACCAAGCACAGTACAAAGAAATACATGTATTCTTTCCTCAAAATGCCTATATCCTAGTTGGAAATAAAAGGAATAAGCATATGAGCAAGTAAACAATCAATACGTAAGTGTCAGATTAAAATTTAAGCCATGAATAGAAGACTCTTCATAAGAGATGTCAAGAGAACAGTACAAACCAAAAGTGTAATGCACTCAAAGAAGTACTGGCTTTGGTGGTGCAGTAGTTAAGAATCCGCCTGCCAATGCAGGGGACATGGGTTCTAGCCCTGGTCTGGGAAGATCCCACATGCTGCAGAGCAACTAAGCCCCTTAGCCATGCCTAGAGTCCGTGCTCCGCAACAAGAAAAGCCACCACAGTGAGAAGCCCATGCACCGCAATGACGAGTAGCCCCCACTCGCAGCAACTAGAGGAAGCCCGCACGCAGCAATGAAGACACAATGCAGCCAAAGAAATAAATAAATAAAAATTTTTTAAAAGAAAAAAGAAGTACTTGGCTTCATTCTGGAAAGATTTGGAAAATTTTCTTGTAGGTCAAAATGCCAAGTGAGGCCTTAAAGGAGAAATAAGATTAGTTACGCAGGAAGAAAGAAAAAAGTCATTCTGATCCAAGGGATAAAGCACAAATGCTATTTTTGTGTTGCTTAGTTGGCCAGTTGGTTGGTGGTTTGTTTGCTTTGGTTTCCTTTCAGTAAACAGACTGAAGCAGAAAAAATATGTATGAGAGAACTCAGTAACAACAGTTTAAAAAGGCAGATAAGAATGAGTCTGCGGTGAGTTCCTTCTATAGTCATCAAGGAATCGCTAACAACTTCAGAAGGAAAAAGAAAGATAAAATCTTCTGCAATGCTTGTTCTGAAGGCAGCAATGTAGGACGCATTAGAGGAAAACCTAGAAGCAGGGCAGCTGATTATTAATTACTGCCAAGTATGTGGTAATACAGACCAGAATCATCCAAAAATTATAAATACACTAAAGGCTGGGAGAATATTTTGATGTCACTAAAAACAATTCCTTGATTTAGAAATGATGAAGCTTCAAACAAGTCCCATGATGACATGAGCTAATTCATGGCAGAACAAAACTAAAATTGAAATCCTTAGATGTTAATTCCACTCCTTCTTTGATACTATGAAATACCTCCTAAAACTACATTATTAATTAAATATACTGGCAATTGATTACCTAACCCTAGTTTTCATCCGAATAATTGAGTCTCCTCAGAAGCCTGGGCTCATTACACTTCTGTAGAAAAGAGTAGATTTTAGCATCTCTTTGAAGTCTTGTGTTCCAGGATTTCTCCATAACATAACATCACTGCCATGAGATTACACTGGAATAACAGCAATACATTTATATGAACCTTGTGGCCAGGAAGCTTACAGAAATCATGACTGGAAATTTTTGTCATAATAAATCCAGTATTAAGATAGTGGGTAAATTTACTGACTATTCTTAACAGTTAAGGACAGATCCCAGGCAGGCATCCAAAGAATGTCTACACAAGGCCATGTATCAACATTTTTTACATGTCTTACTTACTTTCAGAAATTCATTCCTGCTTTGTTTCTGCAATGCGTTCAGAAGACTAGACAAAGTGAGAGCAGGACAACAGAAATGGAGGCTCAACCTGCCCTGTGATTGACACTGCGGAAACTGGATCCCAGCTAACATGGCAGAGTTACTCCCATGTCCCAGAAAAGCCACGGTTCCATGATAAGCATTTGGAGTGCGTTATAGAAAGATCTGTCTGATAAAGTCTGGAGAAATGAATGGGTTTAGATTCACTGAATCTAATGGGTTTAGAAATGAAATGTTTAGAAGAACAATTTTATATTTTTAGGGTTGAATTTAGCTAAATGTTATTGCTTTAAATCTTCCTCTATATGTATCGCCTGTTAAATCCTTAGTGCTAATCTTTAGCCCATTTATAAAGAGTTTTGAGTTTTTTATGCTAAAAAATATGATTATCTCCTTACAGCAAACAAGAGGCTGTTCAATGATCACAGCTGATGTTAAAGCATCACTACCAGTTGGCTGAAATATACTTAATTGTATGCTAATTATTTTGAATAGTAAGGACTTTTTGGAAATAAGTATCTTAAGTTAAACACAGAAAACTCCTAAATTAGCATCATCAATGTCACAATTGCCTACATTACAAAAAAAAGGTAAATTTTAAATCAAAATTTGAGTCATAAACACCATCTCATTCAGCACCATTTCATGTTCCTCCTGGTCTAATCCCTAAATGAAGCTATTTTGAAATGAAAACAATTTGCAACCATTGCATGTATTCACGCACACACACACACACAAAATGTTGTGTATATCTTAGCTAATAATACTTTCCACACATGTAGCACTTTATAAATTAGAAAATGAATTCACATTAACTGTCTGCAAAATCTTTCATGCAGACACTATTTAAAAACATTATCCAAACTGCTTTTTTTTCTCTAAGTCCACTAAGTGCTGAGTATACCTTTGACTACATTCCCTTATGCTGTTCTCTAGTAAGTTATTTCACATTTTTACCATTTCATCAAATAGCAGCAATCCTCAAATCAGTCCATTGAAATATATGCCCAGATAGTAACATGTAAATATACAGGAAGAGTCAGAGGAAAGGTCTTTCTGAGGCTGCTTTAAACACCTAGAATGAAGGGGAAATGATTTCAGCAGTAAAAGAATCAGCAGGAACAGGAAAGTACCAACTCTGATTAGAAGCCTTGAAAGCACTAACTGCAGCATCTCAAGATAAAATACGATTTTCAATAACTCACCCTGCATCGCAGCGCTTGTAAGTGGTGAGAGGTGATTGGAGGAGGAAAAAGAATTTGACCTTTCCTTAGCGAAGTAAAAGAAGTTCATCCATTGAACTGGAAGCTTTTAGTGGAGTAACTGGAAGACAAAGCCACATGTCTGAAAGGAACAGGAAGTGCCGAGTTTCACAGTTTTATCAGAGACGGTGCTTCAATGAGTTTACATTTGATTGAAACTCAAAGAATTCCTACAGAACCACTGAACAGTCCCTTTAAGATTCAAAATTTCTCATAAATTCCTCTTTATTAAATTCAACGCATATAGAACATTGCAAAATGCACTAAGTCCTTCAGGAAACACTACTGCATTGTACAACATATCAAAGCATGTTAAAAATTATCTCTATAAGAGGGAAACATAAAACCAGAGCTTGTACGATGTTAAAATAACTGTCTGTCTGGTATTTAGCTATACACAAAATATACCCCCTTCCTCTTTCCATGTAGCACTGCTACTTTTTTCTCCCATTTCATTGGAAGTTTCTGGTGTTAGAAAGTCTCAGGTTTACCTCCCATTGGATTATTTTCTTTGACTTGGCCATGAAAAACCCAGTTTTTTAAAAATGAATTTTAAATTAATGATGGTGCTGAAAAAGTAACATACTGCAGATATTAAATGCGGTTTGTTTTAGGTTTGTTAATAAACCATTAGTTTCTTTTGTAAAAAAAAAATATAGTTTTAACATCTACTTAGGTTATCTCTCCTTTATCATTTTAACCAGTAACTCCACAAATCAAAGTAACTAGGGAGGAGTAATGCCTAGTCAATGTATATTCTGTATCTTAGAACTAATTTTCAATAATTTAAAAGGAAGAAAATGGGACCAGTCTGCATCTAAGGAATCTGATGTGAGCCATCACTGATTCATTTCCTTTTACCCAGCATCTTGCACCAAAAAGGCAGTAAATAAATACCAGTTTCGCGAATGAATAATAAAAATTAAGAGGCAGATAACTGACTGAATCACCATACTGTTTATCCGCTGGAAATGATACATTAACCAGAAAACCGCTAAGAACCTACATAAGATAAATGTCACATTCTGACAAAAGCACTATAAAACAGAAGAAAAAACAGTGTAAGTAAAGTGAGCAACTAGGAACTAAGTAAATAAAGCAATGACTGGTATAGTAGTCAGAATAGTAGCTTCCCAAGATGTCCATGTCCTAATCCCAGAAATCTATGAATATATTACCTGCATAGAAAAAATGACTTATTAAGCTAATTTACTAGGCTAAAGATCTTGAGATGGGAAGATTAGCCTGAATTATCCAGGTGGATCCCATGTAATCATCAGGATCCCTATAATAGCTGGGTATGAGTGTCAGAATCAGGGAAGAAAATATGACAATCAAAGCAGGGGTCTGAGTGATAAAATTGCTAGCACTGAAGATGGAGAAAGGGGCCCAGAAGCCAAGGAATGCAAGCAGCCTTAAGACATTGAGGAAAGCAAGGAAATAAATTCTGCCAACACCCTGATTTTAGCCCAGTGAATTCCATTTCAGACTTCTACCTTCCAGAACTACAAGATGAATCTGTGGTAGTTTCTTAGAGCAGCAATGGGAAACTAGTACCTGGGGCTAAATATTACTTCTTAATTTCTAAATCCACTTTCAATTAAAAGAAGTCATTCTTACTTAAAAAATGAGAAGAGTGTGAGCAAAAAACACAGAGAAGTATGTGACAGTTTCTACTCTGTCCATCTTAACGGATACTACACAAGCCAATCCGATGTATAATGCAGATTAACTATGCATGGAGGAGGCGCAGCTCATATTAACGGGGAATCTATACATCTACGACTTTTAAGTCAAAGTTAATTAAGCTGAGAATGACATCTCACCATCTGAATGTTTCCTATCTTGCTGTTCAAAATGTGGTTAACCACGAACACTTCAGATTTTCAATTTAGAAATGACTACTTTCTTTACTCCTTTGTCAGATCCTAATCGGCAAGGGAATGCATAATTAAAAATAACTCTCAGCCTTGAGAGATAGAAAGCCAACAGTCCCACGTTCCATATAAATATGCAAATTCTCTTTATGATTCTTTTAAATGAACCTGCTTTCTCCATTGCACAAGGATGGTAAGTATCCTACTGCACTAATAACCTTTCAATATTATTAACTATGTTTTCCTTTCAGGTCTAAAATAAGTACCTGGTTGCTGGTTAAGAAAAATCTCTGGGGAGGAATGGCTTCTAAATGGTGTTTGTTTCTATAAACACAAAATATGTCATTAATTCAGTTTTATCCCAGAGAGGATAGTTGTTTACATGCATTATGGTGATTTTATTGTATCTTATTAAGGAATAACGGCAAACAAAAGCAACTGCATTAACACGGTCTTCTAATAAAATGTAACGTTTTTGCTACTCTAATTAGTTACTCCCATTTCATGACAGAATGAAGCCAGATATGCTTGGTTATGTTTGAGCCGTGAAGTCTGTAAAGAGGACCGCCTTCCACTGGTTTTCAGCCGTCGATGCTCCAGGCTGCTGTGCAGGACTGTTCCAGAAGCAAGGCCAAACTTTAGCTGAAAAGAACTGGTCTTACCTCAAGAGGTTTCCCAAAAACTATGTTGCAGAAAGAGCTTCCCAGCAAAAAACTGTATACTGAAATAATTGCTGTCTTGAGGAATGGACTAGGTACATAGTTGGCCACACGCCTTGCTGTAGGACCAAATACAGGCACAATTAGCTGCACTGGAGCAGTCCTATACTTGTGGATTTGGAGGCACGTGTGTAAAAAACAGTAGGTGCTTTGAAAAGCTAGCTCTCAACAATTTGTGTCTCACTTCAAACACAGCTACATCTATTTTAATAACTTAAATTTCCTTAATAAATTAAGCAGGTATGCCGAGTAGTTGCTTTCTCCCCCCTGACACCTGCTGCTTTCCATAATCTTCCGCATTCTCTGTAAATGAGTGACAAGATCCACCCTGCTTGCTGAGGATCTTTTGGTGAACAAAGTGGGAAAGACATTTGCGTGGAAACAGCTACTCCCATCATTATGTCAGCTTTCTTTTCTGTAAGATAGAACTCTATGAAATCAGATTCTTATTTTTCATAAAGTGAAGGATTGATTTTTTTTTTCTTTTGCTTTACCCTAATAGCAACAAGAGCATGCCATTGATTTAATGGGAGATTTTTATTATCTTAATTACATTCACAGAAATTAAGTGCCAGTGAATCATGATGTATTGGAACCAAGGTAGGATTCACTTCGGCATCTGGCTAAATTCGAGGGTTGCAGTTTGTATCTTACTTGTGGCCCAAGTGAAAGCCAGTGGGTCTCTTCAGAATCACAAGTCACCAGGTCTGTGTATGAGTGAAGCAAACCCCAGTTGCCTTTTGTAAGTGTGCGGTAAAGATGCGGGGACAGAAAGCTCAAAAATAGATTAGGAAGAATGGCCTAACAGAATTGAACTCAAATGGTTTTAGCACATCCTTGATGTATGGCAAGCAGGCGCTATTATGTGTGAGCACATCACTATTTACTTACAAGTGCCTAAAGAAAAATATTCAAGAGAAACTATCAACTACCAGCGGAAAGAAAGTCAGGGCTAGGTGAGAAACAAATTTGGTTTCATGCCACTAGAATCCTTAGAGTGGAAGGAATGTCACAGGATCTAAGTTCTGGTAGGACATGAACATGAGGCCTGTGTTTGTCTTGTTGACCAGAACACTCCCAGCCACTGAGCACAAGTCCTGCCCTATGGTACATATCTGTTGAATGAGGAATGTATGAGTAATTCAAATTAATGTCCAGTAAATTGCAACTGTCAACCCTTTAGGATCCTCAGAAAACCAGCTTTGAGCAAAGCTATGATTATTAGATCTACGACATTAAAGAAGAATATTACCATGATGGACTTACAGTACTGTCCAGAAGGGGACAGTCAGAGGACCATATTTATAGTACTTAGAGTGTCATGGCCTGGGATGGGTGATATTAAGGTGAGGCTTACAAAGAAGGGAAATGGCTAGAGTTCGGCAGAATGAATGACATAGTAGTTTTGGATTGGTAGGTGCAGTGTGGCAATCTTCTTGAAAAAAAGTCTAGATGAGGAAACTGTTCATCTTAATTGGTCAGGGTCTCCAGAGAAACAATATATGTGGAAAGAGATTTATTATAAGGAATTACCTCAAAGGATTATGGAAGCTGACAAGTCCCAGGGTCTGCAGGGTGAGTCCAGCAAGTTAGAGACCCAAGAAAGCTGATGGTCTAGTTCCAGCCTGAGTCCAAAGGCCTGAGAAGCAGAAGAACTGGCGGTATAGCTCCAGTCTGAAGACCAGCAAGCTGGAGACCCAGGAAGAGCCAATGTTTCAGTTAAATCCAAAGGCAGGAAAAAAGCCAAGGTCCCAGTTTGAAGGCCATCAGGCGGGAACAATTCTCTCTCACTCAGGGGAAAATCAACCTTTTATTCAAGTCTTCAACTGATTTGATGAGGCCCACCCACCTTATGGAGGGCAATCTGCTTTACTCAATTTACCAATTGAAATGTTAATCTCACCCCAAAACACCCTCACAGAAACACCAGAATAATGGACCAAATGTTGGGGCACCTCATGGCCCAGTCAAGGTGACATGTAACATGAACCATCACACTCAATAAGTATGCTATTTCAGTTGGTTCACATTGTTATTTTCCAGGAACCAGCAGCTAAATTACATTTGCTTATTTTTAGCACAAAGTATGTCCAGTCCCTATATTGTTTAATTATGCTGGTTTCAGTTTCCAAACTTTTATCTTAGTTACTCTTAGAATCTCATGTTTAAAACCAAAGGTCCTAAAATCAGTGCAGTCATCTGTCCTATGCATGAGATTTCATGGTTGTCTTATGGCTAGCAAATTTCATATTATGGCTGTAAACATGAAAAGTACATTAAAAGGCTGGGATTATCCAGATATTCTACAGTATTCTCACAGAGTGCATGCAGATAATTGAGGAAATATTCTGGAGTATAAGACATCTAGATAACAGTCTCAGTCTGTACCTTACAGTGAAAGCACTGTCTTATTTCCCTGCCATATCAGTCTTCATAATGCAAAACAGTGACATCTCAGAGTTCCCCAGTTACTGTGATTAGAATAGAACTCCTAATCAAGTGATTCAGGTCCTAGAGGAGAACCTTCAGCTCGCTAGCGTGATTACCAAATCCCTATTGCCATAGATCAAGGCCTAACAAAGTACAGCCCCAGGAGCCAAATCCTGTCCCCATAGGAGTTTATGGGAAAGCACCGCTCCCATTCATTTACACTTTGTCTCTGGTTGACTCAGCACTACAACAGCAGCAAAGGTAAACCACTATGACAGAAACTCTACACCCTGCAAAGCCTAAAACATTTACTATCTGGCCTTCGATGGAAAAACTTTGTTAGCCTCTGATCTGTATGGATACATAGACACAGAAGTTTTACAGATTGTCTTTCTATGCAGAACTAAATATTAACTCTGTAAAAGATTTTTTTTAGCTGATTATAACATCACAAAGCTGCTTTTCTTCTAAAATATCATTTTATTCCTTTTTCATATTTTATATGAGGTTTGCTGTAAAGATTCTAAGCTCACTTAGCCTTCTCTTCTCAGTTTCCTCAATAAGAAAATCATCTGGACCCTATAAGTGTGAAGTAATAATTACAAAGAGTTTAGGATATGTCAAATAAAGAATAATATATGACAGCTGTAATATATCTAAAAATGTCTTACAATATATATATGATATACCCACCATTTTGTTTTCATATACTGCTGTTTAGACCTACTATACTGTATATTCAGTGAGTTATTAGAGATACATATTTGCCCCTAAATGCCCACTTATTGATTACTTATTCTCAGTGACAAAGCCCCAAGGACAATCATTGAGTAAGTATTTATCTGTGACCAATATCCATTTAATCCAAGTCTTTGCAAGGAGCTTCACAACTGACAGGACAATAAATAAGCTTTTCATGCGCATTTTCATTCCGGGTTCATGTGCTTTCTCCACACCCTTGACTTCACACAAGGTAAAGTCTGCATGTTTGTGGCCTGACTTGGGAAGCGATAGTTTCATCTGTGTCCCACATTAACTCCCTTAAACTCAAAATACAACTGCGAGAACAGTGATTAATTAGTTCTCAGATTTGCCACCTACTTCATTCAAGTCCTACAAGGTGAGAAATGACAAATTTGGACTAAGAGAGAATGAATGCTAATGAGGTTGTGATTCCACCCTTTGAAACAGAAAGAAAGGAGTGGTGAGCCTTGCACGGCAGTCACTGGTGTGCTGGTGAACGTTTAACCACGGCCTCGAAGCTTGGAGGGGGAAAACTGATTTGCAGTGTTTGCCTATTTTTGAAGTGTAAATCCTCCCAAAGACGATTTCAAGCTATCCACCTGATGTCACTGAACGCAGAGTTGGGAAAAGACTCACAGTAGAACACTATTTTATAGTTTCTCCTCCATGAGATACAATGTTACAGGTAAATGAACTCAAGAGCATCGAGAATAATAAAATGTAGTAAAATAATTAGGAGGTGATAGATTTTTAACATTGCCTACTTTTGTTTTTAATATAATTTATTTACTTCTAAATTTATTGTTTAGAACAACAAGGTCCTCCTGTATAGCACAGGGAACTATATTCAATATCCTGTGATAAACCATACTGGAAAAGAAAATGAAAAAGAATGTATATATGTATGTGTGTGTGTATATATATATATATATATATATATACACGTATATATATAAACTGAGTCATTTTTCTGTACAGCAGGAATTAACGTAACATTGTAAATCAACTATACTTCAATAAAATTTTTTAAAGTGTATAATTAATTTTTAATAATAGCTCTGCTTAACCACCAGATCACAAAATTCCTGAAAACTTCACAATCATCTCCTACCAGCTTGGTACAAGCCAACTTTCATGAGCTGGAACAAGCCAGCTCTAGCACATCACTGCTGTGAGTCTATATTCTGCATAAGATTTAACTGCGCTGCTTTTATTTTTTATGAGAGAGAAACTTCTTCATTATTTTTTTTTTATTCAAACAGAAAGTCGCAAAAATTACAATCATCCTCATCAGTTCACTCAGTCCAATGTAATTAATATTTTTTCATCTTGATCTTTTGTTAGCACTTTTATGAATTCATCACTTTTCCATTAGAGTTCTGAAAATGCTTATTCATTCAGTTCAGCAGTACAGTCAGTTACCAGAAACCTGTACTTGTCAGAGTCTTTACCATGAATTCCTTGAAGATGACACCCTTTTATGGGAACATTTTTGCAAAAGCATCAGAGTACACCCAGAACTGTCTGTAAATGACAAAAGACTTAAAAATGACCACAGTTAAAGATTTGATGAAAGTTCATAATAATGCAATTGACAAGGAAATTTAGTTTTTTCTGAGACATGCATTTTAAAGTAATAACGAGAATTATGACTTATAACATTATGCCAGAACATATAAGATTTTTAGAAATTTCATGTAATGTCTGAAACATTTATATTAAAATATTTCCATACAAATAACCCAAAGAAAGTTTACCATTAGTTGTTCTTATTGGTTGTTTGTTTTTTTATACTGCAGGTTCTAATTAATCATCAATTTTATACACATCAGTGTATACATGTCAATCCCAATCGCCCAATTCAGCACACCACCATCCCCACCGAACCACGGTTTTTCCCCCTTGCTGTCCATACGTTTGTTCTCTACATCTGTATCTTAACTTCTGCCCTGCAAACTGGTTCATCTGTACCATTTTTCTAGGTTCCACATACAGGCGTTAATATATGATATTTGTTTTTCTCTTTCTGACTTACTTCACTCTGTATGACAGTCTCCAGTTCCATCCACGTCTCAAAAAATGACTCAATTTCGTTCCTTCTTATGGCTGAGTAATATTCCATTGTATATATGTACCACACCTTCTTTATCCATTCATCTGTCGATGGGCATTTAGGTTGCTTCCATGACCTGGCTATTGTAAATAGCGCTGCAATGAACATTCGGGTGCATGTGTCTTTTTGAATTACGGTTTTCTCTGGCTATATGCCCAGTAGTGGGATTGCTGGGTCATATGGTAATTCTATTTTTAGTTTTTTAAGGAACCTCCATATTGTTCTCCATAGTGGCTGTATCAATTTACATTCCCACCAACAGTGCAAGAGGGTTCCCTTTTCTCCACACCCCCTCCAGCAATTGTTGTTTGTAGATTTTCTGATGATGCCCATTCTAACTGGTGTGAGGGGATACCTCACTGTAGTTTTGATTTGCATTTATCTAATAATTAGTGATGTTGAGCAGCTTTTCATGTGCTTCTTGGCCATCTGTACGTCTTCTTTGCAGAAATGTCTATTTAGGTTTTCTGCCCATTTTTGGATTGGGTTGTTTGTCTCTTTAATATTGAGCTGCATGAGCTGTTTATATATTTTGGAGATTAATCCTTTGTCCGTTGATTCGTTTGCAAATATTTTCTCCCATTCTGAGGGTTGACTTTTCGTCTTCTTTATGGTTTCCTTTGCTGTGTAAAAGCTTTTAAGTTTCATTAGGTCCCATTTGTTTATTTTTATTTCCATTACTCTAGGAGGTGGATCAAAAAAGATCTTGCTGTGATTTATGTCAAAGAGTGTTCTTCCTATGTTTTCCTCTAAGAGTTTTATAGTGTCCGGTCTCACATTAAGGTTTCAAATCCATTTTGAGTTTATTTTTGTGTATGGTGTTAGGGAGTGTTCTAATTTCATTCTTTTACATGAAGCTGTCCAGTTTTCCCAGCACCACTTATTGAAGAGACTGTCTTTTCTCCATTGTATATCTTTGCCTCCTTTGTCATAGATGAGTTGACCATAGGTGCGTGGGTTTATCTCTGGGTTTTCTATCTTGTTCCACTGATCTATGTTTTGGTTTTTGTGCCTGTACCATATTGTCTTGATTACTGTAGCTTTGTAATATAGTCTGAGGTCAGGGAGTCTGATTCCTCCAGCTCCGTTTTTTTCCCTCAAGACTGCTTTGGCTATTCGGGGTCTTTTATGTCTCCATACAAATTTTAAGATGATTTGTTCTAGTTGTGTAAAAAATGCCATGGTAATTTGATAGGGATTGCATTCAATCTGTAGATTGCTTTGGGTAGTATAGTCATTTTCACAATATTGATTCTTCCAATCCAAGAACATGGTATATCTCTCCATCTGTTGGTATCATCTTTAATTTCTTTCAACAGTGTCTTCTGGTTTTCTCCATACAGGTCTTTTGTTTCGCTAGGTAGGTTTATTCCTAGGTATTTTATTCTTTTTGTTGCAATGGTAAATGGGAGTGTTTCCATAATTTCTCTTTCAGATTTTTCATCATTAGTATATAGGAATGCAAGAGATTTCTGTGCATTAATTTTGTATCCTGCAACTTTACCAAATTCATGGATTAGCACTAGTAGTTTTCTGGTGCCATCTTTAAGATTCTCTACGTATAGTATCATGTCATCTGCAAACAGTGACAGTTTTACTTCTTCTTTTCCAATTTGTATTCCTTTTATTTCTTTTTCTTCTCTGATTGCTGTGGCTAGGACTTCCAAAACTATGTTGAATAAGAGTCTTGTTCGTTCCTTGTCTCGTTCCTGATCTTAGAGGAAATGCTTTCAGTTTTTCACCATTGAGAATGATGTTTGCTGTGGGTTTGTCATATATGGCCTTTATTATGTTGAGATAGGTTCCCTCTATGCCCACTTTCTGGAGAGTTTTTATCAGAAATGGGTGTTGAATTTTGTCAAAAGCTTTTTCTGCATCTATTGAGATGATCATATGGTTTTTATTCTTCAATTTGTTAATATGGTGTATCACATTGATTGATTTGCGTATATTGAAGAATCCTTGCATCCCTGGGATAAATCCCACTTGATCATGGTGTTTGATCCTTATAATGTGTTGTTGGATTCTGTTTGCTAGTATTTTGTTGAGGATTTTTGCATCTATATTCATCAGTGATAATGGTCTGTAATTTTATTTTTTTGTAGTTTGTCTGGTTTTGGTATCAGGATGATGGTGGCCTCATAGACTGAGTCTGAGAGTGTTCCTTCGTCTGCAATTTTTTGGAAGAGTTTGAGAAGGATGGGTGTTAGCACTTCTCTAAATGTTTGATAGAATTCACCTGTGAAGCCATCTGGTCCTGGACTTTTGTTTGTTGGAAGATTTTTCATCACAGTTTCAATTTCATTACTTGTGATTGGTCTGTTCATATTTTCTGTTTCTTCCTGGTTCAGTCTTGGAAGGTTACACCTTTCTAAAAATTTGTCCATTTCTTCCAGGTTGTCCATTTTATTGGCATAGCATTGCTTGTAGTAGTCTCTTAGGATGCTTTGTATTTCTGCAGTGTCTGTTGTAACTTCTCCTTTTACATTTCTAATTTTATTGAGTCCTCTCCCTCTTTTTCTTGATGAGTCTGGCTAATGGTTTATCAATTTTGTTCATCTTCTCAAAGAACCAGCTTTTAGTTTTATTGATCTTTGCTATTGTTTCCTTTGTTTCTGTTTATTTCTGCTCTGATCTTGATGATTTCTTTCCTTCTGCTAACTTTGGGTTTTGTTTGTTCTTTTTTCTCTAGTTCCTTTAGGTGTAAGGTTACATTGTTTACTTGAGATTTTTCTTGTTTCTTGAGGTAAGCTTTTATAGCTATAAACTTCCCTCTTAGAACTGCTTTTGCTGCATCCCATAGGTTTTGGATCATCGTGTTTTCATTGTCATTTGTCTCTAGGTATTTTTTGATTTCCCCTTTGATTTCTTCAGTGATCTCTTGGTTGTTTAATAACGTATTGTTTAGCCTACATGTGTTTGTGTTTTTTACGTTTTTTTCCCTGTAATTCATTTCTAATCTCATAGCGTTGTGGTCAGAAAAGATGCTTGATATGATTTCAATTTTCTTAAATTTACTGAGGCTTGATTTGTGACCCAAGATGTGCTCTATCCCAGAGAATGTTCCGTGCGCACTTGAGAAGAAAGTGTAATCTGGTGTTTTTGGATGGAATGTCCTATAAATATCAATTAAATCTATCTGGTCTACTGTGTCATTTAAAAGCTTCTGTTTCCGTATTTATTTTCATTTTGGATGATCTGTCCATTGGTGTAAGTGAAGTGTTAAAGTCCCCCACTATTATTGTGTTACTGTAGATTTCTTCTTTTATAGTTGTTAACAGTTGCCTTATGTATTGAGGTGCTCCTATGTTGGGTGCATATATATTTATAATTGTTATATCTTCATCTTGGATTGATCCCTTGATTGTTATGTAGTGTCCTTCCTTGCCTCTTGTAACATTCTTTATTTTAAAGTCTATTTTATCTGATATGCGTATAGCTACTCCAGCTTTCTTTTGATTACCATTTGCATGGAATATCTTTTTCCATCCCCTCACTTTCAGTCTGAACGTGTCCCTAGGTCTGAAGTGGGTCTCTTGTAGACAGCATGTATATGGGTCTTGTTTTTGTATCCATTCAGCAAGCCTGTATCTTTTGGTTGGAGCATTTAATCCATTCACATTTAAGGTAATTATCGATATGTATGTTCCTATGACCATTTTCTTAATTGTTTTGGGGTTTTTTTGTGGGTCCTTTTCTTCTCTTGTGTTTCCCGCTTAGAGAAGTTCCTTTAGCATTTGTTGTACAGCTGGTTTGGTGGTTCTGAATTCCCTTAGCTTTTGCTTGTCTGTGAAGCTTTTGATTTCTCCATCGAATCTGAATGAGATCCTTGCCTGGTAGAGTAATCTTGGTTGTAGGTTCTTCCCTTTCATCACTTTAAGTATATCATGCCACTCCCTTCTGGCTTGTAGAGTTTCTGCTGAGAAATCAGCTGTTAACCTTATGGGAGTTCCCTTGTATGTTATTTGTCATTCTTCCCTTGTTGCTTTCAGTAATTTTTCTCTGTCTTTAATTTTTGCCAATTTGATTACTATGTGTCTCAGCGTGTTTCTCCTTGGGTTTATCCTGTATGGGACTCGCTGCACTTCCTGGACTTGGGTGGCTATTTCCTTTCCCATGTTAGGGAAGTTTTCGACTATAATGTCTTCAAATATTTTCTCGGGTCCTTTCTCTCTCTCTTCTCCTTCTGGGACCCCTATAATGTGAATGTTGTTGCATTTAATGTTGTCCCAGAGGTCTCTGAGGCAGTCTTCATTTCTTTTCATTCTTTTTCCTTTATTCTGTTCCACAGCAGTGAATTCAACCATTCTGTCTTCCAGGTCACTTATCCGTTCTTCTGCCTCAGTTATTCTGCTATTGATTCCTTCTAGTGTAGCTTTCATTTCAGTTATCGTATTGTTCATCTCTGTTTGTTAAACATTTCTTGCATCTTCTCGATCTTTGCCTCCATTTCTTTTTCCGAGGTTCTGGATCATCTTCACTATCATTATTCTGAATTCTTTCTCTGGAAGGTTGCCTATCTCCACTTCATTTAGTTGTTTTTCTGGGCTTTTATCCTGTTCCTTCATCTGCTATATAGCCCTCTGCCTTTTCATCTTGTCTATCTTTCTGTGAATGTGGTTTTTGTTCCACAGGCTGCAGGATTGTAGTTCTTCTTGCTTCTGCTGTCTGCCCTCTGGTGGATGAGGCTATCTAAGAGGCTTGTGTAAGTTTCCTGATGGGAGGGACTGGTGGTGGGTAGAGCTGGGTGTTGCTCTGGTGGGCAGAGCTCAGTAAAACTTTAATCTGCTTGACTGTTGATGGGTGGGGCTGGGTTCCCTCCCTGTTGGTTGTTTTGCCTGAGGCAACCCAACACTGGAGCCTACCTGGGCTCTTTGGTGGGGCTAATGACAGACTCTGGGAGGGCTCACACCAAGGAGTACTTCCCAGAACTTCTACTGCCAGTGTCCTTGTCCCCATGGTGAGCCAAAGCACCACCCCCCCGCCTCTGCAGGAGACCCTCCAACACTAGCAGGTAGTTCTGGTTCAGTCTCCCCTGGGGTAACTGCTCCTTCCCCTGGGTCCCGATGTGCACCCTACTTTGTGTGTGCCCTCCAAGAGTGGAGTCTCTGTTTCCCCCAGTCCTGTCGAAGTTCTGCAGTCAATTCCCACCTGACTTCAAAGTCTGATTCTCTAGGAATTCCTCCTCCCGTTGCCGGACCCCCAGGTTGCAAAGCCTGATGTGGGGCTCAGAACCTTCACTCCATTGGGTGGACTTCTGTAGTTTAAGTGTTCTCCAGTCTGTGAGTCACCCACCCAGCAGTTATGGGATTTGATTTTACTGTGATTGAACCCCTCCTACCATCTCATTGTGGCTTCTCCTTTGTCTTTGGATGTGGGCTATCTTTTTTGGTGAGTTCCAGTGTCTTCCTGTCGATGACTGTCCAGCAGCTGGTTGTGATTCTGGTGTTCTCTTAAGAGGGAGTGAGAGCACATCCTTCTACTCCACCATCTTGGTTCCTCCTCCCACTTTGTCATTATTAATAAAGTTTAAAACAACTCTCTCACTTCTCACCTACTCCCTGTCACTCATACAGACATACATTCATATATACACAGAGTCTTATTGAATTTAACATCTCTGGAACAAAAACTGTATACCCAATGGCTGTCACTATGGAGGTGACAATCAACTGGCGATTTTTTAAACGTTTTTATGGGCTGAATGCAAGACATCATTACTTCCCAGTTTTGGTTGAGGAGTCTTGCATATCAAACTGCAAATCGGCATACTAACTTCTTGTGAGTCAAGATAAGATATCTTATTAAGCTTTGCATACTCAGAGCACAACATAATGCACCACACACGGCAGGTACTCAGGAAATACTTGCTAAATGAAACACTGATTAATACTGCTATGAAAAAAAGGGTCCCATATTGTTCCCTCCCAAAATTTCACAAACTATTCAATCACAGAATGCAGCTAGTTCTTTTGGAAATTTTCAGTGGAAATATTTTGTGCTGCATCAGTACAGATTTCAAACAATTACAGACACAAACGAATTTTTAAGGATTTTTAAGGATTCTACATACTTCAAATGTTCAATTTAAAGACTGAATTTCCTAGATGAATCAACAAAGCCTACTGTTGCCTAAACTGAAAAATTCAGTTATAAAGCGTCCAGAAAAGTACCTAGTGAATAGTAATTTCAATAAACTTTTATTGAAAGAAACACCCTTAATTTGGCTAACAAAGCACTATCATCATGGCCACTCATCACTAAATAAGAGCTCTAAAGTTTAAAAATATATGCCAGAGAAGAGAAAAATAAAGATGTAACCTGACCAGGTTATATATTTTATCTAAAAGATAATGCTCGATGGACTTGATCAGGCTATAAGTGAAAGCTTTAGAATTTTGAATCATTTTCTTTTTAAGTATTTTGGAAGTTCCAGGAAACAACTCAAATTAGTCCCTAGGTACAAGGTAGGGGTAGGGAGTTGGGGAAAGGATATTTTTGTTATTCAGTAAACATTGCACATGACATCTTGTCACCCAGAGATAGATTTCTCAAAAAAATAGTAACAGTGTCTTTGGTCTTTCTTAGCAAGCTAATGAGACTTACTGAAGACATTCACCCTATTATGATTCCCGGATTGAACCTCGGACTCTGAGGTCATAAATGCTTGGTGGACCTTCCCAATATCATAGCGATGTTTTATGTTTTGTTTGTTTAGGGAGGGTTTGATTTCTGCCTCTATGTCCCTCAGGAAAACTTTCAGAAACCCAGATTTGTTTTTCGTTCCTGATTTTGCCTCTCTTCCTGCTTTGAGCTTTGCCCCCGATTTCCACAATATTAGCAGCTACTAATTGTTTTTCTTACCAGTGACCAGCTCCATCTCTGACCTGCCACACACCCAGCCAGTTCCCCAAGTAGGTTCTCAAAAGTTTGACTGCTTAAAGCTGTGACCACTTAAGGGCAAGGTGTCTGTGTTATTTACAATTCTGCAGTACCTTAGGACACCACTGTCCAATTTAATTAAAATTAATTTAATTTAATTAAAATTAATTAAATTAATTCAATTTAATTAGAATTTATTTGATTTAATTAATTAGAATTGCTTCAATTAAATTAATTAATTCAATTGAAGTAATTCAATTGAATTAATTAATTAATTAAAATTAATTCAACTGGCCAAATGGGAACACATTCCAACATTGAAAGATAATATCTGACTGCTTCCATTTCCAAAATATTATAGTCTGAACCAGAAACAAATCACATCAAATGAACTCCTTCTTTTAAAAACCACATGACTGGCACATTAAAGAATAGATGATGCTATTGATTGTCTGGATTTTAATACGTCATTTGATTAGGTGTCTTTCAGGTTCTTTCCAGTCAATTGGCCAGGCTTCCTGGAGCCACATATCAAAATTTCTATGTCAAATATCAGTAGTATTGATTTAAAGTGATATTTTTGGTTAGCATTTCAAAGTGTTTTTATATACATTGTCATATTTTATATATATAAAATTAATTATATATCAGCTGATGGACATGAAAATTAAAGATCACTATCATAGCAGCTAAGTAATAAAACACAAATCATTTGACTGAAAATCACTAGTTGTTTCCACCACACCATCCTGCATTATCTATTTCTCTGTCCTTTATAGTTTTTCTCTCAGCATCTTTATTATATAATAATAAATAACAGGAAATGGGTGAAAGAGGCCAAAAGGTACAAACTTCCGGTTATAAAATAAATAAGTAATGCGGATATAATGTACAGCATGGCAACTGTAGTTAATAATTTTTAAAAACTCAGGAATCGACTTAGAACTGATGCACTGCCTGACTTGTAAAAAATACTGCTTTTTTTGTATATTAGAGTGATGGTTTTCAAGGATCTCTTTTTTAAAAAATTTAATTTTAAAAACTGTTTTACCGAAGTATAATATGGATACAGAAAAGTTTACACATCACCGCGGAATTATCACAAACTGAATAAATCTATGTAACAACCACCCAGACCAAGAAAGAATGCCCCCGGTAGCCTTCTTCGTGTTCCCTCCCAATTAATACCTCCTTCCTCCTCCTTGAAGGGACCTGTGGTGACTTACAACACTTAGTGTAATTGGGACTTTATATAAATGGAAGTATGCGTCCTGTATTATGTTGTCAGGCTTCTTTTGCTCCAAAGTATATGCATGAGATCATCATGCTGTTGCTGTAGCTTTAACTTACTTATCTTCATCGTGCAGAGAATTCCCTTGTATGAACCCATCACAATTTATTGATCCATTTTATTTTGGAGGGAATTTAGGTCATGGTCCATTTAGGGTTAACATGAAAAATGAAGTTCTATTCATTCCTATGCAAATCTTTTTTGATGCACGTGTGCATGCATTTTTGGAGGCATACATCAAAGACTAAACGTGCTGGATCATTAAGGTAATCTAATTTTAAGTAAGAAAGTTTACTACATGTGAGGGCTTTTATTCCTTTTGTTAATTTACATTCTAAATGTATTCCTGAATTCATGAATTCTGACTTTTTCAGAACTGCCTCTTTAACTTTTATAACTCAAGTAAACTTTATTTTAACCATATCTATCACTTGGTATAAACTTCCTGAACTTCTGGTTTCTACATATAAGTTTTAAAGGAAAATTATACTTTATTCTCTAAGCTTTTTTTTTATAACTAGAGTAATTGGAATCATTCTTAAATCTATCTCTGTAAGAGCTCTTTTAAAGTGTACTGATAGTACAATTGATGATTGGAATAGTAAAATGAAGACTGATTATGGCAGATAAAATACCTGTATGCCTTAATCATTATAAATGCCAACCAAAAAGAGTTTCTGAAAGGAACTGCTGCTATTAACATACTCTGCAAGAAAGCCTTACTTCAGGATTATGTAAATTAAATTTCACTTAATTCCAACATTTCATTCACCATCCATGAGAGTAAATTAGGTTTAGTGATCTGGCAACTAAAGCACGTAAATATTATTAGCCTTTTTCTTAGCCTGTGTCCAATGTTTGGGTTCCCACTGTTAAAACAAGTATGCAAGTGTGTACTTAAGGAAATCAAAAACCTGAGGCTTTTTTTATCGTAAGTATTTATAGTGACTCTATCCATTATCAGTAGACCAATGGCTATTTGTAGAGATTCTGTAGCTTTCAAATCACAAGTGACTCTTATTGTATCACCCACTGTCTAGCTGGAGCAATTTTATTTATTTATTTTTTAATTAACACACTCTCAAGAATGTAACATGAGAATAAAATTGAAGAAAGAGTCAAATTGATGCAGGTGTCAAAACATCTGATATTTTCAAAATCATGATAAAAGTCAGCAATGGAAATCCTAAAATAACAAGACAAGGCTTTTCAAGGCCTACTTGAGGGAAGTACTACCACTTAACTGCAGACACTCTGATTAAATTAAATGATTCATTTTTAAGGCACTGTTTAAATCTGAATCCCCCATTCACATGATGAGAAAAGACTTCATTTATTACCAATTACAGTGACCTTGTTCACCAGTGATGGAGAATTGAGTACAATGCAGTTTTAGCAACATCCTGCATTATAATACAGACAGGATTAGACATGACAGAAAATTGATCATTTTCCAGATAGTTTAGGCCAGTCACAGAGTAATCAAGCAGAATGTTGTACAATTGATGACACAGAGGTCAGACAGTGCACATAACTAGATTCTTTTTCATCGCACTAGAGTTCACCCAGGTAATTCAGTCATTATGACAGCCAAAAATTCGTGATTGATGAAGTGATTTTCAGTTCAGTTCCAAGACAGGCTACCTCAACCCCACTGCTTACCATTCAGTACACTACTTTTCCATTTGAAGTGAAACTGTCTCACACACAGTAAGTAATAATTTTTGAGCCCAAATAGCTTTAATAGCTACTCAGTGGAAATGCCAGCTAAAGAGTCATCAATCCAGCTTAATCCTAGGACTGCTTTAATCCACCTCCACATGTGTTTTGGTTTCAAAATAATTAAGCAATAATAGTGGGACAGAAGAACTCTATTAGTGCAACTAATTTTTCCAATTAATTGTGCAATGGTCAGAGGGAGACCTTTTATCTTTATGTTGATTGATAAAAATCAAAATTAAATTGAATTCAAATAATCCAGATCTTCAAACAAGTGTTCAATTGTAGTCTAGGTTCTCTTTCAGTTATAAAAATTTCCTTAGGCTGTACTTTAAAAGATTTTAAATGACTCAGAGGTTAGCAGGATGAGATACAGTGGGAGTTTATTCCTAGCAGAGCAAATTTCAGGAGCATAGGTATAAGAGCATGAAACAGCATACTTCATCCAGGGAACAGCACATAGCTCAGCATGGGAGCCATGCAGGAGACATGGCTAGAGAGATCGAAAGGGCTCCAAAACTGAATTAAGAGGTTGAAAATGCATCATTAAACTATGCTGGTGGTGGTTTTAAGCAAGAAAGAGATGTGTTCAGAAATGCTGTTTTAAAATCACCCTAGATATCATGCAGAGAACTGATTAAAGTGGGATATGTCTGCAAACAGAAGGACCTATAGGAAAGGCATTGCCCTAGTCCAGGAAAAAAAAACTTAGGGCTTGAACTTAGGCAGTAACTGGGGAGTGGTTAGGAAGGTTCAAACAAGACTTGTTTAAAAAGTTGAATAGATGAGACTTAATTATCAAGTGACTGTGGGTAGTGTAAAGAGAAGTAGGATTCTAGAATGATGATACCTAAACTTCTGCCTCTGAGGGAGATGCATGCTCAGTTTGAGGTATGAAAAGTTTAAGTTACCTGGCTTAGTTCCACAGGGACAGTTTCAGGAGGCAGTTGAGAGGTAAGATCTTGGACTGACATATGAACGAGGTAATTATCAGCATACAAGCGGTAGTTGAAGGCATATGGGTGGATGATGTCACCTGGGGAAAGCCTACTAGAAAAGAAAAATTAAACGTTAGGACCTTGGAGAACACAGACAAGATCACAGAACACCAAAATGGGGAAGTCAGAAGTGATATGGGTTTGGTTCAGCAGACAAGCCTTGGCGCAACTAGAGTAGTAGGAGACTGCAGCCAAAAATTTCCGATCGTTCAGATAATTACCAGTTCTACGTAGCAGGGACTCCCCCTAAAACTGAGTTCCTCTGCTGAGTTTATGATCAACCTCTCTATCCAAAACTTTACTTCCTGTCTTTTCCTGAAGCTGTTCCCCTCCAGACTGAGGAGTATCAAAGAAAAGGAAGGACTGAAACGGTATGCAAGCCCCTGTGTCCCTCTCCTTTGAAGTGAAAGGCTTCTGCGTTAGTCTCCCAGGCCTCCCTTGGGTCTCAAAGGGCTGGCTCAAGAGTTAAAGATTGAGAAATGGGAAAACTTAGAAACAAAGGAGAGCTGTTGGGCCAGGAAACTGGTAACAACCTAGACTCTAAATCCACCACACAGCTGCATCACGGAACTCTCAGTTCCCTGAAGGATACAGATAAAAGCCTGACACACATTCCTAAGTTGTTTTTACAGGAAGCAGACCCCTCCAAATGAAAACCGCTGACCACAAGCACATAGACCCTAAGGCTGGTTGAATCCAGAAGGCTGATGATGCTTGAAGCTTCACCTTGATGCCAACCAATCCGAGAATTGTGCACGAGCTGATCACGCCCCCTGCAGTCCCCTCCCTCACACTGTCTTTAAAACTCCTTCCCTGAAAGGAACTTTGGGGAGTTCAGGTCTTTTGAGCATGAGCTGCCTGTTCTCCTTGCTTGGTGCCCTGCAATAAACACTGTCCTTTCCTTCACCACAACCTGGTGTCAGTAGATTGGCTTTACTGCACATGGCAAGCGGACCCAAATCTGGTTCGGTAACGTTGCCAAGTAGCCAAGGGAGGGGAGAATTCAGGTTGGCAGGAGTAATAGCAGTGGCAATACCATCCGGAGGTTGGGTATTACTGAGACATAAAAATGCTCATTAGGTAGGTCATTGTGGAGGCCTTTGTGGAGTTCGGCAATGGAGGGCAGACCAGCATCCTTATAATACATCTGGACATGTGCTATGGGTTGAATTGTGTCCCCTAACCCCCAGCACCTCAGAATGTGATCTTACCTGGAAATAAGGTTGTTGGTATAGTTAGTTAAGATGAGTTCATACTAGATTAGAGTAATCCCTTAATCCAAGTGTCCTTATAAAACACCACAATCCCTGCAATCCCACTCCTGGGCGTATACCTGGAGAAAACTATAATTTGAAAAGATACAAGTACCCCAATGCTCATAGCAGCACTATTTACAATAGCCAAGACATGGAAGCAACCTAAATGTCCATCGACAGAGGAATGGATGAAGAAGATGTGGTATATATACACAATGGAATATTACTCAGCCATAAAAAGTAAAGAAATAATGCCATTTGCAGCAACATGGACAGACCTAGAGACTGTCATACTAAGTGCAGTAAGCCAGACAGAGAAAGACAAATATCATATGATGTTGCTTATATGTGGAATCTAAAAAATAAAGATACAAATTAACTTATTTACAAAACAGAAATAGACCCACAGAAAAAAACAATAAAAAAAACTTACAGTTACCAAAGTGGGGGGGGGAGGGATAAATTAGGGGTTTGGGATTAACAGACACACACGACTACATACAAAATAGATAACCAACAAGGACCTACTGTATAGCACAGGGAACTATACTCAGTATTTTGTAATAACATATAAGGGGAAAGAATCTGTAAAAAAAAAAAAAAAAAAAATATATATATATATATATATGAATCACTTTGCTGTACACCTGAAACACAACATTGTAAATCAACTATACTTCAATTAAAAAAAAAAGACAGCCTAATGGACACATAGGAGAACACCATAAGGATGACAGAGGCAGAAACTGGAGTGACATGGCTGCGAGGCAGGGAACACCAAGGACTGATGGCCACCACCAGAGGCTAGGAAGAACCAAGGAAGGATTTTTACCGAGTCTCCAAGGCAACACGACCCTGCTAACACCATGATTTTGGAATTCTAGGCTCCAAAACTGTGAGAGACGTTATTTCTGTTGTTGCTTTAAGCCACACAGTGTGTAGTATGTTTCCTAGCAGCCCTAGGAAACTGCTAATAGGACTCAACTGGGCTCAAAGTCAGCCTAGGGTAAGAGGGCCGTTCCAAACCAGGACATACTTGATCAGCTCTCCCATGACCTCCTGGTCATTGGATGATGTTGTACCTGGTCTCTGATTTCAGCAAAGGGCCTAAGTTCATTCCAGTTAAATTGAAAAATCATTTTTCTTCGTATTTTTAATCACATGATGTCAATAATAGACTTTAAAAGACGTAGTCTTCTGGGCCTGTGCCTTACTTAAATTTTGTACACATACAAGGTTAAGTGGATAATTAAAGTCATTTCCCAGAAGATTTAGGTCAGAAAAATAATTAACCTGAATTATCTACGTGATAATTTTTTTTTTTTTAAAAAAAAGCATGTGGGGCAGAGACGGTGATATTTTCTCCTGACCCGTATGTAAAAATGCCTCAATTTTCGTGTGATTTTTGAAGCATAAACTGAGCTCCATTTGAAAAAAATAAAAATTAAAAAGTTCACATAAGGAACATGCAAGTCTTATTTTTGAATATATCCATTAAGCTCTCAGATGTCTCACTGTTCACATATTATTTTTTCATTATCATCATAGATCTCCAAGCAATGAAGAATATTCTCGTAACTTTTTTTTAGCTAGTATACCATATTTCAAAGTTCCTGGAATAACCTATGTGTTTTTATGTTTGCATTCTTTCAGGAGATGAAAATATATATATTTCAAGAAAGAAAAAAAAAAAGTATCCAGCTCCTGAGGCAAAATGTAAGGGGATAACACTCCAACAAAATCTAACTTGCACAGTAAATCTGTCAGATCCTTGACAGGCATGTTTATGTTGACCTCTTTCTGTTTGGAGAGAAAGGAAAGGAACTGGTGTGGATCGAAGGTTATAGCAGAATAAAAAATAAACTGGGACACAAAATAGTGACATGGATTTCCCCCACCACTCAGGACTACGTGTTTACTATTTTTATTTCATTATGCTTACAAAAGCAAACTGCAGTGAATTTCCCTTTATATTTCTTTAAGAATGAGAAGAGAAATGCTCCTTTCTTTGCAAGTGGCATGGAAGCTGGGAATGCTAATACAATAACTATTTCAATGCTTGATCATGGTTCTTCCTGTCTTTAACATACAACATGGTTTATTTTGACCAATAAAAACCCTAAAGAATCAGGGCATCCTCTGTTTATTGTAACATACAAACAGGGCTATATCACACCTACCTATCCACTCCATCAAAGTCTCTGAGTGTTCATTTGAAGGATTGTTTTATAGGAATATATATATATATGTGTATGTGTGTAAATATATATCCTTGTAAGTTTATGTATATGTACACTTGCAGATGTATTTGCATCCTCTGTTGTGTGTTTAAGGTGTTACATGGACTTAACGATACAAGACATTGTATTACTGCCTTTTTAATGAAACACATCTGGGGTCTGGAACCCCACCCCAGACCTCTTCTAATCATCTTAAGGTGATAAAAATGTAGCTATATATAAACAGATCTGGGTTTCACAAAGCATTCCTACAGAAGTATAAAAATACCTAGAACAGTAGCAAGAAAAGAGAAAGAAGAGGAAGGGTAGATCTGATTAAGGATTATTTTGCATCTATGACACTTCCAATATTCACTCAGAGAAGGACTCCATTACTGTCATAATTTTTTTTACATAGTAAGGTTGTGACACAAAACATGAGATAAAGCTGGTAATGGAGACAGGTATCCTGAGCTTAAAATGTGGGTTTCATTACTACAGGTGAATGCTGCTCCTCGGTGGTCTGGGTGCACATGGAAATCGACCTGCACGGCAGCTTCTCCAGCCTCACGGCCACGTGGCCAGGAAGCCAGGCAATCATTAACGATATGGCCACTTGGGTGCCCCACTATTAACAGGCCCTGTGCTGGGTGCTATAGCGACCCAGAGACTTGCAAACACATAATTAAATGCAAATTATATATTTCCTATGACAGACAGAGACAAAGGCATTTAGGAGAGAAGAGTACTTCTTCAAGTGAGTTGGGGCGATCAGGGAATGCCCTGGGATAACTAAGTTTATTGTGGTGATCACTTTGCAACGTATACATCTACCGAATTATTACGTTGCAAACTTTAAACTAATACCATGTTATATATATCAACCACTTCTCAATAAAACTGAGAGGAAAAAAAGAAATGCTCTGCAGAAGACTAATCTTCTAGCTGACTTTGAAGGAAATACATGATTTAAAGATACATTTATGGGGATAAAAGAGCAACTTGGGCAGAGGGAATGTGTAAAATTGGGGATTTTAGGAATTACATTATATTATTTACAATAAATGAGACGATAAAATAAGACGGTTGCTATGAAACTACTTTCCAAAATCTAATTTTACTATCGTGATTAACATTCAGCTGAGATGGCAAGGTGGATCCTCTGAGCTCACAGACTTCATAATTCCAGTTAATTTTCCAGTTTGTTCCCAGGAGCTTCAAAATTCCTGAACTATAAAACTTTGTTGAGACACATAAATGACTTCCAGGAATTTGAGGAATAAATACTGTTAAGATGCAGGCATCTTCAAATTAATTTCTAAATTTAATGAAATTCTAACAGACGTAGTTAATTTTTAATTGACAAAATATTGTAAAATTAACCTGAGAAAATGAAAGGGCAAGGATTTCTTTACAATTTTTTTTTGAAAAAATATGATTGATGAGAAAAGAACTGCTGTCTTACATAGTAAAATATGTTGCAATTCCACAGTAGTTAAACTCATAAGGTTAAGTCAAGAATAACAAGGTTGCATAACAGGATCATTAATAAATACTTAATTGAAGAGAATAGAAAGAACAAAAATAGACAAACATAGAGCTAAGTAATTTGTATTTGGTAAATGTAACAATTCAAACAGTTTGGGAAGAAAGATGTGTTTATCAATACATTTTGCTACATCAATAGAGTTCCCACCAAATATATCACTTCAGGACATTCACTGTTTGCAACTGATCTAAAGCAAAATCCATTAAAGGCTTAGCTGAAACAGCGAAGTTGCGGCTACAAGGCAGGAAAAGCTCCCAACCAGCTTTCTGAGAACAGGTCACCTCCAGACACCTGGGAGCATCTTGGACCAGAACATTCTGCAAGCATAAACCCAATAGTAACTCAAGATGTGACAGAACAAAGCCTCAAAGGAAAACAATGGATATATATAGGTATGTAGATGTACATATATAATTTTAAAGCAAAATTCAGAGCTGTACATATTGCTGGAAATGGCTTTGGCAGACAAGATCCCAGAAGTATTTATTTGTCTAGGGAATCACACGGCTAGCTCTTAGATAAACCGGGCTACACACAGGGACCATAATAATGAGAATTACTTGAGAATATTCCATGGTACCTCTGTTTCCCAGTTTTTCCCTCTCCCCTCCATCTCCAAACTTTGAGTTCCCTTAGGGGCAAGTACCTTGTTTATTCATCCTTGGATCTCTATCCCAGGAAAGAATCTGGTGCATGGTTGGAGACTATGAGAGCTGTAACCATGGTTCTCTGTACTTCCCTCACAAATCTTTTTTTTTAATTGCATTTTACTCTTTATTTGAATTTTATTATTTTTATACAGAAGGTTCTTATTAGTTATCTATTTTACACATATTAGACTATATATGTCAATCCCAATCTCCCAATTCATCACACCACCACCACCCACCCCCACTTTCACCCCTTGGTGTCCATACGTTTGTTCTCTACATCTGTCTCTGTTTCTGCCTTGCAAACCGGTTCATCTATACCATTTTTCTAAATTCCACATATATGCGTTAATATACAATATTTGTTTTTCTCTTTCTGACTTGCTTCACTCTGTATGAAAGTCTCTAGGTCCATCCACGTCTCTACAAATGACCCAATTTCGTTCCTTTTTATGGCTGAGGAATATTCCATTGTATATATGTACCACATCTTCTTTATCTATTCATCTGTTGATGGGCATTTCGGTTGCTTCCATGACCTGGCTATTGTAAATAGTGCTGCAATGAATATTGGGGTGCATGTGTCTTTTTGAATTATGCTTTTCTCTGGCTATATGCCCAGTATTGGGATTGCTGGGTCATATGGTAATTCTATTTTCAGTTTTTTAAGGAACCTCCATACTGTTCTCCATAGTGGCTGAATCAATCTACATTCCCACCAAAAGTGCAAGAGTGTTCCCTTTTCTCCACACCCTCTCCAGTATTTGTTGTTGTAGATTTTCTGATGATGCCCGTTCTAACCAGCATGAGGGGATAACTCATTGTGGTTTTGATTTGCATTTCTCTGATAATTAGTGATGTTGAGCATCTTTTCATGTGCCTCTTGGCCATCTGTATCTCTTCTTTGGAGAAATGTCTATTTAGGTCTTCTGCCCATTTTTGGATTAGGTTGTTTTTTTTAATATTCAGCTGCGTGAGCTGTTTATATATTTTGGAGATTAATCCTTTGTCCATTGATTCATTTGCAAATATTTTCTCCCATTCTGAGGGTTGTCTTTTGGTCCTGTTTATAGTTTCCTTTGCTGTGCAAAAGCTTTTAAGTTTTGTTTTTATTTCCATTACTCTAGGAGGTGGGTCAAAAAAGATCTCGCTGTGATTTATGTCAAAGACTGTTCTTCCTATGTTTTCCTCTAAGAGTTTTATAGTGTCCAGTCTTACATTTAGGTCTTTAATCCATTTTGAGTTTATTTTTGTGTATGGTGTTAGGGAGTGTTCTAATTTTGTTCTTTTACATGTAGCTGTCCAGTTTTCCCAGCACCACTTATTGAAGAGACTGTCTTTTCTCCATTGTATACCCTTGCCTTCTTTGTCACAGATTAGTTGACCATAGGTGCGTGGGTTTATCTCTGGGTTTTCTATCCTGTTCCATTGATCTATATTTCTGTTTCGTGCCAGTACCATATTGCCTTGATTACTGTAGCTTTGTAGTATAGCCTGAAGTCAGGGAGTCTGATTCCTCCAGCTCTGTTTTTTTCCCTCAAGATTGCTTTGGCTATTTGGGATCTTTTGTGTCTCCATACAGATTTTAAGATTTTTTGTTCTAGTTCTGTAAAAACTGCCATTGGTAATTGGATAGGGATTGCACTGAATCTGCAGACTGCTTTGGGTGCTACAGTCATTTTCACAATATTGATTCTTCCAATCCAAGAACATGATATATCTCTCCACCTGTTTGTGTCATCTTTGATATCTTTTATCAGTGTCTTATCGTTTTCTGAATACAGGTCTTTTACCTGTATGTTTATTCCTAGGTACTTTATTCTTTGTGTTGCAATGGTGAATGGGATTGTTTCCTTAATTACTCTTTCTAATCTTTCATTGTTAGTGTATAGGAATGCAAGAGATTTCTGTGCATTAATTTTGTATCTTGCAACTGAACCAAATTCATTGATTAGCTCTAATAGTTTTCTGGTGACATCTTCAGGATTTTCTATGTATAGTATCATGTCATCTGCAAACAGTGACTGTTTTACTTCTTCTTTTCCAATTTGTATTCCTTTAATTTCTTTTTCTTCTCTGATTGCCATGGCTAGGACTTCCAAAACTCTGTTGAAAATAGTGGTGAGAGAGGACATCCAGGTCTTATTCCTGATCTTACAGGAAATGCTTTCAGTTTTTCACCATTGAGAATGATGTTTGCTGTGGATTTGTCATATATGGCCTTTATTATGTTGAGGTAGGTTCCCTCTATGCCCACTTTCTGGAGAGTTTTTACCATAAATGGGTGTTGAATTTTGTCAAAAGCTTTTTCTGCGTCTATTGAGACGATCATATGGTTTTTCTTCTTCAATTTTCTAATATGGTGCATCACATTGATTGATTCACGTATATTGAAGAATTCTTGCATTCCTGGGATAAATCCCACTTGATCATGGTGTATGATCCTTTTAATGTGTTGTTGGATTCCGTTTGCTAGTATTTTGTTGAGGATTTTTGCATCTATATTCATCAGTGATATTGGTCTGTAATTTTATTTTTTTGTAGTTTCTTTGTCTCGTTTTGGTATCAGGGTGATGGTGGCCTCGTAGAATGAGTTTGGGAGTGTTCCTTCCTCTGCAATTTTTTGGAAGAGTTTGAGAAGGATGGGTGTTAGCTCTTCTTCAATGTTTGATAGAATTCACCTGTGAAGCCATCTGGTCCTAGACTTTTGTTTGTTGGAAGATTTTTAATTACAGTTTCAATTTCATCAGTAGGTGACTGGTCTGTTCACGTTTTCTATTTTTACCTGGTTTAGTCATGGAAAGTTATACCTTTCTAAGAATTTGTCTATTTCTTCCAGGTTGTCCATTTTATTGGCATAGAGTTGCTTATAGTAGTCTCTTATGATCCTTTGTATTTCTGCAGTGTCAGTTTTCACTTCTCCTTATTCATTTCTAATTCTGTTCATCTGAGTCTTCTCCCTCTTTTTCTTGATGAGTCTGGCTAAAGGTTTATCATTGTTTATCTTCTCAAAGAACCAGCTTTTAGTTTCATTGATCTTTGCTATTGTTTTGTTTTTATTTCATTTATTTCTGCTCTGATCTTTATGATTTCCTTCCTTCTACTAACTTTGGGTTTCGTTTATTCTTCTTTCTCTAGTTCCTTTACTTGTAAGGTTAGATTGTTTGAGATTTTTCTTGTTTCTTGAGGTAGGATTGTATTGCTATAAACTTCCCTCTTAGAACTGCTTTTACTGCATCTCATAGTTTTTGAATCATCGTGTTTTCATTGTCATTTGTTTCTAGATATTTTGATTTCTTCAGTGATCCCTTATTTAATAACGTATTGTTTAGCCTCCATGTGTTTGTGTTTTTTACATTTTTTCCCTGTAATTTATGTCTAATCTCATAGCACTGTGGTTGGAAAAGATGCTTGATATGATTTCAACTTTCTTAAATTTACCAAGGCTTGATTTGTGACCCAAGATGTGACCTATCCTGGAGAATGTTCCGTGTGCACTTGAGAAGAAAGTGTAATCTGCTGTTTTCGGATGGAATGTCTTATAAACATCAATTTAATCTCTCTGGTCTATTATGTCATTTAAAGCTTGTATTTCCTTGTTAATTTTCTGTCTGGATTATCTGTCCATTGATGTAAGTGAGGTGTTAAAGTCCCCCACTATTATTGTGTTACTGTCGACATCCTCTTTTATAGCTGTTAGCATTTATTTACCTTACGTATTTAGGTGCTCCTATGTTGGGTGCATATATATTTATAAATGTTACATTTTCTTCTTGGATTGATCCCTTAATCGTTATGTAGTGTCCTTCCTTGTCTCTTGTAACATTATTTTAAAGTCTACTTTATCTGATATGAGTATTGCTACTCCAGCTTTCCTTTGATTTCCATTTGCATGGAATATCTTTTTCCATCCCCTCACTTTCAGTCTGTATGTGTCCCTAGGTCTGAAGTGGGTCTCTTGTAGACAGCATATATATGGGTCTTGTTTTTGTATCCATTCAGCAAGCCTGTGTCTTTTGGTTGGAGCATTTAATCCATTCACATTTAAAGTGATTATCGATATGTATGTTCCTATTACCATTTTCTTAACTGTTTTGGGTTTGTTTTTGTAGTTCCTTTTCTTCTCTCGTGTTCCCCACTTAGAGAAGTTCCTTTAGCATTTGTCATCGAGCTGATTTGGTGGTGCTGAATTCTCTTAGCTTTTGCTTGTCTGTGAAGCTTTTGATTTCTCCATCAAATCTGAATGAGATCCTTGCCTGGTAGAGTAATCTTGGTTGTAGGTTCTTCCCTTTCATCACTTTAAATATATCGTGCCACTCCCTTCTGGCTTGTAGAGTTTCTGCTGAGAAATCAGCTGTTGACTTTATGGGCGGTCCCTTGTATGTTATTTGTCGTTTTTCCCTTGCTGCTTTTAATAATTTTTCTTTGTCTTTAATTTTTCCCCTATGATTACTATGTGTCTCAGCGTGTTTCTCCTTGGGTTTATCCTGCTTGGGACTCTCTGTGCTTCCTGGACTTGGGTGGCTATTTCCTCTACCATGTGAGGGAAGTTTTCGACTATAATCTCTTCAAATATTTTCTGAGGTCCTTTCTCTCTCTCTTCTCCTTTCGGGACCCGTATAATGTGAACGTTGATGTGTTTAATGTTGTTCCAGAGGTCTCTTAGGCAGTCTTCCTTTCTTTTCATTCTTTTTTCTTTATTCTGTTCTGCAGCAGTGATATTCACCATTCTGTCTTCCAGGTCACTTATCCATTCTTCTGCCTCAGTTATTCTGCTATTGATTCTATCTAGTGTATTTTTCATTTCAGTTATTGTATTGTTCATCTCTGTTTGTTTGTTCTTTAGTTTTTCTACGTGTTTGTTCTCTAATTCTTCTAGGTCTTTGTTAAACATTTCTTGCATCTTCTCGATCTTTGCCTCCATTCTTCTTCTGAGGTCTGGATCATCTTCACTATCATTTTCTTAATTCTTTTTCTGGAAGATTGTTGTTACTTATTTTTTAAATGTGAAAACTTTCTTTTTTGGCCTAATGGCTTCACACATCTCAGGGAGTGTATTGATGATAGCTTACAGGATTGGTTGATACAGAGACATCACCACATTTTGTGACTGAAGCCAACAAATTAATAAAAGAAACAAAGTCTAGATCTTCATGCAACAGGGTTACCTGGGCAAATATCAGAGGACTTTATCAATCAGGACAAGTCTTAAAAGCAAGCTATGTTTTCCCCCTCTTAACTTAAAAAGAACGGAGATTATGCAATAAGATCTTTTTTGACCCATCTCCTGGAGGAAATGAAAATACAAACAAAATTAAACAAATGGGACCTAATTAAATTTAAAAGCTTTTGCACAGCAAAGGAAACCATAAACAAAACAGAAAGACAACCCTCAGGATGGGAGAAAATATTTGCAATTGAAGCAACTGACAAAGGATTAATCTCCAAAATATACGAACAGCTCATGCAGCTCAGTATCAAAAAACAAACAACCTAATCCAAAAATGAGCAGAAGACCTAAATAGACATTTCTCCAAAAAAGAGATACAGATGGCCCAAAGGCACATGAAAAGATGCTCAACATCATTAATTATTAGAGAAATGCAATTCAAAACTACAAGGAGGTATCACCTCACACCAGTCAGAATGGCCATCATCAAAAAACCTACAAACAACAAATGCTGGAGAGGGTGTGGAGAAAAGGGAACCCTCTTGCACTGTTGGTGGGAATGTAAATTGATACAGCCACTACGGAGAACAGTATGGAGGTTCCTTAAAAAACTAAATTAGAATTACCATATGACCCAGCAATGCCACTAATGGGCATATACCCAGAGAAAATCATAATGCAAAAAGACACATGCACCCCAATGTTCACTGCAGCACTATTTACAATAGCCAAGACATGGAAACAACCTAAATGTCTATCAACAGAGGAATGGATAAAGAAGATGTGGTGCATTTATACAATGGAATACTAGCCATAAAATGGAATGAAATTGGGTCATTTGTAGAGACGTGGATGGACCTAGAGACTGTCATACAGAGTAAAGTAAGTCTGAAAGACAAAAACAAGTATTGTTTATTAAAGCATATATGTAGAGTCTAGAAAAATGGTATAGATGATCTTATTTGCAAAGCAGAAATAGAGACACAGACATAGAGAACAAACATATGGATGCCAAGGGGGGAGTGGGATGAATTGGGAGATTGGGATTGACATATATACACTACTGATACTCTGTATAAAATAGATAACTAATGAGAACATACTGTATAGCACAGGGAACTCTACTCAGTGCTCTGTGGTGATCTAAATGGGAAGGAAATCCAAAAAAGAGGGGATGTATGTATATGTAGGGCTGATTCACTTTGCTGTACAGCAGAAACTAACACAGCACTGTAAAGCAGGTATACTCCAATAAACATAAATAAAGCAATAAAAAAAGAATGGAGATTACATGTATGTGTATTTAGATATAGATACATACATATATACACATTTCCTCATCTGAGTTTTAGAGTGTTTAATAAACCTGAGCCATTTCAAATTCCTTATATAAAAATGATACTGCTAATTTAATACTTTGAAGTAAAAAAATAAGCTCTATTTCCAATAAAAACAGAAGCCTTTAAGAACCAAGAGACATAAATTACTTTTCTCATATTCTGTTCATATGAATGTCCCAAAAGATAAGATTTTTTAATGTGAGTCTTTCATGAAAAGAATTTATTTCAAAAACACTAGTTTTCTTCTGAAAAAGCAGCACAGGAAACTAGCAATATTTAATAATCTCCATGGAAAGCTATAGGTTCACAGGACAACTGCAGTAACCCCTGCTCCCTTCCGCTGTGACTCTCCCTTCACTTGATTTATTACCCACTGTATCAAAGACCTAGGATAATTCCTACCCCTCCAGAGCTCCGAAACAACAGGAGAAACATTTTACTTCAAAGAACTAGAGCTGCAAAACCACAGAGCCACCGAAGAAGCAGTTAGATCTTTATTTCCCTTTCTGGGTGACACATAAGAGAGGAAGACTACAATAATAGCTAACCATTGTGATGTACTTCCCAGGTGTCAGATACTGCTTTTAGTATGGATGTGTATATATTCACTTAATGCTCACTTAACGCTCAAAACAACCCTACAAGGTTCTTGTCATCAGTCTCTTCATCTTATTGTTGAGGAAATAGCGGCTAATAGAATTAAATCATAGAGTTAATGATTGGCCATGATTGGGACCTGGTTACTTTAATTCTAGAGCTGACATTATCAGCCAACAGGATCTACTGCTCCACTGGCCCAGGCAGTCAACCATCCAGCCTTTCAAAGCAAAGCAAAAAGATTATTTTCCTCTGTCCTTTAATGTATGCACATTTTGATCCAGGAATTGAGGCATTTCTATTTTTAGCTGGTTAAATTGCTGAGGATTATCTCTCCCATCAAAATGATATTCCCCATGTGGTTGTACTGAATAAACGTATTAACAGTAAAGTTTCCTCAGGTAAACTTGAGCTTTCACAAAAATAGCTGGCATCCATGAAAGACCACCTTTAATTGGTTTAAGTCACAGCAGGTACAACTGGATATTCAAGGTTTCTCATTACAACCCGAGAGATGAAGTCTCTTTGACCAGAGCTTTATCCCTTCATCTCCTCCCGTTCAGTCCCATTAGTAATTAGACGATTTCCATACCAGGCCCTGGTCAAAACAGGGTCGTTCCTATGTTATTTCCTTTCACGAACTGCATCCTTGGCTCCTGCATTAATAGCTACGCTTATTGTGTCTTCACCATAGTTCACTCAGCCAATACTCTCCACAGATCCATTTAAAAAGAGAAAAAAAAGAGAAAAGAAAAAAAAACCTCTGACACCTGCAAAGCCTCTAGGGGAAAAAATGCTCTAACAATACACACATCTGAATAAAACAGAAATGCCTTTAATATGAAATCAAAGTAGCCAACGTGCATGTGCTTTACACTTTTTACCTTTTTCATGTCCATTTTCTGCCTCTATACCTTTGCTCAATGCTTACTATGTGCCAGACGTTGTCTTAGCTACTGTCCTAGGGGAGATAGAAGGAAACATAAAGTTCCTTAACCTTATGAAATTTACATTTTATGGGAGCAAAAGGAAATAAACAAGTAGACAAACATACAAGCAAGCTAATTTCAGATAATAATAAGTGCTGCGAAAAAGTAGTAAGTCCTGAGAGCCCATGACTGGGAAGATCCGGTGAGATGCAGGGCAGTGGAGAACAGGAGGGGCAAGCCTTTCTAACAAGCTGCCTTTTAGTTGAGATTAGATGGGTGCAAAGGATCCAGCGTGGGAAATGCTGGGGAGCAGCATTCCAGGCATTACCTTATTCATTCCTCCATGTGGCCCAACAAAGTGAGCATTTCAGAGAGAGGAACACATTTCCCAGTTAAGAACACTAAGCTCTGAGGCATTAAATAATTTACCCAAAGGTATCCACCAGTGTACCCATCAAAGAGGAGGTAGGAACGATGACTCATGGCAGCCAAGCCAGGGCTCTTCTCTTGTCAATTCTCAATAAGAAAACGCCTACCTACCATAAAACTCATGTTACTTTTCCACGTGTGACTTTCCAGAAGATTAAGAAGCGAAGTTGAATGACTCAAAGCTGTTTATCTCAACCCCTTGGGTAACAATATTCAAAGGTTGAATCTTTCTACAAATAAATTGTAGAACTTACTGTTGAACAACCAATAATACATAAACAAGTAGCAGGATAACTTATAATTCTTGGTTTTAGGACATCCTATTTCTGCCATCTGATTAACTCTATTTACTTTGTATTAATTACTGTTAAATGGGTAATGGTATAACAAGAAATAACATGCATTTTAAATAATAAACAACTTTGTTCATCAATTACATATAATGTGTGGGGAATACACTATAAAGCAACTACTAAATATATAAATGTTGTGTTTATAAACATATTATTTACCTTTCATAAATGATTTATTATATGTGATTTACAAAAAGAAAATTGAATAATAAATTCCTAGTGTGCTACGTAGGACCACTTCTAACCCACCGGCAAAATAAGTACCTATTTTTAAGAACCCTCAAATTATATTTTCAAATACTTTAACAACTAGAACACAGATCTTCAAAGTTTGTAAACTGCTGTATATCCTCCACCCACAACCCCCTACATACAGATTTACACAAAGACACACACACACCTACCACCTTCCTTCTAAACTATTTTGCTACCTTCAAAAAAGGTAGAGAAAAGAGAGGCCCACCGCTTCTGGAAAGATGAAGCTGTAGAAGATATAATAGCTAAAGCGTTCAACACATAATACAAAACCAATAAAAGGTTTTTTCGTGTGTGTGTGTGTGTGTGTGTGTGTGTGTGCTTGGGTGAGAGGAAAAAGGGAAAATAAGCACAGAGGCATTCTTGAAGACAAAGAGGTCCTTAACATCCACTCAAGGAAGGCACTTGGGCCCCAAGAGAATCTCATTCAACCTCAGTCTGCTACGTGAATGTAGCTCTTAGTCTAAATACACTCGTGGGGTTCTATTATTCTCTGAGTACTCTCCCGAGTCATTCTCTTCTCCATCCTCTTGATTGTAAGGATCTGAAAGTTCCCTATTTTGATAACTGCCATTTTAGTTAGTTCAAGTGAGAACGAGGGTATGTGAAATAAGGCGTGTGGACAGAATTGAAAGTATTTCTTTAATGGTAGACTCACTGTCAGTACATTCCAGGGTCAACCAAAAAAGTTCTCTGTGGTAAATTGCAGAGGTTCAGCACCTGCTCCCCCAAACTAGTTGAAGGTTTCTGCCAAGGCAGTCACTGTTTTGGGAGAAACCAAACCACCCCAAGACAGACCATAGAAGATCAATACACAGATAACACATCCTTGAGGCAAAGTTACTGTGGTTTGAGAAGAATCGGTGTGATACACGGAAAGTGCTTGGACTGTATGTTAGAAGAGATCTCGATTCAACTCTTGATTCTGACAGTTATACCTTTGTGAATTTGGGGAAAAAATTTACTTCCTTTAAAGTTCAATTTCCTCATTTGTAAACGTTGAATAGTATCCCCAATCTTGCCGGGTTATTTCTATGATGAAATGAGCTAACACATAGAAAATGTTTAGCAAAGTTTCAACTGCAACATCAGGGTGAGTTCTAAATATAATGTTTAAGTTGCCCAAAAGTGACTTTTTCATTTTTCTTTTTTAGTATTCGGAGAGAAAAGAGTTAACGCACCTGGTTTGAGATGGTGCACTGTGTTTACCATTAGAAGTCCCTGAGGGAGAAAGCAAGTGATCTGATCTGAGAGGGTAACTGGACCTTGGAGCAGATAAAAGAATGTTATTTGCTATGAGGAGCGATCTTATCTATTAACAGGATGTCCATGGTTAGGAACTGCTTACAGAAAATAAACCCAGCATCAACGGATTCATGAGAAATGAGTCCATGGAGAAAGTCACATGAACTAGAGTCCTAGACTTTGGCTTTCGGTCAGGACCCACTGTCCTATCTTCCATCACCCATCCCTAAACCTTTGAAAATAGACAGCACACCGTGACAGAGGTAAGGTTAGGTAAGACTGAACTCCATAGGGGTGTTAGTTAACTGGGTTTTAGTCTACTTTTGACACTAGATTATGGACCATAATATATATCCATCGAGTCCAGTTCGCTATTTTCAATATTTACAGATATTTTAAATTTAGTACTCTGTGAAGATGTCAAAAAGAAGATATTCCTATGTAAAAGTGTCCAGCAATATTAGTTTTGTTGTTTTTAGAAAAATTTTAAGAGCTATAATTCAATGACCAAATTTATGAAAAGGAGATTCTGGAAATAATGCTCCATGGATACAGACATCCATGGATTTCCATGCATTAACTGTGACTGCTTCCTAAAGTATCTGAGTCCTAAAACCAGTGAAACTATGGGGGAAAATTAGTTTATTTCTTTGTCTTCATTTTCCAATTGAAACAAAAAGACAAAAAGTTCTGCCCCTATTTTCTGACTTCACAAGGATGCTTTAGTCTCCTGATGACAGATTATTATAATTATTTTTATCTTAATGATCACTAGCACATTACGACAGAAAACTCAATGTGAGGTACAGAATGAATAACTGAAATGACTAAAAGCGGCACACTGCTTTACAAAATGTTTTCTTACATATATTATTTCATTTAATTCTCCAAATAGGCCATAAGATAGCTATAAATGTCTTCATCCTGCAGATGAATAAATGAGGCTCAGTGGATATTGCTGGCAAAACCCAAATCCTAAACTAAGGAATATGAAGGAGAGATCTAAAATAATAACATTAACTGAATAATATGAGAAGAGCCAAGCAGAGGGTTTGGAATGGTCAGGACCTGTGAAGGGTCTGCGGTTTCATTCTACTTCCAAGCTAACGAGTAGGCCTGCCATAGTGCCAGGGCTGCTGGTAGGATATGAGACTCCTGGGTCAGAAACAAAGGACACATGATGACTGCCATAGCTGATCAGAGACAAAGGTCAGCATTTGCACTGGTTCCCCAAGTTCACATTCCCACACAGCAACAGAAAGGGGCACAGGTGACATCTGCACACGTGGTGGGTAGTTTCCAGGACACTGGGGTTAGTGAACCACTCATAATGGGCAGTAAGAATGCCTATCCTTTGCTTCGTTTTCTTATTCTACTAGACGGTGATCACGCCTGCCTCTTATTCCAAAGGGAAACACTTCCAAGGCGGTTAACTATACAAATATTAAAAAGATAGTCCAGGACAAAGGCATTCAGCGCTTCTCAAAGTATGAAGAAATGTGAGGCACACAGAGATGGTATATTACTTGTTCCATAATCCCCCTCTATTTGCTGACAGAAATGAAATGTAATAAGCAAACAGAGGTGGTAGCAAAAAATGTCATGGATTTTGAACCATTCTGCAGCCCTTCAAGCCTCCATGTGCAACTGATAAACAGGCAAACCTTTTCTGCACTGGGATTTATGAAGTTTTTAAAATGTGATTACTAATTGTATAATAAAATGACGAGTAATCTGAGGACTCTATTCTTGTGAGAATGTTCATGGAAATTGACTATATGAGACTGATGAAACAAGCGAAATTAAAATACCAGCTTTTAGATGCCATGGCATCAGCATTTTTTTCATGCCCCCATTTGACATTCCTTTTTTAAACCAGAGAACTAAAAAAAAAAGTTTTAAATGACAGAATTTTCCAGCTAAAAACAACTGTGATTTCTCTTTACTAGGCTGACTGTTTCTAAAGCGTCTCATTGAGGGACTGCCTTAACTTGCTGTACTACTTCTATATTAGAAGAACTTCTCACTGAATTTGAATGAAACAACCTTGGGTTAGCCATAATTAATCTCATATTTGATACGTTCCTTTTATTTTCTATGAGCAAGTAACAAAAGAAGCTCTAACTGACAAATTCTAAATGCAATGCTGATATAAAATATCCATTAGCAGAAAGGTGGCCGATTTATAATACTGTTAAAGCTGCCGGCACTACCCTAATTCTCAGTATCAAATGACAAGATTACTGGATGACTCTTTACAGCTGACGGCACATGAAATGGCTATGACAAAAGAAGAAAAAGAAAAAACCTAGTCTCCCAGTTGGATTGTTTTACAGAACTATCCCCACTGGCACACTGTGCCTCTTTTTTTGTTAGTTTAATTTCTAATAAATATATTTTTTTAATAACTTCAAAAAACATAATTTTAGAGTTCTGCTCATTACCTTAGATGTTCTAAAATGTGAACAAAACCTTAAAGCAAAACAGTCTTCTTCCCTGAAGTGGCAGAGTTTTAGTAGAGGTGAACCAGGAGAGCTTGACAATGGTACCTTACATTTCTTAGCCTCAGGTGACTTCACCCATCTGCCATGGTATCCAGAGTTTTGTTAGAGGTTCATTTCATTTCACTGAATTGTGATTTTTGGGTATCTAAGGTCTTATTTCAAGGCACCTTCTCTTTGGATACTTAGTCACCAGATTCTCCCTGAAAAGAATGAGGCATGTACATTTTGAAAAGGGGTATATTTTTAGGGAAAGGCAGATATATAGCAGATACCTTTTTCTTTCCGTCCACTATCTATGTAGATAAATCTGCAGGAACACAGAGTCAAGACCTCAGTACTTGGAGACCATGAAGAATGAAAAGAATATGTTCCTCTGGTGAAATGAACAAGCATACCCTCTACTCTCCCTGCAGTATCGGTGGTGGGGGAAACAGGCATGTAACCCCAGTAAAGAATAAGGAGATAACACAACCAGGGTCAACAGACAATGCCATTAATTCTCAGCTGGAGACAACCACGGTACACAGCAATAGTAGTTGAGAAACTGACAAAGCAGGAGAGCAACAGTTCCACCGAGCACGACAGAACGGAATATTCAGTGAGGTTTCCAAAGGCGCGAAAACCGTGAGGCAAATATCATACAGCTGTGTGAAGCTCCAGGATCAACGTGTGCATAAAGCAAATGCATTCTGAGGACAGAAGTAAGCGATGCATTCTCTCTGTCTCTATGTGGTTTCCTCACTTAATGCCTTTTAGCTAAAAGCTGTTTATGTACATTCAGGACATGACGTCTTGTCCTGTATTTTAGATGGTTTCAGAACAACAGCAAATATTTTTTGGCATTATCTATGTGCTGGGCCCTCTTCTAAGCGCTTTAAATATATTACATCGTTTATGCCTCACGATAATCCTGTGAAGTAAATACCATGACGGTCATCCTCAACTTTATGGATGAAGGAACTGAGAAACAAGGATATTTAGTAAATTGTCCCAAATCATCCAACTAGTGAGTGGTACAACTGGGATTCAAACCCAACCTGTCTGGCAGCAAAGCCCATGGTTTAATCACTGAAAATACTCCCTGTTTAGGGACTGTTTAGAAATAAGAAATGATCACAGCAAGTAGTTCATGAAATTGATTACTGCAGAAAATTTATTATCATGTGCACAGCCTGACAGGCTAGTACACAGATATAAATACATATTCATATGTATACCTGTATGTGAATTTATTTCACCCATCAAATATAAAGAGGAAGTCAGTTGTTCTTTAAGAGAAACTGATGGAATTCACTTGTGCCTACAAATTCAGGCTTTGCAAGAACTTCGAAAAGATGCAAACGCTTTTTAAAAATTCTTCTTCCAGTATATAAATATCAAGTATTTTTCTTTGCAGACTTTTTAATACACCAAGGACATACTGCTGTTCCCAAGGCACACACATTTGTACATTCATATATCCTGCATCTGGCACACTAGAATAATGTCAACTGTGTTTACTTCAGTAATTACCTTCAAACAAACACATGTAGTGATTTTATCTGAATGTCAGCTCCCACATGGCACTTTTCTTGTCTAGCTAAGGCCTTGAGGAAATAAATTAATGGATCAAAACCTGGGAAAATGCTAATCCAGCCCCTGAAACATTTAGGGGAACTAAGATTTCCCCAGAGGTATCACATTCTTCTTTTCAAATAACACTCACAGTAAAAAGTTAAATCATACAAGGCAACGGTCATTTGAAATGACAATGTGTTACATATCCCATAAACCAGTGAGAAGTTATTACTAACATGGAAATAAAGTAAATTTTTATGTAGACCAAAGATACAGATTTTTGTGTCTGTATCTTTACGAAATACAAGTGTCTAACAACTGATGGGAACATGGCGCACAGCACAGCGAACTCTACCTAATGCACTGTGGTGACCTAAATGGGAGGGAAGTCCAAAAGGGAGGAGAGATCTAGATGTGTATAACTGATTCATCTTGTTGTGCAGTGGAGGCTGGCACAACTCCAATAAAAATTAATTTAAAGAACAATTTTAAAAATTAATAAAAAACCCAAAATACGAGTATCTAGATCCTCGCTCAGAGATTCTGATTTAATTAGTCCTGGATGGGGCTGAGGCACCCTGGATGTCTTATCTCCTCTGGGCATTTCTCATGTCCAGTCCAGGTTGAGAACTATTGTTTTTAAAGGAGTAGTTATGTGGACATATGACCTTATGCCCTAAGGAATCATTAGCTATTGTACTTAGGGGTCAGAGTTAATGTAGAAAGCTGGCTGAATAGTACTTACGGACCATGATCATGACATACGAGTGATTAACATTTTGAGGGTCTTACCTAGTTCCTTTTTAAGTAAGAGTTTGGATGATGTACGTTCTCTTGACTTTGTTGCAAATATAAGCATCTATAGTCCAGCCAAGTAACCATGAACTCATGTTAATACCTCTCAGTGACTTCCCAAATGACAGGGAATGACAGGGTCCAAGCTCTAAATGCAGCAGGATGTGGGGTCACCCCTGTGACCTCGTCTACCACCTCACCTCTCCTCACAGCATGCGTGCTCTTGGCAGCCCAGTGGAGGGGCAGTTCCCCAGCACTCAGGCCACTTCAGGGCTCCATGCCTTTGCATAAACTGATCCCTATGGAGGGGTGATCTAAGTTTCCAAAGTAATTGTGAATATAAATAGGTATTTTCACAAGTTAACACTTACCAGCATTTATTTTTATTGTAAATTGGATTTGCTTTAGCCAGGATAGATCCTAATATCCGAGCACAGGTGGAAAGGGTCAGATGAGATAGGACCCAGGCTAGTAAGACTCTAGCAAGCCTTAGCTGCACCACCTAGATTAGACATCGCCTCTGACCTGCGCCGAGAGAGACAGATGAGTGATGGTCTGGATACTGCTCTTCTCAGCTTTGGCAGCTAAGTGATAGACATCACTTCCGTCTACAGTCTAATGGCCAAAATGAGTCAAATAGCCCCACCTCACTCCGGTGGGTGGGGACATGTGAGAGACTGGACACTTTAAACAACTGAGCACCACTGCATTGATAAGTTAGTGATGGCTTTATAAGACCAGAGGAGGGATTCAACATGTGTTTCATGACCCATAATTAAAAAGCTGGAGATGAACTGATTTTACTTAGAGCAATTAGTATGATAATTTCATCTCTAGCTAACTGGGTACCACAATTCCAAACACAGAAACAGGCATATTATTTGGAAAAAAATATATATATATATATATATTTTTTTTGCTGATTATATACAAATGTATACAAAATACATACATTTTGCTGATTATGAAATTATCTATGATTAGAATATTATGTTAAGAGGACCAAGGTTCCAATTTAGTCACTATAGGAGCCAAGAGTTTCAGACGCTGAGCCTCTAAGCCCAGCCAATCTAACCCACACCCAGCATCTGATAACCATGGCAGAGCCCGGTCGTATCACTACAAATCTCTCAATGTCATTGCCAACAGCTTAAAGTACATGCTGTACTCTGAGTAATTTGTGTTTACCGGGACACTTAGAACCACTGATCTAATTATTTTATCATCAATCTCTGCCTTAAAGACCCCAAAAAATTCATTCCAGAGCCCTTCATTACTCATTCATTACTTTGCTCACTGCTTGGGCTATTTTTCATAGCAGAAAAATTACTCTAAAAATAAGATTTTCCTTTCTGAAATACATTTGTAAAATTGGATATCTATGTTTATAAGTGCCTGGTTCATTAAATATAATTTTATAATATATAATTTTTTAGACACTTAAGACCAAAGAAAATTTTTCTCAAAGGAGTTTTGAGATTAATATATTTCAGATTTTAAAACCACCTCAGTTCTTCACCACAAACAGAACAGTTATATATTTATGTATGCATATATATACACAGATATATAACTGTTATATATATATAAACAGTCATTATATGTGCATATATGAAACAACATACCAACAAACCTTTCCTGTATAGTTACTTAGATAAGCCATTGAGAGTACAAGTATCGAATATTTTTTTTGATTTACTGGTATACATGAAATGCCAACGTGCAATTTGTAAAGTACACTGGATCATTATTAATCGAAACATTTAACTGATTTTAATGTAAAATGACCTGTGGCTAGTGGACATTATGGATTCAATAAATTTTTTAAAAACCTGGTGCCATACCTTATGGAAAATTCATAGGCTGATTAGTTTCCATACAAAACAGGTTTCTGATGAGAAAATGAAAAGGAAAGAAGAAATTTTTCTTTAGTGTACAAAATCATTTGAACACAGAAAGAAAGAAAAAGACCACTTTTCCAAAGTATCAATGTACTAATGTACGTGTTCATTGTAGTCTATTTAGCCTACTTAGAGCTAGAATATAATTTTATCTCTAAACATTTCTTGAATGTGTTTTCCCTCAAAAGTCTCAGTATAAAAATATCCCTTTGAACTAATGACATCAACCAGTAAGGTGGCATCTTCCAAAATACTGAGGTTGTAAAGTGATTCTGTATAATGCAGGCGTATGCCCTGCATGGTGGTCTAGTTGAATATGTGGATGATAAAAGAGAGAGAAATTAAATAGGCTTTATACAGCTCCTAAAGATATCTTCTACAGCCTGAATAGAAGACAATTATTTGGTGAAATGTCACACTCTGTGTGGACTTCAAATGGAGTGAGTTGTCACCTCTAAAGAATTTTCATCTTCTGGCTTACTCCATGATCTACGGTCAACATACCAGAAAAAAACATGAATCCTCCCACGGTTAAATACAAGCCCAATTAAACTTTTTCATTTGAACAGAAGCAGCAGCACCTTCTTTCAGGGGTGACACTCCGTCACATTGACATGAGTTGCTACTCCATGGCAGGACATGTGTCCAGTTTCTTTCAAGTTCTTGCCCTAGCTGAAGCCTGGTTCTCCCCTGCATCTCCCTCTCTCTTTATTGATAACTCTTTCCTTTCTCACATCCCATATTTCTCAGGAGCTGATGTCCCGGAAGGCATCCTTCTTTTCCCCCACTGCTACCCCTCTAACTTTCTAAGTCATGAAGGATCTTATAGCTCATTGGAAAGCTGTTTTGAGTGAATCAGGGAGGCACTGGGCACATCTGGACACAGGAATGACATGATCTGACTTGCTTTAAAAGGATCACTCCAACTACAATGTTGAGAATAGAGTGAAAGGATGAATGAGTGACAGCAGGAAAACCACGAGACTGCTGCAGTAGCTCCGATGAGAGATGATGCCACCAGCGTGCTTACAGTGGAGGTGCAGAAGAGAGCTCAGATTCTGGGGCTATTCTGAAGATGAAGCCACCAAGATCTTGTGACTAATTATATGAAGTAAATGAAGCCTGAGAGAAATACAATAATCAAGGATGACCAAGCTTTTTGATCTGAGCAACTGAGAAGAAGAAAAGGAGTTGCCGGGCTTCCCTGGTGGCGCAGTGGCTGAGAATCTGCCTGCCGATGCAGGGCACACGGGTTTGAGCCCTGGTCTGGGAAGATCCCACATGCCGTGGAGCAACTAGGCCCGTGAGCCACAACTACTGAGCCTGCGCGTCTGGAGCCTGTGCTCCGCAACAAGAGAGGCAGCGATAGTGAGAGGCCCGCGCATCGCGATGAAGAGTGGCCCCCGCTCACCGCAACTAGAGAAAGCTCTCGCACAGAAATGAAGACCCAACACAGGCGAAAATAAATAATAAATAAAAATTTAAAAAAAAAAAAAAAAAAAGAAAAGGAGTTGCCATCACTCACTTTGGGAAGGCTCGGGTGGATCAGATTTGCGGAGGGGGAATCAGGGGTTTAGTTTGAGACATATTTAAGATTGAGTCGTCTGTTATATTTATTAGTGGACATGCAGGCAAAGGCCATATGAAACTGGAACGCAGGAAACATGTCTAGACTGATAGAAATTTGAGATATAAAGGATTTTCAGAGATAATTTTGATTATATCTAACTTTCAGCTTTAACCGACATCAGTTTATAATCTCACAAAAGATGCTACTACTCCCTTACACCTTGTACTGCTTATAAAATCCATCTTAACCAATGTAGTAATTACCAAATTCAATAAGGGAAATATGAGAATTAGTATTTAGTCTATCTAATTGCTTTAACCAAGCATTTTTAAACAGAAAATAAACATTTTCTACCAACCATAATGAAACATTTTTAAAAAATCCTCTAAGTGTATCTCAGTTGATCTTGACTACCGATCTCTTTCATCAGGAGCCAAAACCAGACAAAACTTAACAGTATGAGTAGTTTGATCTCACTGCAGTGGGCCTCCTCAGTTATTTACATGAAATAAAAATCTGGATCAATCTTTAAGAGCCAGTGTCTCCAATCTGGCAGTGCGTCTGCACAATAACTATTTGGAAATTATCCCGTTAACTTGATCGATTGAGACTCTCAGAACAAATAACTCAGGCTCAAAGGTGGCACCGTTTAAAGAATATTTACTAGATTTTGAACTCAAAGTTCCTTTATTATTTATTAATGGTAACAATGTTTCCTCACTGCTGGTTGGAGGGGGAAACCTACCCTACCTGTACTAAAATAAAATAAAGAACAAATGCTCTAGTGCTGACTAAAACTACTTTATACAATCCCTCTCCCTCCTGGAAAGCAGAACAACAGAAGAAATAATCCTAAATCATCCTGAAGTGCAAATGAGGTTAACTCTTCATGAGGAAGGAGGAAAAAAAGGACAGAATTATTTTATTTTAATAATATGTGCTTCTTATACAAAGTTGATAGTTAAATGAAACAAAATCAAGCAATTATTAACTGACATGAAGAATAATGTGCCTATTTTCCAAAACAACCTCAGAAAACATCTGATTCCTTAAAGAAGTAGAGATGTTCAAACAGCATTCAACAAAATATCAGAAATCCAGCCTAGGCTCTTAGAAGGTCATTTATGTTTTAAGGAAACATTAAAAAAAAAAAAAAAACTAACACTGATAAACAACAAATGGACAACATTCCAAATGGCAAAATTGGATCTAGAGGTCTTATACTTTTCTCCAGTTTGGTACAGAATGTGAAATGAAAATATTACTGTATTAGAAAATTTTTGTATTTGCCAGTGATTCAAAGTAATGAAAAGACTAAATCTGGCCACCTGACAGAGCTTGCTTTTATTAGAGTATTCTGGCTTGGTAAATTGGAATTTGAGGCAGTTTATTTTCAATGCAATAATACCAGGTTATATGGAAAAAATAATAAAAAGCGGTGTTTCTCCTTCTCTTTGGGCAATTTACTTTTGTGGGCTGAATAACTCACTTCACATGAATTATGCAGTTCCCATTGTCTTATTGGCATAATGGAGGAAAGCATTCACCACCAGAGGATTTACTGATTCTGGGAACCAAAGGCAAAGGATATTTCCTTTGGGATTTGGAGAAGGGCAGAGTATGTTTAGCCATATTGATTTCACAGAACCTAAAATGCATGGCCATTTAATTAGTGTAAAATATATTTGAAAAAGAAGAGTACAACAGAGTTTCAGGAGGTACAATTCCTCACAAACTGAGGTGGACAAAATTATATACATATTTCTTTTTTCTTATAACTGAACTTAATTTCTGCCTCAGCCTTCACTTCCCCGGAGAAAAGGAAACTTTCTCTAGTCTCATCCAGATAAACCTGGCTGCTTTATTACCTAAGGTTTCTGCTCAGCCAAGCTTGAGATCTTCCTTCTCCTGTCCTTCCCGGAGTGGTGTGCAGTCAGTGGGGTGGATCCACATCTGAGTTTCGCTGTGTCCTGGCCTGTCAGCCCTGAGATGTGCGATCATACCATCACCCATCTGTGTTCTGCTCATCTCCACGCGGGCCATTCGGGGCCATGCGGGAGTCCACCGAGGCTGGTCTGTCCACTCTCAGGCTCCAGCCTGCACCACCCCTGCTTCCATCTGGGCCTGCATCCCTGTGCCACGCCTGTGAGCCTTCTTCAGACCATCAGCTCTCAGCATCAGATCCCTGCCTACCTGAGCCACGTGGAAAAATATTTATGTGCTCTATTTCCCCCACTGGGGTATTCTAAGGCTGCCGCCAGGCCCATCTGCCTAGTTACTCCACGCAATCATCTCTACTCCGCCCTCTCCACCTGGAATGGCACAAGTCGTCTTCTGCCATACTCACGGTTTCCTAGGCAACCATGCATCAGGTAAGCTAACACGCTCTTCTCAATCCCCATGACCTGAAGAGGGCGATCACCTTCTCCCAAGGGTATGGAGGTAAATCTAGAGCAACTCGTACTAGCATCCAACTCACTTATTTAGTAGCCAAGCTTTCCTCACTTTACCATTAATTTAGAGGCTCTTCTCTTATCTCACTCAGCCAATATCTCCTTCTTCCCACATATTTCTTTTCTTACACCTGGTCGTAGGCTTTAGAAGTGAACAGCCGATGCAGTAACATCAAGTTCTGTAGTTTCTCCAAAGAACCTTCCCCTCCACGCAACTGGGACATCGACGGCCTTAATCCTTGTTGCTCAAATGGAGGAGAATCATGGATTTAGGAAAAGAAAAAGTATATATTTAATACTATATATATCATCCTGCTACACAGATGTTTTTCTATCAATATGTCTTAATGATAAGAGCTGTGGAGACTTCCCTGGTGGTCCAGTGGTTAAGACCTCGCCCTCCAATGCAGGGGGTACAGGTTAGATCCCTGGTTGGGAAGCTAAGATCCCACGTGCCTCACAGCCAAAAAACTAAAACATAAAACAGAAGCAAGATTGTTACAAATTCAATAAAGACTTTAAAAATGGTCCACATCAAAAAAAAAAAAAAAAAAAAACTTAAAAAAAAAAAAAAGAGCTGTGGACTCAGATGAAAATTATTTTCAGTCCTAGTCACTCATTCATTCATTCATTCATTCAACACAGTATTACATGCCTACTAAGTGCCCAAAAATGCACTTGGCCCTGGGGATGATAATAAAACAAGTATAGCACCTGGTCTTCGTGAATCTTACAGTAACCCAAGAAAATCACAGAAGTATAGACACTGTTAAGGATGGTAATAATGTTCTGAAATAAAGGTAGATGATCCAAGTCCCATGCTGGATCTAGAAGATTTGTGTAACAGCGTTACGAGAACTGAGGGATGAGTATGAGCCAACCTGGTGAGGAGGGTACATGGGGGATGGGGAGGAGCCCAGCGTGAGACAGGGTGGCTGCAGACGGGGTGGGGGGTTGGCGATAAGGCAGGACAGGGTTGGAAAGTCAGTGGGGACCAGGCCACGCAATGCCTGTGGGAAGAGGAAGCCCCTGAAAGGTTTTATCCAAGACAGTGACATGATCAGATTTTCACTCTGGTTTTAAAAAAAACTCTGGCTACAATGTGGAGAGACTGTGAATAGAAAATGTGATCCTTGCCAGCTCTGTTTCTTCATCTCCAAAATAAAGATAATAATATGAAGAGTTTGTTATGAGAATTAAACACAATAATGCATGTAAAGTATAATGCCTGACACAGAGTAAATATCCAATAAACGTTATTTTAATGATCAACACAGAACTTTGTAAGACGAAAATCCAGATTATCAAAGTGCATTAAGAAGAAAGACAATCAGCTTTGTAGCCAATTATGCATATTGATAATTATGGGTTTTGATTTATTTGGCCATAAATTTCATAATCTCATCTGACACTTCATTTCTTCAGACAGAATCAGGGATAATCCCACCTATCTTATAGTATTGTTATGAAATACATTAATGTATATGACAATAGCTAGCACAGGGCCTGACACAGTCATTCTGAGCAAAGATTTTCTTCCCCTCTCCATTTCCAAAAGAATTAACTCTTCAGGGATGGTCACTTATGAAGCTGTGTCATATATAATCCTTAATCAATTACTGCTTGATTTTAGTTATTGAGAGATTATTGGCCAGAAAGTATTAATTCCATTTCCCAAAGTCCCTAATTTACTCTAAGTTAACATGGTTGGACAACAGGGTTCATTATAGAAAGAAAAGAGGAAGGAAGGAGGGAAGGGAGGGAGGGAGGGAGGGAAGAAGAGAAAGGGGAAATAAAGTGAGTTATCTCATTTTTAGTAGAAAGACAGCCATTCATCTTAAGATGAATGGGATGACGAAAGGATTAGGAAAAAATGCACAAGTTTCCCCTCAAAACACTTCACTTTTGGAAAGGCAGAATCCTTAGAGCAGTCTTTGACACACAGATTTTTAAACTTACATTTTTCCAGAAAAATTGTTTGGAGGATAATTTATGGATGTTTTCAAAGCATTAAGTACTTTCATTTTGCTAGTTTTATGGCCAACATGCATCTCTTCCAGGAAAGAGGGTGAATACTCAGAATCTTTAACAACAAATCTACTTTTCTGAAAGAGACACTATAATTGAATAAATGGGAATTAATTTAGTCATTGCCATGGCCTTTCCGGTCAGCCTTATACTCTAAAGTATAAATTAGAGTGACAGATGCACTGGAAGTTTTCCACACTGGTTTGTTAAAAGGTGAGTCACTTGATGCCAGCAATATTACAAATCAGACAGAGCTGATTTGGCTTTCACAGATCTGTGGGCCAACAGTGAGCATAATTTAGAAGGAAAAGGCCATTCACCCAGTCACTCAGCCATTTGCCCCCTAAAGCTCAGAGGCTGCTTAAACTTCATGTTACTTCTAGGAACGTGGGTCACTGCCAGCCTTCACAGCTATAAAATTGGGGCAAGAGACATCAGAGATTCTCTAATTCAGACAGCTCATTTTCTAAGTGAAAACACAGAAGCATTTGCCCAAAGACTCATGTCTAGTTTGAGAAAAAATTAAGACTAAAACCAAGATAATAACCCTTCATGAAGACAACTAACCAAGCCCAAGTAAATACATAATAAGGAAGTATTTTCTTGCCTATCATATGCCATATTCTCTAATCTTTAGAACAAACCTCAATGCCAAGTGTTACCATATCCTCGGATCTGAGACTCATCTTTGTTAAAAAAAAAAAAAAAAAAAAAAAAACTTTGCATTTTCTGAAGGTGGGATACATCTTACAATTGCTGAGTACATTTAATACAATGTCTATTTTTCTGCACTGTTCATTAGTCAATGGTGATTCTAGAAAACACTGAAGTCCAGGAGTCAAGAGAATACAGATCATTTCTTTTACATACAGAGGAAAACTGAGGTTCATGGGAGCCATAAGTTCACATGCTAGTATGTGACATAAATGAGGACAGAAAGCACATCCATCTGACACTGAAGCTCTGAGTTGTTTCACTTCCCTCCACACGCCTGGAAGTTTCAGTCGGTAATAGAGCCCATGTCACTGTATAGGACATTCATCTGTTTGCCCAGAACCCATCCCCCCCTGCCCTCTTCCCAAGAACGTTTCTTTGAGAAACAACCCTTTCCTCATCGTGTAGCAGCCATGCAGTGTGGATGACGTAAGTCAAGGAATACAATTTCATTCATTTTATCACGGTGTTTGCTGAAGAAATGAGCAAAAGCCAACTGAAAAAGGTGGGTTTCCCCTGGACACAGTGACAGGCTCAGGTTGGAACAATCAGACTAAAGATCAAGAATTTTGTTAGGTAAGTATGAGGAGCAATCGCCTTCTCCCCCTGAATATGAATGAGGAAGCACATAGCCCTGATTATTGCTGGCAGACGTACCGCCAGCATGAGGGAGACCAGTCTGACAGTAAAGCAGACACGCGACAGAAGGCAGAGACAATCACAGGGAAACTGAGCCAAATCCTTTATTAAACCATGTCTGAAGCCTGACCTGGCTCCGGTGTTGACAGTGATATGACCAACAAATTTCCTTTCTTATTTAAGCCAGTTCGAGTTGAATTTTCTGTTATCTGCAACCACTAAAAGAACCGTACTTCGTACATCACCCAGAGTCCAACAGAAAGCCCAGCTGACATCAGACTAGCATCCCATTCCTACCAAATATATTGTCTTTAAGATGCCTACCACTCAGCAAAGCCTTATGGCCCATCTAAGTCCAACCCCAAACATGGAACTACGCTATCCAACATTGTTTCAATAAGCAGATGTACCAGAAAAACATCAGTTTACATTCTAGCATGGAGCCTATGATTTTAAATAAATTTAATAATCGTGACAAATCTCATGCAAATCTTCAGTAATGATTCCATTTACATAACCAATAGCCAAAGAAGGTATTGCGCTTTCACACACCTCTTACCATTGTTCTATCATAAGATCGAACTACTTTTTGAATCTCCCAACAACAGTAAACAGGGTTAGCTATGGATAAGGTATTATACTTTTTTGATCCCCTCACATAGTCTTTTGACTTACTCAGTGCCCTCACCCACCGCCCATCCCTGTGTTATCCCCTGCCCAGTGGTCCTCAAGAGCTCCACCGTGGTTCGCTAATCCCACACATCCCCCACTACGTCTAACTCTTCATCCTCTATTAAAACAGAATGATTTTGTGTTCCACTTGTTTCAAACGTTGCCTTCAATGTTGCAAGGTGTCAAAAACTTTACATCAATATTTACTGTGTACTATGAAGTTAATGGAAAACTGTCTCATGGGCTTTCTCACTTCCTCCTTATATATTTATTTTGAGTGGCCATTTGTACATGAGCATGTGTATTTTCTAACTGTTTAGTGATCTCATTGCTAGAAATTTCATTACAGTTAGAAGTGAGAGATGGGAAAACAACATGACTATTTGATAGAATATTTGGAGAGTAAGAGGAGGGCCTGATTCATACTTCAGATCACACTATACGAATTCCTGTCGATTATGAGAGTCAGCTCTGAGAAATAAAGAACTTCAGTTTGTATCTCTCGCTCATCAGCGCTGTACCAACTTTTAATGATCTTCCCTATAATGGAATTATACATACGCCTGACGAAGACTTTTTTAGTCAGCTTTGCTGACGTCAGTGGCTTTTAATAACAGGCACTGATTTCCCGCTCCTGTTATGACAGAAGCTGTAGGTTGGCCATAGCTGCAGCAACTCCTGTCAACTCTGCTCAGCTCCATTTGGCTCTGGGCTACAGGTCTTCTCTTTCCAGAACACAGGGTGAAGGGCCAGCTATGTTTGAGACATGCTGTTCTTATGGCACAGAGAAAGAAGAAAGAGCCAAACACACGATGGCTCTTGAAGCTTCTGCCAGAACGTGGTATAATTTGAATCTCACTGGTCAAAGCAAGTAATTGCCAAGCTCAGTGTCAATGGAGAGGGAAGGTATATTCCTTCTACAGTGGCGGACACTGCAAAGTATATGGAATCGGTGATAATGTCTAATCTCTCAGAGGGAAATGTGGCTTAAATCATTAGGAACAAAATATGGTCTGCCAGAGAAGGTAAGCAGCAAACTTTTGATCTCCACTTATTTAGTTTAGTTCCCTGTGGCACACTAATTAGTTGTCCCCTGTACTATGTCTCGTTTCCTCCCTGGCACAGCTGGGTTGCCTTTCCCAGGCTCCCCTTAGAGGTAAGGGAGCCACATGACTGAGTTCTGGTGGATAAAATACAAGCGCGATGGTGGAAACCACAGGTAGGCGTGGCCTACAAAACGCTTCCACCTAGAACCCTCCATTCTCTTTCCTCCAAGGACCTAGAGGGGTGAGAGCCACATATGGAAGCAACCAGAGTCTCTGAGTCACTGCTTGGAGGAAACCTGCCCAGAGAGCCCACACCAGACCACCGTGTGGGTGAGAAAACAATTTTCATTGCGTTCAATCACTAATATTTTTGTTGTTTTTCTCAGGTGTTAGCCTCTTCTGGCTAATTCAGAGAAGAAACCCGAAGACCTCCTCACTTTTTCTTTCCATTTCCACATCTTTTTTAAGGAATTGACATTTTATCTGTCTGTGATCTATCCTAAATTACATTTTTTTTCTTTATTCATTCTGTTTACATTAGTAGACAACCCAGAGAAGGGACTGTCAGACTGAGAGAGAATGTTTACCTCATATTCAGGCAACTCCTAGGATCAAGTACATCCATGTGCTATCATGATTCCATCCAGAATGACACTAATCCCTCTTCCCAGTGTAGACAGGAACCTATTTCCTTCCTACCTTACAATCTTTTCTTTTTATAATTTTTTAAAAATTCTTATTTTATATTGGAGTATAGTTGATTTACAATGTTGTAAGAGTTTCAGCTGTACAGCAAAGTGATTCAGTTATCCATATGCATATATCTATTCTTTTTCAGATTCTTTTCCCATTTAGGTTATTACAGAATACTGAGTAGAGTTCCCTGTGCTATACAGTAGGTCCTTGTTGATTATCTATTTTATATATAGTAGTGTGTATATGTTAATCCCAAATTCCTACCTTAAAATCTTGATCATTAAAGAACTAAGCTAGATTCCCAGGCCAGGGTCTGTTCCAGAAATTGATTTCTCGTCTCATAAGTAGGAAGGAGCAGGCCAGGACACCATCACAAACTGTCTCAGGAAGCAAGAGTTCACACTCCGTGTGTCACCCCTCTCGCACCTAGTTGCACACTTTTGGTTAAGCAATAAATGAAGGGTGACTGAAACACATATCTCAATCCGTCCTCATAAAAACCCCTGAGGTAGTATGATTAACATCAGAGCAGCTAACAATATATACATCTCACAGTTTATTATGAGAATCAAATGAGTTGATATTTGTAAAGCACTTAAGAATATAAGCAAGAATATATGAAGTGCTATAATAAGCAGCAATTTAATTTTTAAAAATTATCTCCATTTTCAAATTAAGGAATCTGAAGCTCAGATAAACTATTTTTTAAGATCGTTTGGTTAATGACTCATACACCCAGGGCTCAAGTTGGGGTCTTTTAACTCTTTCAACTCAATATTCTGTATCTATGTCAACCATGTACAGAAATACCTAAAACCAGACTTACAAGCCAAGGTGCTGTTGATTCAGGAACAATACTATTGTCTTCCCAGTTACTAAAAGCCATCTGGCGCCAGGTACACCCAAAACTCCAACCACTACCGCAAGACTGAAACTGCCCTCAACTCTAGACCTCAGCAGATTTAGCTGTATTTGTATGGAGATGAAGACTGACTCACTCTGATGCCATCAAACATACTGTCCTAAAGGATCTCCCTGGGTGGAGCTAGGGAGCCCTCAAGGAACCATGTAATGAGATGAAACCCATTGGAAGAAAAGTATTTAAAACAAAATATCAACCTTGGCTCTCTGCCACAGACAGCATGTCAGTGAGGTTACCTGCAGAGAGAAGGAACCCAGTCTTCATGTCTCCTGTTTCTGGAGTTCTCTTCTGGGGAATTTCTGCTTTGCCTCTTGAGGATCATAAGCATGTTTCAAAATGACAAGGTATATCCTTTTTTTTTTTTTTTTATAATATAACGCTTCCCTTTCCCAAGTGTTTTCTGTGGAGAATAATAAATTTCCTATTGGAAACTGAGACTTGGTGGAAGGCTTCTCAATCTTCTGGGAAGGGGACTATACTATGGAAGTAGGTACCAGGGCAGAGCAAAAAGTTCCACCTCCTGAGCCCAGGGATCAACAGAAATCAAGACTTGCCTAAAGGAAATCAGTTAATTACTCTAATGAAAAAGCAAGAAAGAAATTCACTCTGGCTTTTTTTTTCAGGCTCCTTTTGTTAAATAGCCTTAGGAATCTGTATTGGTGGCAGATCTGCTTACCCGTCTTTCTACCAAATAAAAGAAAAGCAATTCTTACTTATCCAACCTCATCTCTACCCATTTATCTCTTCACCCACAAACTTCCTCCCAAATTAGGTTTACAGTTTTTGGAAAGCCTGTGCTTTCTCTGGTCTCTTATACATACAATTTTACCTGCCCAGGGAGTCTCTTTCCCTTCTTTGTCACCTGAAAACTTCTACTCCACCTTTCGGTTTTGGCTTAAGCCTCGCCCCCATTACCCACAACATCCACACCCAGATGATATCCTGGTAACTTGGTCAATAATCTCTCCTCCCTCTAAACTCCAAAAAGACAGAGCAATATCTATCCTTCTTGTTACCTGCAAAAGACCCTTTAAAAAATATTTACAGAATGGATTAGAAGGTAGGTAGTCAATGGGATAGTAAATTCAAAAAAATGCTCAAAACATAAATGTTAAGCCATGCCATTTAAACTTAGGGTTAATGAATTACAAAAGAGAGTTCCAAAATAATAAAGTTGTTTGGAAATGGTTACTACGTTCAACTGCATCTTGGCAATTTGAAGAGCTCACTCTAAAAATCTGGGACTCAAAAGAGCTTATAAAAGACCTAAGAAAGGAAGAAAGGAAAAAAAAAGATGATGTGCCTGGTTTTCTATTAATATGTGATTTTTTAAAATTCTGCCACATTTTTTAAGCTCTGGTAATAACGGCATGTGTGTAGGGGAAACTGCTGCTTTTACAAGTCTTTACTTTCTGGTTAACAGTGTTCGAAATGCTGAAGTCATACTCATATTATATTTAAATACATGGGCAGTAATTTGGCCTGGTTTCCTGTTGTGGTTTTATACATCCAGGACAATCAATCACAAAATACAATAAAAAATCTGATAAGAGGGCAAGAAACAACCTTTCATAACAACGTCTAGGCCACATATGATTTGTTTCCTGAAATTGAGGTCCTAAGTGCCAATTCTGTTTTTGACCTTGTATTCATTCGAGGTTTTATGTCTGTACTTGCAATGAGTTGCCCGGCCTTGGTCTTGGTCTCTTCTGTGGCATGTCATTATCTCTTTCTTGTTTCTTTTCTGTTGTTTCAGTCTACGATTTGCTAGGGCTTGTTCTTTTAAACCATTCTGTTGTTATCTGACACAGACAGCTTTTTTCCTAGGTATTTTCTCTCCACAATGCTACTTCCCACCAACCGGGGAATGTGTCACCTGAAATGCATGGGCATGTTTTCTCCTCTGATATGGAAAAGAAGAATAGGTACAGCCCGATCCACTAAATCAAATTCAGAAAAAAATCTTTACCTAAAAAAGAAAAGTATGAAAATATTCTGTAAATTACCAGTAGGTTTTCTAAATTAGTAAATGGAGAGACTGTTTCTAAGTACAGTGAAATTACACCCCCTTTGTCCACAATGGCAGGGAATGGGACACTCCTGTTTTAATGATCTACTTTTTCTTTATATATATTTATATATGTATAAAATTGTTATAAATACTAAATGGGTTAAAAGTTTTATATTAATAGGACTATTTTTTAAAACATAATTTCAAAACAGGACTGAACATCAGTTGATCTGTCCCTGTGATCAAGAAGTCATTCAAGTATCCTGAATTCTCTCAGGTAATTATTATGAACATTAATAGTCCTTACACTAAAATATGCAGTGTATTATTTTAATTGGGGCTTTCTGCTTTTTGAGACCTGAACAAATAGTTGACTGAAATATAATCCAGACCTTATCGCTTTCTATCCAGATGATATTGCAATAGCTTCTTAATCAATTTACCCAACTTCACTCTTTCTCTTCACTCTGACTTACCTTCTTTAAGTACTTTTATCATGTTATCTCCTGAGTCCAAAACTTCCAGTGGTCCCCCAGTTTATAACAGGTCCTATCTACTTTGTTTAGTTTTCAAGACCTTCCAAGATTGAGGCCCCTGCTTCCCAGCCTTGATTCCTGAGCCACCCCAAATCATAGTTTAGTTTATCATATCATAGGTATATGTTTTCTAATATTACTCACTGTGATTTCATGTAAACTAAGTAAACTCCAAACCAGCTTCCTTCTATCTACATTAGTTCTTAAAAACAAAGACGTCACACATTTATTCCCTTCATGGCACCAAATACATTAATGAATGGCAAAAAAAGAAGGGAAAACTACTTTCCTTCATGGAATAGATGCCAGACACAGTTCTAGGCCTTTGCAGGCCCATGAAATATTCAAACATATAAAGCATCCAGCACAGTTCTATGCACAGTAAGGGCGCAATACACGTTTATTATTATTACTTCGTTATTTAATCCTTCCAACAAACTTTAAGGAAACACACATGAGGGAAGTGCAGGTCTAAAACAGTATGTGACTGTCCACACCAGAAGGAACAGTGGAATATCGGACCAGATGGCTTTCCCCATCAAGTGGCAGACACACAACTCAAAGGAGTTTCAATAAAAAGGGACTTTACTACTTCAAGTAACAAAGAGTTCAGAAGCGTGTGATGACTCCAGGACTGGTTAATTCCGTGGCTCAGTGACGCCACCCAAGATGAGGTACTGTCATCTTTCTACTCTGCCTTTCTCAGTGGGTTTGCTTACTTCTCAGGCTACTTCCTCCCATAAATCAAATATACCCACAAATATACCCAACCCAAGCTCCAGACACAGTAACATTCAAAAAAAACACAGACTTCTCAGCAGTGAAAAAGCCTTTCCCAGAAATTCCCCAGCAGCCTTCCACTGCTGTTTCATTGGCCAACGCCTTAAACAACTGCAAGGAAAAAGGGGTCAATCTTGATTGCCATAAGCCCCAAAGTAGCCAGCACTCTCAGGGGTGGGGACTGAGCAAACTTCCTCTAAGTGTGTGGAGAAGGGGAAATACATGAACAAAATCAGGGCTCTGTTAGGAAAGAGGTAGAAAAGAAGAGTGAACTGATGATGGGGAGAAAAATCAGCAGGACGTGCTGTGGCTATGTTGCCTCAAAAGAGTAAATATTAAGTTAATATTAATTGACCTACTGAACACATCAATATCTATGGTTATTACAACGGAACAGAGAGAAAAAAAGAGGGGGAGAGAAGGAGAGGGGGAGAGAAGGAAAGGGGGGAGAAGGAAAGGGGAAAGGAGAGATGGAAGGAGGGAAGGTGGAGGGAAGGGAGCAAAAAATGAGGGAAACAAGGAAAGAGACAAGGAAGAGAAAGCCCAGCTGTAGGTTCATTTTGGGTCGTGTTAGCTGCTGTGTGTGCCACTCTCACAGGCTATGAAAGTAGTTTCTGAAAAATCAGAGCCCTGCAGGAGGGTCTGTATAAACTAGACAGGCTTTTATGGCTAAAAGTGATTTGAATCCCAATAGGGAGCTAACGGTAACCACGTTCAAGAGAGCAGACCATCAGGAGCTAATGAGGCTGTCAGGTCTGGGAGCTAACCAAGGCACAGACACATGGAAATGATTCCGCAGGAGGACGTAACTAACAAAACAATGCTTCCTTAATAGCAAAGCTACAAATGAGGAGGAAACTGAACTAGTTTCTTTCTTAAAAGAAAAAAGGAAAGGTATCTTTTGCACCTAGAGAGAAAAGATGATTTCCTTAGAGAAGGATAGCAAATAGGGAATGGGAGCTGCTTGATTTAATTAACTAATTTAATTAATTAATTTTTTGCAGTGTGCTAGAAATCCAAGCCGTAACAGAAGCAAAAAAGGTTAAACAGTAATTCTCGCCGAATTTAGGACAATTTTAAAAATTAGAGCTTACAGAGTTGTGTAGGCTTGTGATTCAAGGGTTATCAAAGGCAGACATGAAATCCAAGAACAATCTGAGCCTTTTCCATAGAAGACACTGCCCACATGTTGAACTGGGCCTTCCTCTTTCTAAACATTATTCTGGATTTCTAGAACATGTATAACCTGACTTGTATCGTAAAAGTAGAAATGTGTCTGTAATGCTATCTTCTGCGTTTAGGGTCAAAGGTGGGGGACCCAGGAAACTGAAGGCCAGGGCAACATCTAAAGGCACCATATAGGAGAGAGTGGCATGGACATATATACACTACCAAATGTAAAACCCATAGCTGGTGGGAAGCAGCCGCATAGCACAGGGAGATCAGCTCGGTGCTTTGTGACCACCTAGAGGGGTGGGATAGGGAGGGTGGGAGGGAGGGAGACAGAAGAGGGAAGAGATATGGGGATATATGTATATGTATAGCTGATTCACTTTGTTATACAGCAGAAACTAACACACCACTGTAAAGCAATTATACTCCAACAAAGATGTTAAAAAATAAATAAAGGCACCACATAGGACATGGACCACATCGGGGGGCACGGGGGCGGGGACAATAATACTAACAATACTAATAATACTAACTAACCTTTAGGATTTAGAGGAGAATTATATAAGATTTAAAACCCATAGTGTCTGATGCACAGCGCCCACTGTTAGGTATTATTGCATTAATAATTATAAATCAGTCATGAGCTTCCAACACAATAAGGTTTTCTTCCAAGAATGTTGATTCCTCCTTTCAGAGAGAGGTGTAATGAAAGAGTAATAAGCTCTTCCCAGCCCCTGGATGTTAAATAGGTCAAGATGGCCAATTCCCAACCCTTTTAATAAAAGGACAGGAGAGCCGAGAGACCCGGAGGTCATCAGACAGAAATGGGTCTGCAGACGAACACGGCATTATCTGCTCCCTGGGAGACCTGTGGGCACCACAGCATCCCGGACAGTGTTCAGTGGAAGCAGAGATGATCAGATTTATTTGGTGTCTTCATGCTCCCTTGCAGCTGCAACTGGCTTCAAACCCAATTGCCAATTGAACACCCCAGGCAATTTGCATCTCTAGAGAGCAATTTATGGCTAAGTTTCTGCTGAACATTTTTAAGACAATACCTAATGCATCCATCAAGGAACAGCTCTTTTAAAGAAGTTGCTCACCACTTCTAGCATTTCATTAAAGAAGTAAGCTCATGTTTTCATTACTTGCCAAGCCATCTTTTTTCGATTTGAAGAAGGAACCTAGTGCACTAAGTTTCCTATGGTTCTGGAAAACAGCTTTCCTCAAGAAGACACAATGATGTAGATGAAACATGGCAATCCTTCCTGTTGTGATCTGAATTCAGGCACCAGGCCATTTAGTGATACCCCCCAAATGCATGCCCACAAGTACCTCCTCTGCCCCAGTGGGGAAAGCCCAGGACCTAAGTAAATTGAGTTTCTAGGCAGAAACCTAGGAACCCCACAGGTCCTGAAGACGAATAATTATCCACCAAGAATATCACAGGATGACTGTAAGTAATGTTAGCACTTATGGGTTTTGGAAACATGGCAACATCTAATGACTGACTGTGTCTACACAGGGCTAATGTATTGAATCAGTGCTGCCACTTAAAGTCTGTAAATTTGAGGCAAAGTTTTCAGTTAACGCCATTCACTGCCCATAGAAAATTTTAATTCACATTTTAATCCTCCATCTCTAATCATTAACCAGTCCATGAACTAGTATTTTCATTAAAGCCTTTAGTAAAATGTGTCCTGGTCAGCTCAGGCTGCCATAACAAAATCCCATGGACTGGGAGGGGCTCAAACAATAAATATTTATTTCTCATGGTTCCAGAGGCTGACGTCTGAGATCAGGGAGCCAGTGTCGCCAGGTTCTGCGAGAGCGCTCTTCCTGACTTGTGGATGGCCACCTTCTTGCTGTGTCTTCACACAGAAGGGAGAGAATGAGAGATCTCCCCCTTCTTATGAGGCTGCTAACCCCTCACCAGGGCCTCACTGCCACGACCTAATCTAACCCTAATTATCTCCCAAAAGCCCATCTCCTAATACCATCAAATTGGGGGTTAGGGCTTCAACATATGAATTTGGAGGGAACGTATTCAGTCCATATGAATGTATACGTCAACCTTAGCCTAAAAAACAAAAATAATTTTTGAGTCCCATTTTTGAATGCTCCCACCCCTGCTTTTGTGTCCAGATATTTGCATATAAATGTTACTAAACAATCCCAGAGGCAGAGGGAAAGAATCGTAATCGCATTCACTCAATGTGTTTGTTTTTATTGTGCAATGAAGGCATGGATACGTGTTTTCTACCACTACTTTAGAAGGTAATCAGAATTTTCTTTCTATGTGCAGTTTCCTACTTCTGCTACACTTATCTTGCTGGGAATCACATAATAACTTTTTGTTAAAGTAAAACCTAAATAGAGAAAATTATACCCATCATAAGTATAGAGATTAATGGATTTTCACAAACCAAACCCACTCACGGAACCAGAACACAGATCAATGAAATAAAATAGCAGCACAACAGAACCCACTCTGCACCTCCACCCTTCCAGCTCCCACATTCCCTCTCAAGGGTACCTTGTATCCCCAAGTCCAACACCACTAATTAATTTTGCCAATTTTTGCATTTGATTAAAAGGTATCCTACAATATTTACCTTTTGGTACCCTCAATATTACATTTCTGAGATACAGTAACGTGGTCATGTGTTGCAATAGTTGTTCATTGTCAGCGCTGAAGATTTCATTGCATGAATATATTAAAAATGATTGATCTGTTTTAGTGTTCATAGGCACCTGGGTAATTTCCAGTTTGAATAGTACTGCTGGAAACATTATACTGCCTGGCTTTTGGTGAACACACACACACTTCTCTTAAGTATACAATTATAAGGAAAACCACTGGTCACAGGGTATGCATATGTTCAGCTGTAGGAGAGGGTGCCAGACAGTTTTCCAGTGTGATTACAGCAATTCACAACAGTGTATGATGATTCTTCCCCATCCTTGCTAACACTTGGTATATTCTTCCTTCGCCGTTCTACCGAATGTGGAGTATTATCTCCATGTCGTTTTAATCTGCACTTTCCTAATGACTAATGAAGTTGTGTGCCCTTTCATGTATTTGTTGGCCATTTGGTTATCCTTTTTTTTTTTTTTTTTTTACAGTGGTTGAAGATTTTTGCCCATTTTTCTCTTAAGCTTACAGCATTTTTCTTATTGATTTCTAGGAGTATTTTATATATTCTGGATAAGAATCCTTTGTCAGTTATATGTGTTACAAATACCTCTTCCTACTCTGTGGCTTCTCCCCGCAACACTCTTTTAAAAGTGTCTTTTGTTGAAAATAAGTGTTAAATTTTAATGTAGTCCAATTTATTTTTTCTTCATAGGTTTTTTTTTTGCATACTAGTTAAGAATGTTTGCTAATGACAAGATCGTGAAGATATTTACCAATGTCTTCTTTTTACAGCTCTCTTGTTTTACGTTTCACATTTAGATTCACAATCTATCTGGAATTGATTTTCATGTCTGGTTAAAATACTGTTTCACAGGGATATTTGGATGATGTAGCACCGTTTGTTGAAAAGACCATCCTTTCCCTCACCACACACCAGTGCCATCTTTTCATAAATCATATCCACCTTCTTGGGGGTCTGTTTCTAAATTTTCTACTCTGCTCCATTCATTCACGTATCTTTAACAATACTATACTATCCTAATTACTATAGCTTTATAATGTCTCAATACCTGGTAAATACTCCAGCTTCATTCTTCTTTTAAAGATTGCCTTGTCTATTCTTGTGCTCTGAATTTTCATACAATTGTAAAATTAGCTTATTAAGTGTTCACACAAACACACACAAGTCCTGTAGGGATTTTTACTATGATGGCATAATTTATAGATCAATTCGTGGAGAACTGACACATTTACAATACTTAGTCTTCCAATCTATAAACACAGCATTTCTTGCCACCTGCCTAAATCTTTGGTTTTTCTCATGTTTTGTAGCTTCATTTTCATTAGTTTTGTTTCTAGGTGTTTGAATTATTTATGTTACTGTAAATGATATCTCTTTAAAAAACCTTTTCATTTGTAATTTTTTTTTACTGACATGGAAGTAGAATTAATTTTATTATTAATCTAATTTCTAGCAATTTTGCTAAATCCATCTATTAGTCCCATGACTTTATAGATTCTTTCAAACTTTCTATACATGGCACCACATCACCTGTGAATCATGAAGATTTTATTTCTTTACCTCTAAACTTCTGAACTTCAAGAAAGCAGAATCATGATCTTATTGGATTCCTTCCCCAGCCAGCAGAGGGGGATCTCATGATACCTGCCCGGTAGAATTTCATCACTGTGATGGACAAGTGAACGCTATGTGTCTTCCACTCTCTTCCTTCCAAATGGGAGTCTGTCTCTGCTCTACCACCAGATGGGGGTGAGGGAGATCGACAACTTGGTTGTGCGTTCACAGGTGGCTTGAGTGGAAGGAGGAACACGTGGACCTGAAGGAGCCGACCACATCTCCAAGAGACTCTCAGCTTTGATCTCCATGCGGCAATGAGATAGGCTTCCTATGAGTTATCTCCCTTGGGGAGAGGGTGTGTGTAACACTGGTGACTGTTCCATATTCCTCAATATTCTATTCTTTATTGGCCACTGACCTCACCCTGCTTTCCTCTCATCTCTAAACCACTCTTCTCAGCAGCAGCCCTCCCTCTGGCCCCCCTTCATAAGGCAGCTCTTCCCAAGGTTTTAACATTAAATCTCCTCTACTTGTGTCCTTCAGTCCCTGCTGTGTTGATCTTATCCTGTATTAGCTAAATATCTCATTTATGAAATTTCTAGCTTTAATTTTTTTTCATTGATTTCCAAATTCTACTTGCTGGAGAGATCCCCCCTGAAGGTCAACCAGAATTTCAAAAGCAACCTATTCAATACAAAAAAAAAATCATCATTTCTCAACAAAACTGTTCCTATTCTTGTATTCCATGCTTTCTAAATGGTGGTACTGTTATTCTCATTTGCAGTGCTCAAGAACCTCTCTCTCTTTCTCTCTCTCTCTCTCATTCTTTCTATTTCCTATATTCAGTCAATAGCCATTGACGCAATCCAAAGCTGAACCCCTGGAGTCCTAAAGTAGGGGAGGAGAAACATGCCTACCCCTGCCCACAGTAAATGTTTGTCACACTGCTATCCCCTGCATTTTAATTCTACCCTTATCCCTCACCAAATTCTCAATAACTCTCTATGTTGTCCTATACGATTTCTTGGACCATCAGGCATTCTGGCACATAATGAAAGCTCTCTGTGTCTTTTAGATCACAGAACTCCTAAGTGATGGACATTGGAGACTTTCACTAACTTTCTGGCATTTTTTCCAATTCTGAGACTTTCCTTCCTCTATTACATTTCAGTGGAATATTCTAATGAAAACTCTCTTTTTTTCCCCTTGTTTCCGCCTATATTATGCTCGCCACAAGACTGTCTCATCTCCTGTAGACTGAGACGCCCATCAGGTGCTCTAATGTTTCATTCACTGACCCACAGTTGTGGTCCCCTCCCCAGGGGAACAGGCAAAAAACCCTGAACCACTTAAAGATGACTTTCATCCTCTCCCCCTCCCATTTCAGAAGTCCTCCTATTTCTTCCAACATGGGGAAGCTTTGGAGGCTGAAGGAAAATCTAATTTCCAGCCTAACACTTCATCAAAAGCTTCTTTGGCTTTCTGGGTTTACAAACTCATAAAAAGCTCACAGTGTGTCTCATTAAAGGCCTGTCTCAGCCTAGACAGCGTCATAAAAAAAAAAACATAAATCAAACATCCTCCAACCCAACAACAACAGAAGGCAAGGGAACTGATCTTTCTTCACTACATCTCTTCTTTTTTTTTTTTTTTAATTTATTTCTTTTACTTATTTACTTTTGGCTGCTTTGGTTCTTCATTGCTGTGCGCAGGCTTCTCACTGCGGTGGCTTCTCTTGTGGAGCAAGGGCTCTAGGCATGCGGGCTTCAGTAGTTGTGGCACGTGGGCTCACTAGTTGTGGCCCGCGGGCTCTAGAGCACAGGCTCAGCAGCTGTGGCGCACAGGCTTAGTTGCTCCGCGGCATGTGGGATCTTCCCGGGCCAGGGTTCGAACCCGTGTCCCCTGCACTGGCAGGCGGATTCTTAACCACTGCGCCACCAGGGAAGCCCACGACGTCTTTTCTTGAAGTGGGAGTAGTGAGAAAATCAGATAACACAATGCAAATCAGAAAATTCTAACATTCTCTCAGCAAAAATGTAAACCACATGACAGCTGATGGTTGTCTCTCGTTCTCTCCTTCTCTCCTTTTGTCTCTCTCTGCCTCTCTGCTCCCGTCATCGCTAAATCCCTTCTGCTCTCCGTCTAGCTTTTGTTCTTTACACCTCTGAGCACCTTCTGTCGTTTCCTCTCTTTCCACACTGTGCTGCTCTCATCTGTCCCTTTTCAAAGACTGCCACGTCTGACGTTTGAACTGCACCAGTTGCCCAACTCTCTAGGAAGCATATTTCATGCCCTACTGCCTGATGAAGATACTTTCTACCTCAATGCAACCCACCTTCTGCCTTGTGTTTCTGTTTTTTTAATGCGTTGTTTTTTATTGTGGTAAAAGTCACACAATATAAAACATACTATTTTAACCATATTTAACTGTCCAGTTCAGTGGCACTAAGTACATTCACATTGTTGTGCAACTCTCACCGTCATGCATCTCCCAAATTTTTCACCTTCCTAAACTGAAACTCTGTCCCCATAAAACACTAACTCCCAATTCCCCCTCCCCACTGCCCCCCACCCCCGGTCCCTGGCATCGACCAACGTACATTCTGACTCTGTGAATTTGACTATTCTAGGTACCTCGTATGAGTGGAATCAACCAGTATTTGTCTGTCATAAAGAGTGAAATAAGTCAGAAAGAGAAAGACAAATATCATATATTAACACACATATGTGAAATCTGGAAAAATGGTATAGATGAACCTATTTGCAAAGCAGAAATGGAGACACAGACGTACAGAACAAACATAAGGATACCAAGGGGGGGGTGGGGTGGGATGGATTGGGAGATTGGGATTGACATGTATACACTACTATGTATAAAACAGATAACTAATGAGAAACTACTGTATAGCATAGGGGAATAAAAAAAAAAAGAAGGTACAGTCTGTTTGCAGGACATACATTAAGTTAACCTTAAAAATGCACTCCAATCTACATTAGGTGCAGAAAAACACTGCCTTGTGCTTTCCTTATCCCATGTTTCAACCTTGCTCACAACCACTTCCACCCTCTGCTTCCAGACTGTAAACCATCTGAAAGCAGAGCTGACTGATGGCTAAAGCTTCCACATTATCAAATAGATCGTTTTACCTGTAATAGGGATTCCACAACATTTTTTAATAAAATGTAACTTTCTGAATATAAACTATTATAAAAGCACTTTATGCAAAGAGCAGCATAGACTTGGAATTCAGTGCCTTAAATAAGTACGATTGTATTTCACATATCTGAAAATATTTACAGCCAGAAAAGTTATGAACTGGATTTTTTTTTCTTTCAATTGTTTATTCAGTTATATTCCCCATAAATCGGTATTCTAATATAGTTACTGTGACTACTCACAGGGTTGGTAGGAGGTACAGTTAATTAACATTTGCTGAAAGGTTTAAAATTCTCAGCTAAAGATATTTTATGGTTCTAGATCCCTTTATTCTGTAATAGCAGAGTGGTCCAGTTTGTCTGTTTGCACTGAAAAATGAAAGGATGTAAAGAAGAGAAGTACATAAAAGACACTACAAATCCTGCAAGTCTTGGTCGCATTTAGTCATTAGATCTTAAAGATAATCATTTTAATATGTATTTTGGAACTGTGTTTAAAGCAGGAATGACTTCTGAGTTACAGAACAATTTCCTTGAATTATAGCTCAGATACTGGCACAAAAGTCAACTACTTTTCTCTCATGAAGATTTTTGAAACCTTACTAAATAAAGGAGCAGCTTCTCACTGGAATCATTTAATGGTTAATTTAATTTTAAATATGCACAAAATATGCTGTTTATCAAAATAAATTAGGTGAATCAGATGCTTCTTTTCTAACATTATAAAACCTGTAAATTACCTAATAGAGTTTAAATACATATCTTAACCTATATCTGGTATACATAAGGTCCACATATGTATAATTACAAATGCCTTTATTAAAATCAGGCCAAGATATAAATAATATAACAGACCATTTATAAATACTTATACAAATATAGAGCAAAATCATTTTTATGGTATAAAAATACAAATAGAGAGACTTCCCCTAGTCAAAATAAATTTTAACATAACCTCTCATTTTGTAAATAAACAGAGAGATGGAGAGATTGCTGTAAATATAAATATCTAGTTAATAGGAACATACACAAACTCACGATATATACTTGTATGGTAGCTTCCTGATCAAATATGAAATTCTGAAGATGCATATTTTTATATTTCTTGATGAAAGTCACATAAATTGAAGCAGAATGAATCTTCAAAATAATACAACTTACATCAGACAAAAAAAATAACAAATTCAGTCAAAACAAAAAATGTATGTCTCACATAGCACACCAGTGATACCATGAATCAGAAACAATTCTTTTAGCTGTATGCTTGTAAGAAACATGGATTTTAAATAATATTTGAATAGCAACAACCTATATATTAATATTTAACATTAGATTACTGCTAGAAAATATTAGCTGAATATGTGATAAAGGCGTAGCTGTGTCTTCTAAATGCCACTAACTAAATGCCACTAACGGACAATGCTCTCTGATCTGGGCCTCCAGCTGCCTCAACTCCCACCGCCAACACAGGCTCCACTTTGGTTACTGTCTCCTTCAGGTGTTCAGCAAGTCCGTATGAAGACTGGTTCTCACTAGGGATAAGAGATGACATGCTGAAACGGAAGCACCAGAAACACCCGCCTTCCTCCACTCCTGTTCATCTCCTAGTTAGAGCCACACCAACACAATCAAGCTGCTATCTTCTCTCTCCTGATTGCTGTTCACAAATGAATAAAAGCAAGGATGCCCTTCACCTCTCAACAGCCTTTATCCTAATGACATACTCAGAAGCTAGTCTGAACCAAATTCTGTTTTCCTCTCTCAGAAGACTCTTACCAAATTCTCTATTTCTTCAAGATGCAATTGAAAGAGTGTTTGTAGCTTTTACCCACGTTAAGTCTTCACGAAACCTTACAAAGCTACTTCCCGCCTTTATTGACTGCTGCCTCGAAGAGGGTCCTCTATCCAGCCACTCTCAATGTGCATTACACAGAAGGTTGGTTCCATGGGACAGTAATAGGCACCAGATGGAAAAATCTTTACTACGGGAATTCTCAGAGTTTTTAACCTGTTATAACGTCCATCGTGATTCTTCAAGAAAGGGAAGAGGTAACTAGCGTTTCCCAGCCTGACTGTAGGAATGAAGCTCTCATTTCAGAAACTCACAGAAATAGTGATTCATGAAACATCCTTGGGAAACACTGTTTCAAGCAATTATTTTAAAACCAGATCTACTGATGTGTCTGCCTCCCTGCTGCTTATTTCTCTTCCACACTCAGCTGGGACATAACCCACAAAGGCAGACTTAACTCCACCCTTAGCTCTGGATACTGAGAGGTCTAAAGTGAGTCAACATCCACTCATCTTTGGGCTCTTCCTGACATTTCTGAGGGCTCCCATCCTGGTCACTGGGTCTCTGCCAGACTCCTGAGCCAACATCCAGCTTTAAGGATGGTTTCCCATTCATGCTGTCTCATACCCAGCTCCAAAGAACTACTCTTTACAGAAATGGGTTTATGAGTTGTTTTTACTTTCTTCCCAACTCTCTGCCTTGGCCAAGAGACTTGACTCTGCATCCTGGTTCTGAGGCTGGAATCCTACCTACTGTCAAACACAAACCCAGACCTCCACACATTATATATTCCACCTTTGCTGCATATACCTGGTACTGACTTCTGTCTGTCCAGTCACATATTCTGTATTACTCCCTCCCCATGGTCCTTGGAGCTCAGGCTCCACCCACAGGTCTGGATTCTCAGCTCCAAAAGCGAAGTTCTCACTGCCCTTCACGTTCTCACTGTGCTGGGTCCCTGACCCCAGGTCTCCCTAATCAGATCCGTCCTACACCCTTCTAAGCCCCACACCACTGCCCTGGTGCTAAAGGGACAGGTTTGAAAATCAGCAAACATAAAAAGTACACAGCGATTTCTAACTTTACTTATTCCACTCGGTGGAATATTTTAATTTAAAAATTACACGGGAAAAAAGTAGCCTCACAAATTATAACAATATTAAATACACCATACTGGAAATGACCATCTAAAGAATTTTGCTCAAAACCTTTCTCTACAGTAAAAAAAAAATGTCTAAATTCTTTTCTTCTTTACAGCTTTATTGAAGTATAATATACAAAAAAACTGCACATATCTAATGTATACAATTTTCTGAGTCTGGACAAATGTATACACATATGATCACTACAGTTGTCTCAGAATTAAACAGGTTATCAGTTTGGAAATGTAAAAGACTAGCTTCTCAAACAACCACCTACATATTCCCCTCAAAGTGTGGGAATTTTGAGACAGTTGTTGTATTTTCTTCCAATGATTCTCAGCCATTGGCTCTACATAAAAATAATATTTTTTTAACACTGTAAAGAACCACCTGAGAAAACTGTCTCATATTCACTTATAGAATGAGATTTGAATTTAAAACCTCTGAAATATTTTTAAATGTTTACAGTCTATTTTAAACTCTCCTCAATCTGGGACGAAACTATCCAACAAGCACCATTCAGCACAAATTGCTTCCTCACAGAGATACTGAATAATCAGAAATGATTAGAAGAGAATGCCTAGCTTAGCTTATCTTTCCCAAACTAAAACTAGCCAGCATGGCCACTTAATTTTAGACCAGGACCATAGCAATACGTAGTTGATTGACATGGGGGCCTTGCCCTTAACCCTCCCGTAGACGTCCAGCTGCCAGTACCTGCACCTCTGTTCCTGCAAGCTTTTCTTCTCAGATCCTCAGAAAGCTTCCAACAGACACCAAAGAATGCGCTTCCAGAAGCAGCCCTCAATGACTCTGAAGAATTGGTGTCAAAATACCCACTCCCTCACCTCACAGGTAGGGTAATTCTGGTGCATATGTTGTGTTCCATTTTACAAAGTTTTCTCCGGGGACTGAACTCCAGTTACATACTATGCTGGCTTAATCAAGCTCTTTGTTTTATAACTGACTGTCCTTGCTTCCCGGTTTCTCTCCCCCACTTCGCTCTTTCACTTCCCCACTTTGCTCTGAAAATTTTCCCATGAACTTTGGCTTGAGGTAAAATGGATTCTACCTGTTGTCTAGTTCTTCCACTTTCTACCTAATTTATGATGACCATACACTCATCTGGGACTGGTTTGCCTCAGAAGGTCCTAATTGATGCCTATAATCCTGGTGTATTTATTAACAGCACTCCTCTTCACTCTCAAGTGTCCTGGTTTTGTTGATAAATTATATCGTCACACTGCATGGTCCTATTACTCTGCCAGCCTTCTCAGTTGTCAACCTTATGGACAGACATTAAAGCTTACACCTTGCTCTGCCCATCAGCATAGTCTTCTCTATTATGACTTCTTGCCCAAATTTCTCTACTTCCTCCATCCTGGTTCCTACCTTGGTACCTGACAACTCAGGACACATGTCCTGGTATAGCAGACTGCAATTATTAACTGCCTTAGTTGGGAATCACTATTTTCTAGTTTTTTGTACTGTGTAGAATTGATTTCTTATTAACATTTCAAGGATAAATGAAAACTTTTCTGTCGAGTTGCATACTTTCACCATAACCCACATGCTGGGAGCATTAAGGCAACCTGGGATGCTAATCGTAGACCAGGAGGGAAAAGAGACTAATCCAGCCCTATGTGGGTTCAGGCTGTTTAATAAGGGGTGAGTATCATAGGAGTCACAAGATCTAAAGTAAGGTGACAAATGCAGGTTCTACTTGAGCAGGAGAAAAATAATAGTATTTATTTTGAAAATCTGTAAGATGCTCTCATTAGTAAAATCCTCTTGTATTTTTTTTTTTAATTTCTGAAAACAATCGGTATGATGGAATAGCAATGATTTTAAAGAGGACATAACAGTTGACCTGGCCATTGGCTAATGAGTAGCAGTTCTATTTTTCTGGTGAAAAATATGAGGAAAAACATTCACATTCACAGCCACGAAGATGAGAGCGCATGTGGCAGCATGAAAAGTGGGTAAAAATCTGTTTAACTGGAACACAGGTATTACTGAAGAGAACTGCAAGAAATATTTCATACCAGCGCACCTAATTATGTTTGACTAAGGATGCTTCAGATCTACTTTTCCTGATTGCCTTCTTTAATATAACTGGGAAGATGTAATATTTTTAAACCTGTCTTGTTACCAATTTTAGCTTTTGATTCAAATAAATACAGATAAAAACTTAACGATATGACCCTTGTGTCTCTTATTAAGAGGATTCTTAGGAGACAGATATCAAAATATGTTTTACTAACAATGATCCAAAAAATCAATTATGCAAACAAATGAAATCTAAATGTACTTTTCCACTCATTTATTGAGAACCATGAAGAACCAGAAATGTACAAGCAGTTTTTATTCTATGAAAGATGTTGGCCTGAAATATGTTGGCCTGAAATATTAATACTTATTCTTAAATCATTTGTGATTTTTCCCTCCTTATTTCTCCTAACACAAATGAGAGTAAGATTTTACTGTGCCTTTTTATTTAAAAATGCAAAGCTTCCCAATTGCAGAAATAGTTGAAGCAGATTTCTGAGACTCAGGACATCTTTTAAAAGTTGCCCAGTAATGTAAAAGAAATTCAGAAAGAAGACCTGACAGGGTTGGTTGAAAGGAATAAAAAAACGTTGTATAATGTTCAATCTCTAAATCCAATTCCCAAATGCGCTTTACTTGATCATTTTCAGTGAATCCTCCTAAAAAGCACCAAACCACCAGCATCTCACCAGCATAATTTAGGCAATATAGCGCATATGCGTGCACACAAAGTCACACACACAAATATATATGCCACTTCTAAGTCTAGCCACAAACTCTCTACCCACAATCCTTCTCTCTTCCATCTTCTAACAGCCAGATGCGGACCATCCAGTGAAGGCCTTGAAATCCTACAGTATTACAAAGACTCTAGAAGGAGAAAGCCTGGATCCTTTAATGACTGTGGCACACAATCTCCAACCCAAACCTGATGCATTGAGTAAAAATTAAACCTCTGTTTAGTGAAACCACTATTATTTACCTAACACAAAAGTTCTCTTTTAAATTTTAATAGATAAAATTAAATTGCCCTCCAAGGGGATTGAGTCAATTTACACACCCAAGGAGAATATACTGGAGAACTACTTCACAATTTTAATAATTTGAATAATCTTTTTACCTTCACCAATGTTGTGAGTAAAACGGTATTGTTTTGTAACAGCGATTTGTATTTCTTACAAATAAGGATGACCACCTTTGTGTAAGCTGTATTGATTTATCCTTTTTTTATTTATACGCTATGCCCATTTTCTACAATGTTGCTAGTTTTTCTTATTGATTTGTAAATGGTCATGACATAGTAAAACAAACACTGTATGTTGCATACGAGGCACTTTTCCCAGTTTGTCCTTTGATACTTTCTTTATGGTAGAGAAATTTATAATTTGTATTAATGCACCTATCAATCTTTTCTCCCACGGCTTAACCACTTTGTACCATGCATAAAAAGCTTCTCCCCTTCATGAGTTATTTATTTTAATGTCCTATGCTTTTTTTCAGATCTTTTGTTCCAGTTACCTGATGCTACATAATAAATCACCCCAAAACGTAATAGCTTAAAACCACCACCGTCATTTTATTATCGTCTCTCATGGCTCTAGAGATTGGCTTCATCTGATGAATCTCACCCAGGACCTCTCATATGACTGCAGTCAGACAGTGCCAGGAACCAGACTCATCTCAAAAGCTTCTGCACTCACACATCTGACAGTGGGTTCTACCTGCTGGATGAGACTTTTCCATGTCAGCTTGGTGGCAGAGTTCCCAAAAAAGCAAGGATCTCAAAAGAGAGACAGTATGAACTGCCAGTTTTGTAAGGTCATATTCTATGGGTCAAGCGATCACAGAGCCCAGACGCAAGGAGAAGAATACTGACTGCATCTTTTGATGGGAGGAGTGTAAAAGAATATTGGGGGCATGTTTTATAACTACCGTATCTTCTGTGGATGAATTTTAATATCATCAGTTTGATGGCAATGTAATTTGCATACAGTTCACCCGTATACAATTGGATGAATTTTGACAATTGCATACAGTTGAATAGCCACAACAATCAAGATGTAAAATATTTCTATTACCCCCCAAAGTTCCCTTTTTGCATTCACTCTCCTCCTCCCAAGCCCAGCTCCAATCACTGACCTACTTTCATTGTCTTTACTCTGCCTTTTCTAGATTTTCATATAAATGAAATCACACAGCAGGTAGTCATTGTGTCTGTTTTTTCTCACTTAGCTCGCATAGTGCTTTTGAGATTCATCCATGTTGCTGTGTGGTAAGCCGACTGTTCCTTTTCGCGTTGGGAAGTATTGCATTGTATGGATAGATCATAACCAGTTCATCCGTCCACCTGTTGTTAGACATTGGCGTGGTTTTCTGTTTGGACTATCAGGAATAAGCTTCAATGAACATTTGTGCACAAGCCCTAGTGTAGACATAAGTATTTACCCAAGATGTATAAAAACCTAAGATTTGGAGTCCTTAGTCAAATGTAAATGTATGTTTAACTTCGTAAGGAAACATATGTCTTCATTTTTATTAAACAATTGACCCCTCAGAAATTATTTTTACTTTAGGGAAAGAGTTTCTATCATTTGTTTCCAGATAGCTAGTTAGTGTTCTGAATACTATTTACTGAACAATGATTTCCTTGACTTTCAACACACCTGTAATATATACTAAATCCCCATGGGTATCCGGGTCTACTCCTGACTTTCCCTTCTGTTCCACTAGTGGGCGCTGGTGGAGGGACTGAGGCGGCTGCTGACTCATGCCGCTTTAAGCATTCTGCATGTGTTAAGTCATTTACTCGCCACGCTAATTCTTTGCGATAAACACTACCTTAATACCCAGATGAAAAGGTAGGACAAAACCCAGAAATACAAAATCATTTCCCTACGATCCCACATCCAGTAAGTGGCAAAGGCAGGGCATGAACCTAGGCCATCTCCCTCCCGAGCTCACACGTCCAAGCACTGGACTGACTGCCCTACATCAGCGCTCACGCAAGGACTTCACTCTGCACCCTCCTAATACCGCGCCGAACCTGTGTGAAGAACTGTCCTGTCACACGCTTATCTTCTCATAGGAACAATGTAATTAGCTTGGCTAGTTTCTCCCCCCGCAAAAAAAAAAAAAAAAAAAAAAAAAATCCCTTTGGTATTTTGATTTGTATAAAAATATACATTAGTTCAGGGAGAATTGGCCCCTTGATAGTATGTTATGTATGTTTATATTTCTATCCATTTCTAAATTCCTTTTAAGACTAGAAAATTTTTGCTCAGTGTCACTGATATGCTTGATATACTCTCCTCACGACAGACAAATCTGGAAGTGAAAAGTGTGGTATCCTTGTTCTCCTCAAGGAGAATGAATGAATAATACTCTTAGGGGAACTGCAATTCAAAGACCATTATCAGGAATGTCACAGACAAAGCTGGGAAGCAGGCGAAGTTCTCAGCATGCCCACATATACACACTTTTCTCAGTCTCTCTCCACTTTGTAGCATACCTTATCTGAGTATCCTGACCTCCCCAGAGGCTCCCAGCGTTATATTTTTCTTTACTACCCTATGCTATTCTCCTTCCACTGACACTCCTCCAAATCTCATCCCTTTTTCCTCTATAAACTGTATGAGGTGAGAGCTAGCTTATTTCCCAAATTCATCCATGTTAATACTCTGTGAAGAGAAGTCCAGAACAGGAGCCAAGCTAGCCCTTCAACGCTCAGGAAATGCAAGTATGTTTACATAGAGTCTTTCTCATGGCAATGCTCCTGCTTTGTAATCTCATCAAGCTATGAGAATTTCAAATCATCCAACTGGGGAGGCAGGGAGGAAGTATCTATAGGTGGACAGAGCTATGCCATGCCCTCATATTCATCTATACCAGCTTCACCTACAGACAGGTCCAGTCCAAACTTCTTCATACTAAATTTGTATTCTCATTTCTAAATCTAGGCAAGAAATATAGCCTTACTCTCAGTAAACCAGATAATTATTAAATCTCCCAGAACATCTATTCACTACCTCTTTCATACAGAAAGATTACAAATTTCAGAGTGAAACACATACTGAGTCATAAGACAGGGAAATGAAATTCTCAATCATCTTTGAATTAAAAAAACAAGCAAGTAAACAGAAGTCTTCCTGGGAAGTCATTATCTATATGTGCTACCCTGTGCACATGTATATGACACTCTGATCCACCATCAGTGAAAGGTGGCTACTCAGTTTTCGAATCTGGTTTGTCCTTCTTGTGGAAAACCATTTCTCCTGGGGAATCCTTTGAGATTAAGGACCTGCATTGGGACTTCGGGATGCCTGCAGTCTGTCAGAACCGTTTTCTCCTGGGTCAAAGCCTCAACATGAAATAACAGCACTTTAGAAATGAAGCATAGTATATTAGAGGTCATATAATCTGACTACTTATTAAAACCCAATTATTTTCTGAGGCAATGATAAGGAAACTGAGGTTCAGACAGGAAAAATGACTTCCCAAACACGACACAGCAAGTTAACAGCAGAGCTAACATTGATCTGGTTGCCTTGACCCCCGGTCACTGCTTCTGTCTGCTGTTCAGACAGCCCTCAACCGACACTGCATTTTGTCTGGTTCAAAGATAGTATATACAACAAGATGGTGTCTCTCTCCTAAAACCAATTCTTTATGTTCCAAAACAGATATACTACTGTTTCATTAAAACAAGATTTACAAGTGCGTTCTTATATGAAAGCATTTAGTCATATTATGTTTTACTTATATCAAGGTGTGTCCAAGGACTTCAAGGTCAAAAAGGTAACCTTCAATAAAGCTTCAGTTATGCTAAATGAATACATTCCAGCCATCTGTTGTACAACATAGAGCACAGAGTTAACAATACAGCATTGTATACTTCACCTTTGTTAAGAAGGTAAAATTCATGTTAAGTATTCTTGTAACAAAAAGGGGGGCACAAGGAAACTTTGGGTGATGTTGCATGTGTCTATTACCGTGATCGTGGTGATAGTATCACAGGTGTTTGCATATGTCCAAACTCATCAAATCATATACATTAAATATGTGCAATTCATGGTGTGTAAATTGTACCTCAATAAAGCTGTTAAAATAATACTAATACAGTGTGCATCAGCCATCCTAATTCAACCTATAAAAAATAATATTTGGGGATGGGGGACAGTCCACAGCAACTTGCATGCTCTTTTTTTGGATCCCGTTAAGCTGAGAGGGGACAAGAAGAGACAATTCCTAGTTTGACTGAAGGAAGAAGAAAGAGGGACTCGCCAAAAGCAAAGGAACCACATCTACTATTTCCTTCCTGAGTGCAGATCCCAGGGGGCAAGGGACTGAAATGGACTTGGACCCACCATCATGCCAATTATCAATGTTTAAAAGGAGCTAAATGAATTCACCAGATATACAATTATTATTACACTTGATGATATATTTAAAGTCATTTAAAAATCAAAAAGGAGAAACTACGGTTCGGGCAGCTAAAATGGAGCCAGGTGGCCACTGTGCATGTGGTTTCAGACTAGTTCCTACATCACTGAGATCCTGAACTTTCTCAACTGTATCAAGTTCAAGGATAACACCAGCTTTCGAAACTATATCCGCTAGCAGCTGCTAGCTGCAACCTCGTAGTTTCAAAGTCCCCCAAGCCCGGCTTCACAACTATGTAATCATTTTGAACCTCAATCAATCCTTGCTTAACAAGCACCCTTTCTTCTCGTCAGCTCCAACCCTAATTCTTGACAATTTATGTAACCTTGCAGGTTTTGCCTTTTATAAGCTTCCCCCATTTTGCGGTCCAGCGGAGCACACTTCAAGTGCTTCTGGGATCTGTGTCTCCTGAGCTACAGCCCAACAAACCCCAGATAAATTCCTCTTTATCTCAACCAGGTCTCTGTTTCTGCGATTGTAGTTAACATGCAAAGTTGTGTAAATGTAACTGTGTAAATGTGTACGTTTTACCTAAAACACTCACACACACAAAAGAAATCTTTTTTGGATAAAGACAAAGATTTCTTTTTTTCTTTTTTCCCCAGCTGTGCCTTGTGGCATGTGGGATCTTAGTTCCCCAACGAGGGATCAAACCTGTGCCCCCTGAGTTAGAAGCGCAGAGTCTTAACCACTGGACCACCAGGGAAGTCCCCAAGACAAAGATTTCAATAATAATGCAGCCCTGGGAAAAGCTGTATTTTGACAGATTATTTATATATCCCCATTTTTTTTTTAAAGATAGTCTGATCTCTGCACGTTAGAAAAACACTTAATAATCCTCACGGTATCCTGATGGTGTGATTTAGACTTTGCAAATGGTGGACAGCATGTTGAATCCGAGGTAAGATAGGTACCTATGGAACCACACCACTCACCAAGAAAACTGTCCTTTTAATACAGCTTATATACCAGTGTTGTAAAAACAAAACGAAATAAATTATTGATATTGCCCCTTGCCCTGCTCCTCCACCATCTCTGATGCCTCGGAAAATGCAAATTCCTTCAACTAGGTACTCAGGCCAGAAACCTTGGCAAGATCCCGCACTCTGCTTTCTGTCATACCCCATTTATCTAATCCATCAGAAATTCTAGAAGACTTGCACCTTAAAAATACATTCAGAACTCTCACTTCCCACCAATGCCTTTGCCACTTTCCAACAAGTCACATACGGTAGGAGGGGGAGGGGGAGGGGAGGGGAGGGAGGGGGAGGGGAGGGGAGGGGGGAGGGGAGGGGAGGGCTCTGGACTGTTGTAACTACCTCCTGACCGGATCCCCTACTTCCATAATCGCCCCTGTGGTCCCCCACACAGCAGCTGGAGTCCCCTTGTTAAAACTAAGTCTATCAGATCGCTCCTCAACTTCAAACCCTCTCATGGTTTCTTTCCCACTCAGAGAAAATTCTGGATTCTCTACAGTAGCCGACAAGAACCTCATCACCAACCACCATGTTAGTCATTCTTACAGTCACGCACTGGCTTCCTACTGTTCCTCTGACACACCAAACCCACGACCCACCTCAGGACATTTGCACTTGCTGTTCCCCTAACCGTAATGCTCTTTACAAAGACACCTGCTTGGCCTGTTCCCTCCTCTCTTCAGGTCTCTGCTTTTTCTGAACAACTTGTATAAAATAGTGCACGCCCACTGTAACTCTTCTACCAGCCTACCATGATTTATGCTTCTTCATAACATGTATTACCCCTCAATAGATTACATATTCATAGGTTTGTATGGCCAGTCTCCCTTCTCCAGTGATGTAGAAGTTCCACAAAAGTAAATACTTTATCCTTAGGCAGAAAAAGAATGGCTGGAACTTAACAGACATTTAATATTTGTCAAATGACTGAATGTATGAGAGTTTCTCTATCCGTCCTACATATACACTGGATGTCAAACCATACCTATGTCTTCCACTTCTTATTTATGACACGTAACCTAACACGCACCACTTCATCTGATAGGAATGACATTCTATTTTTCCTGTTTTATGAGCTGGACCTCAGAGATTCATTCCAGAATTAGACAGTGTTACTAAATTTGAATCCACTTTCTTGTCACGGATGCCAGGGGTCAGTACAGATGGCTGACCTCATAAATATAACCCTATCAAAGCATGCAGCCCACAGCAGCCAAGGCAATGTGTTCTTCGATCATGTGTCCCAGATCCCCTGTTTCTGTCCACAACTTTCTCTTGTTGGTGACAATTTATAATAAGCATTAATATTAGTATTACTCTCAATCATTTTTTTCCTGTAATGAGCCAGATAATAAATATTTCAGACTTTGAGGGCCTGAGGGTCTCTGACACAACTGATCGACGTTGCTGTCACAGGAAGAATGCAGCCATAGACAACTGGCCCATGAATGGGCATGGGTAGAACTGGTCTGTGGCTGCCATCTGCCAAACTCTGATCAAAACTGTTTATTTAAAAACTGGTAAATGTGGACTTCCCTGGTGGCACAGTGGTTAAGAATCCGCCTGCCAATGCAGGGGACACGGGTTCGAGCCCTGGTCCGGGAAGATCTCACATGCCGTGGAGCAACTAAGCCCGTGTGCCACAACTACTGAGCCTGCGCTCTAGAGCCCACGAGCCACAACTACGGAGACCACGTGCCACAACTATTGAAGCCCGCACAACCGGAGCCCGTGCTCTGCAACAAGAGAAGCCACCGCAATGAGAAACCCGCGCACCGAAACGAAGAGTAGCCCCCCGCTCGCCGCAACTAGAGAAAGCCCGCGCGCAGCAATGAGACCCAACGCAGCCATAAATCAATCAATCAATCATCTTTCTAGATAATACCTGAGTAAAAATTCAACACCTATGTTCTAATCACATAAAAAATTTTTTTAATTGGTCAGTGTGGTTCCCGGGGTTTGAGAAGGGTGTAGAGGTGGGCAGAGCACAGAGGATTTTTTAGGGATTCTCTCATGCACTTACAATAACCTTAGTTACCTTACAGAGTCATACACCTATGTTCTAATCACATAAAAATTTTTTTTAATTGGTCAGTGTGGTTCCCGGGGTTTGAGAAGGGTGTAGAGGTGGGCAGAGCACAGAGGATTTTTTAGGGATTCGCTCATGCACTTACAATAACCTTAGTTACCTTACAGAGCCATCTGTAATAAACATGACACTAAAATGATATCCCCGAGTGTCACCTCCTACCAACAGTCAGGAAAAAAAAAAAAAAGGAAAACAAAACAGGGTGGTGTTAAGTCATTCTAGGCAGATGTGACTGGTTAACTTTTTTTTTTTAAATTAATGACTATGGGTTACAAAATGGATATCATAGGTGTTAGATTTCAGCAAAACATGCGATATGGTACCTCCCGAAACCTCAATTTAAACACTCACTCAAACTGACTTTGAAAGGACAACTCCTGCAAGGACTGCGGACTGTCAGGAGGAACGCACACAGTGGGGCACGAATGATAACTAACAGTCAGCCACGTACTGCGGAAGGGACCTAGTGTCATGGCCAGGGACTGGTGTTCAGCCAGTCCTTAACACCTCATTAACGAGCCGGAAAAGAGAGTAAACAGAGCTTTTTCATTACACTTGCATATGAGGGCTTGAGGAAGAACAGGAAGAATAAACCAATGGATAGCAGAATAAATACAGAGAGATTTTATATTAAGATAGTTTTGGAGCCGCCACTGTGAATTAATACAAGTTAAACTTCCTTGAGATCATGTCATTCAACGAGATGAGCATAAAAATAGGGGAAAGAAATTTAAATGGAGTTCATTAAAAGATAATTCCTGTCTCAAGACAGAAATAATTGTGCCCTGAATAGAAAAACATCTGAAAAAGAGACGTTTCAAGACAGCATCTGCGTCACCGACTAAGGAGATACAGGGGAGTCTAAGGCACAAGACCTCACAATTCCCTCATCAGGGACAAAATAATTTGCTACAATTATATAGCAGACAGGTAAAAATTTTATCACTGTATTTTTAAACTACAGCAAAGTGCTCACTTGGTTAACTCTCACATGGCAAATATACTGTATAAAACTCTTAGTCCTTTGTCTTGTTTCTTTGGGGTTTTCTTATTGTTCATTTTTGTCTACTACTAAGAAAATCCATTGGCTACTTTCCATGCTATCTCCCAGTTCTCATCAGTCAAATGCAAATAGCTGGATGAGAATTGCCTGCATTACTGGATGTAAATTAAAAGTACTCCTATGAAGTCACTGCTCGAATTATCTGATAACTACTGTTGTATTAATTTTGTGGCTGAATGCGTTAAACAACTGCAAATTCACTTTCTCGATAACATGATAATTACTTTAGACGTTGTTCAGGTATTGCCACTACACACACAGGGATTCATTTAATAGTTAAAGCCTGTTAAAAAGCCAAAAATTTATCTCTGGTAAATAACCTTCCTTCTTAAATGACGAGTGATTTCACCACACACTGAAATTATAGCTACCATCATGAAAACAGAGACCATCCATTCGAATGATATGGGAACCTTTATTTTCATGCAAAATTGTACCCGAAAAAGAACCCCTAAATATGTAAAACAAGTTAGACTTCCTTCCTCTGATCTAGCATGTTGAGAGCTTGGAAGCTGTCAGTTCCATCCTCATAAGACAAAAAAAACAACTCTGAAAATCAACAGCTCTTCTTAGATCTATGAGAGAACTGAGGTCACAGGGCAAACTGCTGCCCCCAACACTGGAACAACAGACAGAGACAGAGAATCCCAGCTCACTGGGAACAGGAGGCCAGGAGCAGAAGCCCACAGCTGGAGCCAATATCTGTGGGAACACTTTAAACTGTGGTGGATGGTTGCTCGAGGCTCAGTGTGGCCTAGCTGGGGGGTTAAGCATTTTGAGGAGACCCTGTGAGGGGTCCGCACAGTTTCATGAGGTTCTCACTGGGAAGACCAGAGAAAAATCCCCTCTTGTTCCCCAAAGAGGAAGGAGGAAAATTACCATCGTGAAATGTACTCAGGGCAATCTATTCTCCTTAACAAGCCTGTCCTCCTGGGAAACTTTTTGTACCAGAACCTAACTGAGCTTGGGGAAGGAAAATATCCAACTCCAGCTCCTTCTAGCCTCCCACAGGGGAGAAAGGAAATCTGTATCTCAAGCTCATCATGGTCTTAAACGTGGGAAAAGGGAAATACCCAACTCCAGCTCACAAAGAGACTAATCCTATAAAACGATGAGACCTAATCATATAAAATGGCCCCTCCTCCCCCATCAATCCACATAAATAAGGCTTTGGTAGGATCACAGAGGATTAAAACTAAAAAGAACAAGCCTCAGATCCTATTTAAATAGTCTCTAGGAAAACCCAAAGACAACAGAGAAAACAAAAATGAGGACATTTAATGAAATTTTAGTCTCTGACACCACAGCTATACAGCAACCAACAAACACAGCCTAATTCCTAGCCAGACAGACACAGACCCTCACACTAAAGGCCTAACCACAGGAGTTGCTTTTACCTAATACTTCATGTCTGGTTTTCAACAAAAAATTTCAAGGCAAAAACATAGTCTAGGAAGACAAAACAAACATCAGAACCAGACTCAGATATACAGAGTTTGGAATTATCAGACTGGCAATTCAAATAACTATGATTAATACGTTAAGTGGTCTCATGGAAAAAAGTGAACGTGCAAGAACAGATGAGTCATGTAAACAGAGAGAGGAAAGCTCTCAGATTCAAAAGAAGACGGCAGAAGTCAAAAACACTAACAGAAATGAAGAATGTCTCTGATGGCCTCACGAATAGACCGGGCCTGGCCAAGGAAAGAATCAGTGAGCTTACAGATATGTCAACAGAAACTTCCAAAACTGAAATGCAAAGAATGAAAAGACAGAATAGCCAAGAGGTGTGGGACAATGGCAAAAGGTGTAACACACGTGTAATGGAAATGCTGGAAAGAGAAGAAAGAAAGGGAACAGAGGACATATTTGAAGTAATAAAACAAATGAAAGGGAAACTGTTCTGGGTGAAGCAAAAATTGCTTTCACTTCACCTTTTCCTTTAAGTTTCCTCTTGCAAGCTCTGTCAGAACCTTTGATAGAGGGAATCTAGTCAGAAGAGGCATTCAAAGTCATTTCCTGAAATCTTTAATCCCCTTTGCTTGTTATACACTAGAGCTCCTGCAAGATTAACTTGGTGACAACTAGACAATAGGCATCCGTATACTCTATTGTACGCATCTGCCGTCTCTATTATCCTTAAGGCGATTAACTGCATAGCACTTATCTGTAACACAATGTGCCCATAATAAATTTATATGCTCTCTCCATATGGATTAGGAACAAAAACAACATGTTCTGATAAAGCAGCAAGCCTCCTTTATTTAACTCACTTGAGGATATCTGATTGCCTTCATAATTTTAACGATTAAGATGGCTGATGACTTTTTTTGGCTTTTAATACAAATAAAGCTTGTATTTCCAGAGACGAAAAGAACTGCAGGTGATTTTTTTTTTCATTTTAATTAACTTTTTAAGGATAGTTTTAGACTTTATAAAATGTTACAAAGATAGTACAGTCTCATATACCCCCCACCAAATTTCTATTAGTATTAACATCTTACATTCATGTGGCATATTTGCCAAAATTAATCAACTGATATTGATACATCATTATTAACTGAAGTCCATACCTAGTCAGACTTCCTTAGTCTTATCCTAATGTCCTTTTTCTGTCCCAGGATCCCATGTAGGGTATTACATTTAGCTGTCAGGACTTCTTAGGTTTCTCGAGGCTGTAACTGTGTCATCCTTATCTTGGATGACTTCGAAAGTGTAGAGTAGTAGTAGGCAGATATCCTGTAGAAGGTCCATCTACTGGGGCTTGTCTGATACTTTTCTTGTAATTAGACTGAGAAGTTATAGGTTTTGAGGAAGAAGACCACAGAGGTAAAGTGCTATTCTCATCACATCGTATCAAGGGTAAATGCCTGGTATCACGTATCGTTGTTAACCTTGTTCATCTGGATGAGGAAGTGGTGTTGGGGTCTTTGCCTGTAGAGTTACTCTTTTTTCCCCTCTTCTACATACTGCATTCTTCAGAAGTTATTTCCTGCAGCCCACACTTCAGGCATTGGGAGTAATATTCCACCTCAAGAGTATAGTATCTACATAAATTACTTGGAATTCTTCTGCCTTGTCCCCTATCCTCCATGTATGTACTCGTTTATTTACACCAATAGAGCCTCATGGATATTTTACACTTTGGGTTATAGTCTGATAGTACTTTACTTTGTTGCTGCCATTTTTTCAGCTTTGGCCATTAGGAGCTCTCTCAGTTGTCACCTGTGTACGTCTGACATATCGCCATTGCTGTGGGGTTTTCTTGAGAACACCCTTCCTCTCTGACGCTAGAAGATGCTTCAGGATCATCTCATCTATTTCTTGCCCCAGTCTTGGCATCAGACATCCATCCCAGGAGCCCTGGTTTCATTTGACAGTAACTGATACTGTTCTTGGAGCGACAGCAATCTTGAAGCAGGATCTTATTTCCCTGTCCGGGGATTGAACCTAGCCACCAAGTCCACCAGGGGCTAGAGGCTAGAAGCAAACTTCCCTGATTCTTACCCCGTTGGAAAGCAAAAATGTTGCAAGGAGGCAGAAACTGCACAACAGGTACCAAGTTTATTATTAGAGACACAGCACAACATATGGGAGAGCACACAGAGAAACAGTTTATTTAAATCAGAAGCAGGGCAGAAATACACACCCAGAGAGGAGGGGGGCGTCCTGAATGAGGAACGCAGTAAAGAGGTGATTTAAATCTCTTATACAGGACGGTCCTTCTGGGTGTTTGTTTATATGGGCCAGTTATCTTGTTTCTTTTTTCACACCTGACTGGTCCTAGGACCCTCCCCAAGATGCGCGCATAACTTTTTGCTAGATGGATCCCACCGCAGAGGCCTGTGGGTACATGTCCACACATGTTATGGGGTGGTGCCCCCTCCCTTTTTGACCCCCAAGGAGCCCTCCTGCACACGTGCAGTCAGGGAAGTTTCCCTTGACCTCAGGAGTGGGCATCTTATCTCTTTACTTCAACAGAGCTCAGCTTCTGCCACTAGCTTTGTCCTTGGAGTGTCTGGGTGAGAACAGAGCTTCAGTGTTACTCCACTTGACAAACACCAGCTGTCCAGCCCAGGGGCCCATCTATCTCCTGCCTCAATACTGGAAACCAAGATCTGAACACTGGGTATGCTGGTTGCCACTGGGATGTCATTGCTTCCAGGCCCTCTTAGTTGACAAAACTAGGAAATACAATGTATATCATCCCTTGTCCATACAAGTATCTATAAATGCATTGGTATGCAACCATCTGTATATACATTAAGCTAAACACAGATGCATACTAATGTCCCCAACTCCCATCCGTTAACACAGCATCCACTTTCCCTTATCTGGAACCTCTCATGACAGCAGTGAGAAACCCAGATCCCACCACCTGCCATATATTTAGTCAATTACCCAACTCCCATGTACATGTACACCAGTATCACAATAGCTCACCCACACACCCATGAGAAAAAACTTTATCAATTATAGTGCTCATGTAAGTTCCTTTTACCTTTGTCTTACACACTAAAGTTACTTAAATCATTTGCAAAATTACTTAGGGTCAACATCTTTCCCCCCCATACACTTCAGTGAAATTGTTTCATACACATGTAACACAGTTTGATTGTTTTGTTATGTTCTAACCGGGAATCCCCCAACTTTGTAAATGATTTTTTAAATTTGTATACATTAAAGTTTACTCTTGATGTTTTTAAGTTGTATGGGTTTTAACAAATGTATAATGTTATGTATTCTCCATTTCAGTATAATACTGAATAATTTCACTGTCCTAAAAAAAAAAAAAAAAAAATCCACTGAGTTTTACCTATTCAGCTTTCCCTCAACTGCTGCCAAATACCTGACAACCACTTACCTGTTTATCATCTCTGTAGTTTTACTTTTCTCAGAATGTCACATAAATAGAACCGGAGTGTACAGTCTTTAAATGCTGGCTTTCACTTAGCAACAGGCACTTTCACTTAGCAATATGTACTCATCCACGTCTTTGCTTGGCTTAATGGCTCATTCCTTTTTACTGTTGAATGGTATTCCATTGTAAGATATATCACAGTATATTCATCCGTTTACCTATTGGAAGACATGTTAGTTGCTTCCGTATTTTGGCAATTATGAATAAAGCTCCTGTCAATAATTGTGTACAGGTTTTTGTTTGGACATAAATTTTCAGATCAGGTGGATAAATATCTAGGAGTGCAATTGCTCAATCATATGGAAAAACTATGTTTAGCTTTGTAAGAAACTACAAAACTCTCTCACAAAATAGCTATAGCATTTCGCATTCCCAGCAATGAATGAGAGTTCATCTTGCTCTGCATTCTCACCAGCAACTGCTGTTCTTAGTTCTTTTAGATTTTAGCCATTCTAATGAGGACATAGTGATATCTCATTATTGTTTTAATTTGCATTTCCCAAAAACAAAAGATGTTGAGCAACTTTTGATATGCTTATTTGCCAGCTTCCTAGAGATCTTTGTTGAGATATCTGACCCGTTACTTAATTGCATTGTTTTCTTATTTTGAGTTTTAAAGATTCTTTGTGTATTTTAGATACAAGTCTTTTATCAAATGTGTGTTTTGTCAATATTTTCTCCCAGTCTGTGGCTTGTCTTTTGATCCTTTTAACAGTATCTATCAAAAAGCAGAAATTTTAAATTTAAAGTCCAAATTGTCAATTTTCTTCCATGGATTGAGTTGTATTCTATCTAAAAATCTAAACAAACGCAATACCACCTAGATTTTCTCCTATGCTTTCTCCTAGAAGTGTTTTATTTTTGCACTTTACATTGAGGTCTATGCTCCATTTTGAGTTAATTTTTGTATAACATGGAAGGTCTATGTCTTGGTTCGGTTTTTCCCTATGGACATTCAATTGTTCCAGCATCATTTGTAATAAAAGTTCTCATTTTCCTCCACTGAATTGTCTTTGCCACTTTTTCAAACATCAATTAACTGTATTTGTGTGGGTCTATTTTGGGCTCTCTATTCTTATTGATCTATATGTCTTTTCTTTCACCAATATCATACTGTCTTGATTACTATGCCTTTATAGTAGCACTTGAAACTGGGTAATTTGTGTCTTCCAACAATTTTCCTTTTTTTCAGTAGTGTGTTGGCTTTTCTCCATCTTTTTCCTTGCCATACAAATTTTAAAATCAGTTTATCAATATCTATAAAATAACTTGCTGGGATTTTTATTAGTATTGTGCTGAAGCAATACATCAAGTTAGGAAGAAATGAAATCTTAACAATATCGAATCTTCTAATCCATGAACATGTGACATCTCATTTATCCAGATCTATTTTATTTCCTTCATCAGTGTTTTGTAGTTTCCCACATACAGATCCTAAGAACATATTGTTAGATTTGTATCTAAAAATTTCAAAATTTTGGTTCTATCAAAAATGTTAGTGTTTTTTAATTATAAGTTCCAGTTGTTCTTTGCTTATAAATAGGAATGCCATTGACTTTCGTACATTGACCTTGTATCCTGCAACCTTACTATATGCAATAGTTCTATGTTTTTATTTTGCAGATTCTTTGGGGTTATCTATATTAGCAACCATGCCATCTGCAAACAGAGTCAGTTTTATGGCTTCCTTTCCAATATGCCTACATATTGTTCCTTCTTCTTGTCTCATTGCATGAACTACAATTACCAATAGGAGAAGCAATAGAGGACATACTTGCCTTGAGAGTTTTTATCATGACTGGGTTTGGATTTTGTCAAATTCCTTTTCTGCATGAATTGGCATAATCATGATTTTTCTTCAAGAACATATTGATTGATTTTTGAATTTTGAACTAGCCGCGCATATCTGGAATAAATCCCCTTGGTCATGGTATATAATTCTTTTTATACACTGCTGGATTCAACGTGTGATATTTAGGGATTTTGTGTCTATATTTGTGAAAGACATTGGTCCATAGCTTTCTTTTCTTATAATATTTTTATATGATTTTTGTACAAGGGTACTGCTACCCTCATAGAATGAGTTAAGAGGTACTCTTCTGCTTCTATTTCCTGAAAAAGATTATGGAAAATTGCTATTATTTCTAAAATGTTTAATAGAATTTATCAGTAAAACTAAGCATGGTAGTTTATTTCTTGGAAAGTTATTGATTGAATCTCATTAATAAACATAAGGCTATTCAAGTTATCCCCTTCTACTTCCATGAATTTTGGTAGTGTGTATTTTTCAAGGAATTGTTCCATTTCATCAAATTTGTCAGCATAGAGGCTGTTCATATCATTCCTTTATTATCCTTTAATGCCCATGGGCTCAGCAGTAATGACCTCTCATTTATGACACTGGTAATTTGTGTCTTCTCTATTTTTTCATTGGCTAGCCTGGCTATAGGTTATTTTTATTGAAATTTCATATAACCAGCTTTTGATTTGTTTTCTCTGTTTATCTGTTTTCAATTTTATTGACTTCTGCTGTAATTATTATTTCTCCTCTTCTACTTGCCATGGGGCTAATTTGCTCATCTTTCTCTAATTTCCTAAGGTGGGAGCTGCGATTATTGATTTTTGAACTTTCTTTTTAATATATACATTGAATGATACATATTTTCCTCTAAGCACTGCTTTCACTGCATTCCACCAATTTTGATAATTTGTAATTTAGCTCAAAATGTTTTTAATTTCTCTTAAGACTTTTCCTTTACTCATGGTTTATTTACAAACATTTTAATTTTCAAATACTTGGGGATTTTCCAACTATCTTCTTGTTATTGATTTCTACTTTAATTTCATTGTTGTCTGAAAACATGTATAATTTTTATTACTTTAATTTACTAAGGTGTGTTTTATTAATAAGCTCAGAATAGAGTCTATCTTGGTGAAGACAGATGATGCATAGGAGGCTGGACAGCTGTTGTTACAGTATTCTATAAAATAGAATTTATATACATTTATATAGAATATTCTATAAAAGTCAATTATATCAACTTGATTTTTTTTCTTTGTCAGTCACCTAATACTGATTCTTTTCATCTTTACTGAGGTATAATTGAATAAAAATTTACATATTTAAGAGGTACAACTTGATTTTTCTGTTGAAATATAGTTGATTTACAATGTTGTGTACAACTTGATGTTTACAAAAATAATTGCCACAATCAAGCTAATTGACATATTCATCACCTCACAGTAACTTTTTCTTGTGTGTGTGTTAACACTTAGATCTACCCTCTTAGTAAATTTCAAGTATAAGATAAAGTATTGTTGACCATATTTGCATTACTCTACACTAGATCTCCAAAACTTACTCATCTTGCATAACAAATTTTGTACCCCTTGACCAACATCTCCACATTTCCCTCCAGTCCCTGGCAACCACCATTCTACACTCTGCTTCTATGAGTTTGACTATTTTAGATTCTACATATAAATGATTTCATACAGTATTTGTCTTTCTGTATCTGGTTAATTTTACTTAGCATAATGCCCTCCAAGTTCATCCATGTTGTCACAAATGGCAGGATTTTCTTCTTTCTCATGGCTGAGTAATACTGCATTGTATACATACACCACATTTTCTTTATCCATGGACTTGGGTTGTTTCCATGTCTTGGCTATTGTAAATAATGCCGTAATTAATATGAGAGTGCCAATCTCTTCAATATCTTGTTTTCTTTCCTTCAGATATATATTCAGAAGTGAGACTGCTGGAACATACAGCAGTGTGTGTCTGTGTGTGTGTGTGTGTGTGTGTGTGTGTGTGTGTGTGTGTGTGTGTGTGTTAAGATCACTTGACACTTTGGTAGTTAACTGAATAAACTCATCTCGTAGAGCAGATTTCCTGTTAAAGAACTGCCTCAGTTTTTATTTGAGAAAGTCTGTATTTCTCCTTCACTTTTGAAGAATAATCTTATTGGATATAGAAATTTAAGTTGGTGGGATTTTTCTTTCAACATTTGCAATATTTCACCCAACTCACTTCCTGCTTATCTGTATCTAATGAGAAGTCCACTGTAATTTTCATTCTTGTTTCCTCTCAGATAAAGTGTTTTCACCCCCTGTAGCTTTTTTCAAGTTTTTCTCTATCTTAGGTTTTTTGCAGTTTGAATTATGGTATGCCTATATGTGTATTTTTGGTATTTTTCCTGCTTGGTATTCTATGAGTTTCCTAGATTTGTGATTTTGTATCTGTTATTAATTTTGGAAAGTTCTTGGCTATTACTTCAAATGATTCTTCTCTATTCTTTTAGTTATTTTAATTATATATCTGCTACACCATTTTATATGGTACCACAGTTCTTGAACATTCTGGGTTTTTCTTCTGTCTTCAAACTCACTGATTTTTTTCCTTGGCCATGTCAAGTCTACCAGTGGCCATCAGAAGCACTCTTTGTTTCTGTTAGTGTTGTTAGTATTTTTGTTTCTCATATTTCCTTTTGACTCTTTGATTTTTACCTCTCATATTACCCATCTGTTCTTGCATTTTGTCTACTTTTTCCATAAGAGGCCTTAACATATTAATCATAGTTATTTTAAAGTATAGTTCCAACAACTCTGTCATATCTGAGTTGCTCAGACTGGGTATTTTTTCCTTTTGTCACGTTGTTGAAAGCCATACATGTATCAGGCAATAGGAACTGAGGCAAACAGGCCTTGAGTGTGTGGATTATGTTAATCTGCTAAGAGTTGGTCTTTGATTTTTGTTTGCTATAGAAATAGATGCCAGACTGTTCTTATTTTTCTCTTAACTTTGAGCTTTCCTAAGTACTCCTCTGAGAGAGTCTGTGTCTTGCAGCTCTTTTACTGTGACCCACTGTTATTACACTAGAACCTTGTTGGTGTGATGGTAAGGTGCAGGGGAAAGGGAGAATTCTGGAGTAGCTGATAAGTCATAGTCTTTTAGTGGGCCTATCTCTGGGCTGTGAAATTTGTGTACTTTTGTTTTTAACAGCTCTAGTGATACAAGGGTCCCATCTTGTACCTCCTCCCATCCTTCAACCTCTATTCCTTTCTCTGGCTGCAGCGTTTTCAATCTATTTCTTTGAAACCCTAACCCCTATTGACCCTGCTTTCTCCCTTTAAGCGAGTCTGGAAGGTCTGGAGGAGACTGGAGTGTGGAGGAAATTTCCTTAGAGTAGGCCTTGGTTATGGAGACGGCTTTTGGTGTACTTCATTGGCAATTACTCTTCCCCTCCCCCTGCAAGAGCCAAGACCGGGTCTTTCACCATGAGAACCTGGTGGAGTTCTGGGAAATAAAGCCCGTAGCACTCTAGGAGACTCCTCTAAGCCTGCAGCCCCAGGATTTTTCTCACGCTCATGCTAGTCCAGACTCAGCCTCGGCCTCTAGCAATTTGCCAACTTCACCATTTATGAGTTCCTACCAGTTTGTTACTCCAGAACTACTCCAGGTAAGCAGATCTCTGCTGTGACTCTCCAGCCTCACCTGTCTCTCCAGATTTCAGGGCAGTGGTTTGCTCTGCAACCTCATTGTTCTGAAAGGTCTAAGAGATCTCATTGATTTTCAGTTTGTCCAACTTTTTTTTGTTGTAAGGACAGAAATGATGACTTCCAAGCTCTTTATATGTCATAGCTGAAACCAGCAAGGTCTTTAATTCTCACCTTCACTCAGTTTAGCTCCCAAAATAGGACAGCTAAAGTAAGACGTAAAGTAAAGAACTTTCCTTTTCTAGCTGGAAAGCAAAGTAAGCAGTATAGTACAGTGTGAACTAAAAAGGGTGGGCTTTGAAGAAAGATTGCCTAGTTGCAAAACCTAACTGCTGTGAGCTTCAAGCGTCTAATCAGTAAAATGAGAATCGTAAAGTGCCAAACTTAAAGGTTTACAACAATGAAACACAATGTCTGGCACATAGCAAGTACTCAATAAATCATATTAGTATATTAGTAAAAATGTTCCATATATTAGTTGAATTATTAATTCAATTCCATGGCAGGAATGTCAGTTCAAGAATCCATAAACCCAAATTCAAACTAGAATGGATCAACCAACAGTGTTAACAGAGATAAAAAATGAGAAGTCAATCTAAATTATAGCCCAAAGTAAACTTAAAGTAAATAGAAGGAAAAGGGAATGGAATTTGTTCCCCCAAATATTCCACTTTAGCCTTAATCACCTAATAGGGTAAATATCAAACTGATTTGACAATTTCTCCAAGACCAAAAATCTCAGGGCCTATAGCAAATGAGGGTAAAGTTAAATGGACAGGAAAGGTTGGTTTTCACTGACAAAACTTCTCTAGTTAGGGTCTTGGGTCAGATAAAATATATTAACACCTCCTAGAAAATTAAATGCTAGGAACACAGAACTCTGTCTTTAAATATAGAATTAAGGAAAATAGAAGCTTAACGAGACTGTGAGAATATATTTCCAGTAGATTTGACACCTCCACCTGGTAAGAAATATGACATCAGGAAAGTGACATCTGAGTCCCTCAAGGGGCACTCAGGAAAGAGCCTGGATTATTACAAATTCCTTGCAGCCGGCAGGCAATCAGGTACATAGCCAAAGTCACCAAAACAATCTGGAGGGGCCAAAAGGGTATTAAGCAAAGGTCACAAAGAGCTTCTCCATGTCCCTGACAGGATTCATATCCTTACCAAGAGGTAAACTGACCACTTTGTGGAGGATTTAAAGCTAATAAAACTTGCCGATCAGCTGAGAGTGGTGCTACCTCTGTGAATTAAGTCGTATTCTTCACCTACAGTAAGAGGACTTGTAACCTTTGGCTGTGTCCTTATAGTTTTCTGTCAATCACTACACAACTGTACCCTGAGTAACTATTTTATAGCAGTCTGGGCCATACCAGGGCAAGGATGATCATTTAATCAGAAAAACATCAATAAAAACAACACCTCTCCGGCTTGACAGTTTGTGGAAGATACAGCTCCCTCAAATGTCTCCTCACAAATCTCTGGAGTATCCATGGTATATGTCAGGTGTGTCTGTGTGGGTCTCGGGCTAATCTCAAGTAGCCATTCCTTCTTTTCTTACTCACCGTGAAGGCTGTTGCTGAAGCCACGTCAAAGGTGATTATTTTCACTCTGAGAGCACCGTGAATGTGTCAATTCCACCATAATGACGATAGGTCATCAAGAAGGTCGTGATGCAGCCAAAACCAGACACCTTCTTCTGTGGTTTCCAGCATCAATGCTATTTTTCCACCAAAGCAGTGGAAGGTGCTTCAAATCACACAGCCCATCTAGATTTTACTCACTCTTTTAAGACCCTCTCCAGTGGACTTTGTTACGAATCCAAAGAAGTGTGATAGCAGAGGACCCATGTATGTCTGTCTATTCCCTTAGAATGAGAAAGCTCCTCAAAGCCTTAAGGTAAGATCCCTTTAAGGTAATATAACCTTGAGACATGCCCAAACTGGGAAGGGAGAGGTCTGGACATGCAACCAATATTCTTTCATCTGAGAGAGAGAGAGAGAGAGAGAGACACACAGACACACAGACACACACAGACACACAGACACACACACACACGTGGACTAAATTCAAGTATCCACTCTCACACCTTTAACAAATCCTGACATTATGGATACGTTCTGTCTTTGCATTTAAGACAAACTAATTATAAAGCTTTTGATCATACTTATAAATTAAAACGAACTATCAACAGATGAGAAGCTAGCTGTCATCAAATATTTAACAAAGTCAAGAGAACAGAGCTTTGGTCTCAGTTGGGTCTTTCCTAAAGTGGCCTATATATAGTGAGGAGTTCGGGTTCTGAATGACATTAAAATCCAGAGATATAAGAAATCAACCATAACTTTCATTTCATTTGAAGTACAAAGTTTCATAATATCAGACTGATAGTACTATCAGACTGATAGTATAATTCAAGCTACTACGAAGGTTACAAAAGCATCTAACTGTCTCATTTGACATATGAGGAAACTGAGACGCTAAGAGAAAACATGAACATATGTATATTCCAAGATTATTACTAATTGTGTCAAGGCAAAATACAAATTACTGAGGATGAAATTCATTACCGATTCTCTTCTTTATAGGAAACAAGAATACTAGACCAGTATTAGAAATACTGGTGTAGATTAACTGCGTTTAATCACTCTTTATCCTTCAATATGAAATGATTTCAATATCTAAACGATATTTCCTTTTCTCTGCAAGATGCTGTAATATCCATGAGACCTCTAAAGTGGTAAAAGCATATTCCATTTTATTCCAGCTTTCAAATCAGAACTCACAGAATCTTATAATGCTTTTCCTATAGGAAATACAGTTTTATAGCAACCTTCATCTTATAAATGAAGCTGTTTAATTTAGAGCCAGAGGATGATCCCAGTGTGTTCACAGCACATTTATTGAATTTATAACTATAATGCTTTCGGATATGTATTATATTTATCATGCATTCTATTGATCCATTGAAAATATCTTGCTTCTTACAAGAGGCACAAGGGGGCATTCATAAAGAAAGTGAAATATACCAAATACCTCAAGTTCTAACATTGAATATAATGGATTGGTGATACAAATAAAAGACTAAACCAACACCTGATATTTTATTACTAGTTGTCTATAATAGAATTCAGTGGTCCTTTTATGTGATACCTTAATGCAGCTACCTTTAAACTGGGGTACGAATGCCCTTGGGGCACATGAGGACATTCCAAGTAGTATGTGGAAATGGTCAGTTTTAAGGAAATCAATTTCCAAACCTGCCTAAACACATGTACTCTTTCCCAAAACTGATTTGCCTGCACACTCCCTGAGGTAAAGGCATCATTCAGAATCAATTTTCTTTATTTATTCTTTTATAATCTCAGTTTTCCTATTTTACAAAAGAAAATAATATCATCCTGGTGTGTAAAAACTTCTGAGACACCAAACAAGAGGCAATATTGAAATGTGGGTGCTAAATTTTGGGCAAATTGAGTAGCTTTAATGACTGGCAATATCTTCTTACAAGGCAGGTGTATCCAAATGTTTTGCTTTTAAGAAAACTGGGAATGTAAATTGATACAGCCACTATGGAGAATACAGAGGTTCCTTAAAAAACTAAAAATAGAATTACCATATGATCCAGCAATCCCACTACTGGGCATATACCTAGAGAAAACCGTAATTCAAAAAGACACATGCACCCCAATGTTCATTGCAGCACTATTTACAATATAGCCAGGTCATGGAAGCAACCTAAATGCCCATCGACAGACGAACGGATAAAGAAATTGTGGTACATATATACAATGGAATATTACTCAGCCATAAAAAGGAACGAAACTGAGTCATTTGTTGAGACGTGGATGGATCTAGAGACTGTCATACAGAGTGAAGTAACTTAGAAAGAGAAAAACAAATATCGTATATTAACGCATGTATGTGGAACCTGGAAAAATGGTACAGATGAACCAGTTTGCAGGGCAGAAGTTGAGACACAGATGTAGAGAACAAACGTATGGAGAGCAAGGTGGGAAAACCACGGTGCAGTGGGGATGGTGGTGTGCTGAACTGGGTGATTGGGATTGACATGCATACACTGATGTGTGTAAAATTGATGACTGATTAAAAAAAAACAGAAAACTGGAAGCGCATCCAATCAGTGCTGGCAGCTGATAATTAAATATGTATCTTGAAAAGACTCAAAGCACTGAGTGACACTGCTGTCAGAAATCTTCCATTTCCACAGTTCCTATATAGTACGTATATCCTTAAAAATGAAAACCAGAATTCTGAGCCCTCCCTCAACCTAGAAATAACTAATGCTCAACTGAAGATTTATAAACTGATTGAGAATTTCAGATCTGTTCATTTCATTAAAACATGCACTTAAATAATATTTTTATTTTCATATTTAGTAGTTCATCCCTATTTATATCTGTGTGCTTCTGATCAATTGTGTACTAATGACAAGTTCTTAAAAGAACTTAAAGTTTTAGCAGCTACATCAAAGGACTTTTCTAATAAAATTTGGGGTGATGATAAAAAATTTTAAAACATAGTAAGCGGACTTGGGATCAAGACGGCGGAGTAGGAAAATCCCAAGCTCACCTCCTCCATGGACACACCCAAACTACAACTACATAGAGAACAACTATCTCTGAGAATGACCTGAAGATGAGAAGAAAAGATTTTCTACCACTAAAGATATAAATAAAAGGCCACTTAGAGACAAGCAGGAGAGGAAAAGACACAGTCCAGTTAGAACCCACACCCCCAGTGTGACAACCCAGCAGCAGGAGGGCTAACACAACCACAGAGATCCCCGTGAGGGATGAGGTATTCGAGCCCCACACTGGGCTCCCCAGTCCTGGAACCTGCACCAGGGAGACCAGCCCCCATGATGCCGGTCTCTGAAAACCAGGGGGGCTCAAGTCCAGGAGAGCCTGAGGGCTGCAGGAAACTGAGACGCTGCTTTTGAAGCACTTAGGCACAAACTTATTTGTTCCAAGTCCCAGTGCAGAGGCAGCAGCTTGAAAAGCACCTAGGTTGCATAAGATTTATTGACTAACTTTAGGGCATGTGTTAAAAGAGCAGGAATCTGGTAGAACCTTCTCCAGGGACAAAAAGCAGTGGCAGGCACCATTTTTTTGTTGGTTTTACTTTTCATCCACCCAGCTAGACCAGCACTGGGGGGCACCACTTCTGTCAATCTCCATCAACCTAGCTAAAACCATGTGCCCTACTCCAGGGTTCCCCTGAGGACCAGCTCTGCACAACCAGCCTGACCCAAGGGGCCTCTCCAAAGCGGCCCCCGCCCTGCCTCACCCAGCAGGCTGCTCCAGCCACCAACGGTGCCCATCCAAATCATCTCTTACTCCAGAGGGCCAGCCCACACACCAGCACACCTGCAACAGGCATGGTTGGGCCTCAAAGCCAGCTGCACTGGGGACTAGCTCTGCAGCTGCAGCCCAGCATGGCACCCAGCACCAGGGGTCTACTCCGCCCACCAGCCATCCCACAGCAATCACCGTCCAACCACAACAGGAGAGCACACACAGTTCACACAGGGGACGCCCCTGGAGCACCTGGCTATGGTGACCAGGGGAGACTGCATCATTGGACCCAACAGACCATAGTCTATATAAGGCTACTCTTTCAAGACCAGGAGACATAGCTGATATATCTAAGAAGATGTGGTATACATATATACAATGGAATTTTAGCAAGCCATAAGAAGAATGAAATCTTCCCATTGGAGACAACATAAATGGGAGCTAAAGGGTATCATGCTAAGTGAAATAAGTCAGAGAAAGACAAATACCATATGATTTCACTTGTATGTGAACTCCAAAAAGCAAAGCAAACAATCAAAACAAAAAAGAAACAGATTCATAGACGCAGAGAACAAAGTGGCAGTAACCAAAGGGAAGGGGGTGGGGGATGGGTGAATGGTCAAATAGGTGAAAGGGATTAAGAAGTACAAACTTCCAGTTATAAAATAAGTCACAGGGATGTAATATACAGCAGAGGGAATGTAATCAATAATACTGCAATACTTCGTACAATGACAGATGATTACTAGATTATCAAAGTGATCAATTTGTAATGTATATAAATATCAAATCACTGTGTTGTACACCTGAAACTACTATAGTATCGTATGTCAACTATACTTTAATTTTAAATGTTAAAAAATAAAGAATAAAAATAAACATATAAATAATATATAAGATAAATATGCCGACGTTTACAAACTCAAAGTAGAAAAGAAAATAAGTAAAATTTCTTTTAAAGAAGAGCTTGTTCACTTTTAATGGATTGACATGGGAATCAAATCATTAGGTAACAATGGTTATGTAAAGGAGTGATATAACAATTCTAAATGTCAATGTGGACAGTATACTGAAAATTACATCCTTTGCAACTATTTACATTTATGATGCAAAAGTTGAAATGTCCACTAGTAAAGGAATGAGGGGCATATAGTTTTTCAAATTACTTTCAGGAAAATAGGTTATTTAAAAAATGTTTGAAAACCACTCGCTTAAATAATATCTAAAGGAAGACTAATAAATCAATAGATTTCTAAGTTATACTTTCAAGTCTCTTCATCACTGGTTTGCAAAGCACTGTCATAACTCTTATTTCACGTGTCACTGTTCATTCACTGTCCATACTCCTGGAGCTCCAAGAGATTGGGCTCCTTGTTCCCCACATGTAGGAAGCCCCAGCATTTAGCAGTGTCTCCATTAAAATCACTCAGTTGTGTTTCAGCAAATAAGAGTATTTTACTGCCGACTTTATCTTCACATAGAAAATCCATTAAATTCTCTGAAACAGAAAATCTAAGTGTGTACAATTTGACAAATATCCCAAATCACATTGGAATTCTCATACACAACACATGCACAACCACAATTTTAAAAAACAGAAAGCAAGAGAGAGAATGAGACAGAGAACTTAGCTGTAACTTTCATTTATTCAACATATATTTATTGAATACTTTCTATATGCCAGACACTATTTTAGGAATTAGACGCTAGCACTATGGCATGCATCCCTCCTGATTTATAATGGAGCTGGCTTGCACAATTTCTTACAGGTACTGAATCAACTGGAAAAACATTAGATTCCACAAGCATTTGCCATATAAGCAATTTAATTCTTCTGTCTGGTTTTCCTTTGTAGCTGGGCCATTTATGAACACATTTCCCAAGGTATTATGCCTCCTATCTTGGGTTTTCTAGGCAGAAAGACAACGTTCACTTTTAGAAACTGGTCGGGGATACCGATTCTGAAATGTTTCTGAATTTTAAAATGATTCCCTTGTTGACTTTATGGAAGGCACATCATCTCCCTGCTTTAGTTTCCACAAGTCCAGAATATGAAAATACAGAAATTAAGGATTTGCTACTTAGGCTACTTTCTCAAGATAATATGTAAGATTAGAGAACATTCTGAGTTAAGGTCATAGTTATTATTTTTACTAAATAATTTATCCAAACATTTAATGCTAATTCTTCAATCATGATGGAATTCTTCAGAAAGAAATTCTATCATAGTAACTAAACCTTACTGAGCTAAGCCATCTGACTAATTTGCCATAACTTTAATTTTTTTCATTTTACTACTTTTGCTAAAGTGTTCCAAGTCTTCCCTGTTTCTGGGCTCCAGTTGGGTCCAAAGTGCTGCTCTAAATTCACCTGTTCCAAATTACTTTTCTTCGTATAATCATCTTCAGGTGTTTTCAGAGCCTATTCCGATTCATCAATATATTAAAACTATCACCAACATGCTTCCCTATGTTCTCAGAGACCCTCTCCCAGGCCACCATGTTATATCCAGAAAGTGGCTGGACGATGCTCTTTCATGTGAAAGGTCTGATCAGAGAAGTTGAAGTTAAGAAACAGGACTGAATACACTACTAAAGAAACCAGCACCATCAAGCAGTGTTCACTGATTGCATCTACTCATGATTATGGATGCAAAGCTTGACAGAACAGGCATTCAAAATTAGTTTAAAGCTTTAAAGGTAATTATAAAGAAAAGCCTAGTTCTTATGTTTTGTTTGTAACTCAGATATGATGGTCTCAAAATAAGAAATTGTAAAAACAAACATTTAGAACCGTAGATGTGAATTCTCACAGGAATACCAAAATCACAAGTATTTACAGAGCAACTGTTGATGAAAAAACCCAGAACCTACCAGAAAAGATCTTCTACAACTAAAGATATGAAGAAGGAACCACATCAAGACGGGTAGGAGGGGTGGAATCACAGTATACTCAAGACCCATACCCACAGGCGCGTGGCCCACAAGTGGAAGCATAATTACAACTACCAGAGGTCCTCTCCAAGGAACAAGGGGTCTGAGCCCCACATTGGGCTCCCCAGCCTGGGGGTCTTGTGCTGGGAAGATGAGTTCCCAGAATCTTTGGCTTTGTAGGCCAGTGGGGCTTACTTTTGGGAGACCCAAAGGCCTGTGGGCAAGAGACACTCTACCCTTAAAGGGTGCGCACAAAATCTTACATGTTCCAGGACGCAGGAAGAATGCAGTAATTTGAGAAAAGCCTGGGTCAGACCTAACTACTGATCTTGGAGACACTCCCGGAGAAGCAGGAGGCAACTGGAGCTCACCCTGGGGACAAAACACTGATGGAGATCATTCTGGGGAGCCTGTTCAACCACATGGACACTGGTGCCCGCAAGCATCATTCTGCAAACCTCCCTCTGGCTTATTAGCCTGAATATCCAGCCATGCCCCTGCCCACCAGCCTGTAGACACCAGTGCTGGGAGACCTCAGGTCAAGCAACCAACTAGGCAGGGTCACCACCCACCAGCAGACAGGCTGCCTTAAGATCCTCTGAGACAAAAGCCACCCCTGGACATGACCCTGCCCATCAGAGGGCCCAGGACCCAGCCCCACACACCAGTGCACAGGCACTAGACATGGGACCCCAGGGCCCTGTAGCCAGAGACACCAGGAACCAGCTCCACACACCAGTAGGCAGGCAACTGCCCCAGAACCCCTGGGCCCCGGCCCTGCCCACCAGCAAGCCTGCTCTAGCCTCAGGACCAGCCTCGTCCACCAGCAGGTGGACACTAGCCCCAGAACAACCTCAGCCTCCAGAGGCAGAACCCAAGACACACACCAGCAGACTAGCACCAGGCCCTGCCCACAGAAGACCAAGACAAGCTTCAGAAAGCAGTGGGCCCTGTAGCCAATATGTGATGAATGAGCCACAACCACCAGTGATCTGACACCAGCTCTGGGACCCCTGGGCACTGCAGCAAACCCCAGGACATGGCTCTACCCACCCTGGGTCACCACTAGCCCCAGGAATTTGATTCACCCACCAGTGGGTGGGAACCAGCTCTGGGATTTCCTGAACCCCTACTCCCCCCACCAGAGAGCCAGCACTAGTCCCGCAGCCCTCCCAGGGCTCCACATTCAACTGCCTTGTGACCCAGCTCTGCCAGCCAATGGCCAGAAGCCTCCACACATGGCAGGGCATGGCAACCAACTGGACGGGAGGCCCGCTGGGCTTTCCAGACGATCCACACTAGTCAGCCCACCACAAGAAAAGGACTCACTTAGCTTACATAGGGGGCACCTCTAGAGCATTGTAACTCTGGTGACTGGAGGGGAGACACACAGGATGTCTCCTATAAAAGGCCACTTCTTCAAGCTTGGGAAATGTAATCACCCTACCAGACACACAGAAATAAAAACAGCAACTTAGGCAAAATGATGTGACAGAGAAACATGTCCCAAAAAGGAACAAGATAAAACCCCAGGAGAATTAAGTGAAGTGGAGATAGACCATCTATCCAAGAAAGAGTTCAGGGTAATGATTGTATAGATGATCAAAGAACTTGGGAGAAGAATGGATGAACAGTGTGAGAGGTTAGATGTTTCTAACAAAGAATTAGGAAATATAAAGAACCGCCAAACACAGATGAAGATTACAATAACAGAAATGAAAAATACACCAGAAGGAATCAACAGTAGACTAATAAAGAGGAATGGATCAGCAAGCTGGAAGACAGAGGAATGGAAATCACTGATTCCGAACAGAAAAAGAGAAAAAGAACAAAAAGAAATAATGACAGCTGAAGAGACCTCTGAGACAACATCAAGAATACTAACATTCACATTATAGAGGTCCCAGAAGGGAAAGAGAGAGAGAAAGGGGCAGAGAACATATTTGAAGACATAATAGCTGAAAATTTCCCCTACATGAGAAAGGAAACAGATATCGAAGTCCAGGGAGCACAGAGAGTCCGAAATAGGATCAATTCAAAGAGGACCACACCAAGATACATTATAATTAAAATGGCAAACATTAAAGATAAAGAGATTATTAAAAGCAGCAATGCAGATCAAAACTGCAATGAGGTATCACCTCACACTAGTCAGAACAGCCACCAACAAAAAACCTACAAACAATAAATGCTGGAGAGGGTGTGGAAAAAAGGGAACTCTCTTGCCCTGTTGGTAGGAATGTAAATTGATACAGCCACTATGGAGAACAGTATGGAGGTTCTCTAAAAAATAGAACTACCGTATGACCCAGCAATCCCACTACTGGGCATATACCCTGAGAAAACCATAATTCAAAAAGAGTCATGTACCACAATGTTCATTGCAGCACTATTTACAATAGCCAGGTCATGGAAGCAACCTAAATGCCCATTGACAGATGAATGGATAAAGAAGACGTGGTAATATATACAATGGAATATTAATTATTCAGCCATAAAAAGGAACGAAATTGGGCCATTTTTAGAGATGTGGATGGACCTAGAGTCTGTCATACAGAGTGAAGTACTGATAAGTCAGAAAGAGAAAAACATGTATCATATATTAACGCATATATGTGGAATGTGGAAAAATGATACAGATGAACCTATCTGCAGGGCAGGAATAGCGACACAGATGTAGAGAATGAACATGTAGACATAGGGGGGAGGGGGACATGGGATGAACTGGGAGGTTAGGATTGACATACATACACTACCATGTGTAAAACAAGTAGCTAGTGGGAACCTGCTGTATAGCGCAGGGAGTTGAGCTCGGTGCTCTGTGGTGACCTAGATGGGTAGGATGGGGGGTGACGGAGGGGATATATGTATATATATATATGGCTGATTCACTTCATTGTACAGCAGAAACTAACACAACATTGTAAAGCAACTATACCCCAATTAAAAAAAAAAAAAAGCAGCAAGGGAAAAGCATCAAGTTACATACAAGGGAACGCCCATAAGGCTATCAACTGACTTTTCAGCAGACACTCTGCCAGCCAAAAAGGAGTAGCACAATATATTTAAAGTGGCAAAAGGGAAAAACCTACAACCAAGTGTACTCTACCTGGCAAGGTTTTCATTCAGATTTGATGGAGAGATCAAAAGTTTAACAGATAAGCAAAAGCAAAAAGAGTTCAGCACCAGGAAATAAAAGCAAAAACGAACAAGTGTGACCTAGTTTAACTAAAAAGCTTTTGCACAGCAAAGCAAACCGTAAAGAAAATGAAAAGACAACCAACGGAATGGGAGAAAATACTTGCAAATGATGCAATCGACAAGGGATTAATTTCCAAAATATACAAACAGCTTATACAAGCTCAGTATCAAAAAAAAAAAAAAACCCAATCAAAATATGGGAAGAAGACCTAGACAGACATTTCTCCAAAGGAGACATACAGATGGCCAATAGGCACATGAAAAGATGCCCAGTATCACAAATTACTAGAGAGATACAAATCAAAACTAAAATGAGGTATCACCTCACATGGGCCAGATGGCCATCATCAAAAAGTCTACAAATAATAAATATCAGGGAGGGTGTGGAGAAAAGGGAACCCTCCTACACTGTTGGTGGGAATGTAAACTGGTACAACCACTATGGAGAACAGTATGGACATTCCTTTAAAAAAAAAAAAAAAACTAAAAATAGAGTTACCATGCAATCCCACTCCTAGGCATATATCTGGAAAAGATGAAAACTCTAATTCAAAAAGATACATACACCCCAATGTTCATAGCAGCACTATGTACAATAGCCAAGACATGGAAGCAATGTAAATGTCCATGGACAGATGAATGGATAAAGAATATGTGTAATATTACTCAGCCATAAGAAAGAATGAAATAATGTCATTTGCAGAAACATGGATGGACCTAGAGAATAAAATACTAAGTGAAGTAAGTCAGACAGAGAAAGACAAATATCATATGATAACACTTATATGTGGAATCTAAAATAATGATACAAATGAACTTACTTACAAAACAAAAATAGACTCACAGACATAGAAAAACTTCTGCTTACCAAAGGGGAAAGGGGGAGGGATACATTCAGAATTTGGGATTAACAGATACACGCTACTATATATAAAATAGATCAACAACAAGGACCTACTGTATAGCACAGGGAACTTAACTCATAATGAAAAAGAATCTGAAAAAGAATATATATATATATATATGTGTGTGTGTGTGCATGTGTGAAAACTGAATCACTTTGCCATACACCTGAAACACTGTAAACCAACTATACTTCAATTAAAAAAAAAAAAAAAAAAAGTTCAGTACCACCAAACCAGCTTTACAAGAAATGTTAAAGGGACTTCTCTGAGCAAAAAAGAGAAGGCCACAATGAGAAATATGTAAATTACAAAAAGAAAAAGCTCATTGGTAAAGGCAAATATACAATAAAGGTAGTCAATCAACCACATACAAAGCTAGTAGGAAGGTAAAAGACAAAAGTAGGAAAATCATCTATACCCACAATGAGCACTTAAGGGACACAGAGAACAGATGTAAAATTTGATGTCCAAAACAGTAATCATAAGGGGAGGAGAGTACAAATGCAGGTCTGTTAAAATATATATATATTTTTTTCTTTTTTTTATTATAGAGAGAAAGAGAAAGAGAGACAGAGACAGGGACAGAGACTGCTCTATATAAACCTAAGGGTAATCACAAACCAAAAATCTATAACAGATACACACAAAGAAAAGAGAAAGGAAAACAAACATAACACTAACTACAGTCATCAAATAACAAGGGAAGAGAACAAAAGAAGGAACAAAAATGAACTATAAAGAAACCCCAAAACAATTAACAAAATGGCAATCAGAAGATACATATCAGTAAGTACTTTAAATGTAAATGGACTAAATGCTTCAATCAAAAGACAGAGTGGCTGAATGGATACAAAAAGACCCTATATATGCTGTCTACAAGAGACTCACTTCAGATCTAAAGACACACAGACTGAAAGTGAAAGGATGGAAAAAGGTATTCCATGAAAATGGAAATCAAAAGAAAGCCAAGGTAGCAATATTTAGAGAAAACAGACTTTAAAACAAAGACTGTTATAAGAGATGAAGAAGGATATTATAAAATGATCAAGAATCAATCCAAGAAGATATTACAGTTGTACATATATACGCACCCAACATTAATACATAAAGCAAATATTAACAGGCAGAAAGGGAAAAATTGACAGTAACACAATACTACTAGGGGACTTTAACAACCCACTTAGAACAATGGACAGGTCATCCAGATAGAAAATCAATAAGGAAACACTGGCTTTAAATGATACATTAGATCGGAGGGACTTAATAGATATATATAGAACATTCCATCCAAAAGCAGCAAAATATAAACATTCAAGTGCACATAGAACATTCTCCAGGATCAATCACATGCTAGGCCACAAAACAAGCCTCTGTAAATTTAAGAAAATGAAAAGTATATCAAGCATCTTTTCCAACCACAATGCTATAAGACTAGAAATCAACTACAAGGAAAAAACTGCAAAAAACAAACACAGGATGTTTAACAATATGCTACCAAATGACCAACAAATCACTGCAGAAATCAAAGAAGAAATCAAAAAAATACCTAGAGACAAACGAAAACACACAAGGATCCAAAATCTATGGGACACAGCAAAGTAGTTCTCAGAGGGAACTTTATAGCAATACAAGTTTACCTCAGGAAACAAGAAAAATCTCAAATAAAAAACCTAAACTTACACCTAGAGGAACAAGAGAAAGAACAAACAAAACCCAAAGTTCGTAGAAGAAATCATAAAGATCAGAGCAGAAATAAATGAAATAGAGACTTAAAAAGCAATAGATAAGATCAATGAAATTAAGAGCTAGTTCTTTGAAAAGGTAAACAAAATTGATAAACCTTTAGCTAGACTCATCAAGAAATGAGGAGAGGACCCAATGCAATAAAATTAGAAATGAAAAAAGAAGTTACAACCCACACCAAATACAGAGGATCGTAAGAGATTACTACAAACAACTACGTCAATAAAATAGAAAACCTAGAAGAAAGGAACAAATTCCTAGAAATGTACACTCTCCCAAGACTGAACCAAAGAGAACTAGAAAATATGAACAAATCAATTACCAGTAATGAAATTGAATCAGTAATTAAAAAAAAAAAACCTACCAATGAACAAAAAAATTCACGGCCAGAGGGCATCACAGGTGAATTCTAACAAATATTTCAAGAAGAGTTAACACCTATCCTTCTCAAGCTATTCCAGAAAAATTGCAGAGGAAGGAACGCTTCCAAATTCATTCTATGTGATCACCCTGATACCAAAACCAAGGATACCACAAAAGAAAAAAATCACAGACCAATATCACTGATGAAGATAGATGCAAAAATCCTCAAAAAATGTCAGCAAACTGAATCCAACATTACATTAAAAGATCATACAGCATGATCAAGTGGGATTTATCCCAGAGATGCAAGATAGATTAATTTGTGGATTCTGAATCAATGTGATACACCACATTAACAAATTGAAGAGTAAAAACCGTATGATCATCTCAGATGCAGAAAAAGCTTTTGACAAAATTCAACACACCGATTTATGATAAAACTTTTCAGAAAGTGGTTATAGAAGGAACATAGCTCAACAAAATAAAGGGAACATATGACGAGTCCACAGCTAACACCATACTCCATGGTGAAAAACTGAAAGCCAGGATCAGGAACAAGACAAGGATGCCCACCCTCACCACTTTTATTCAACACAGTATTGGAAGTCCTAGCCACAGCAATCAGACAAGAAAAAGAATCAAAATTAGAAAGGAAGAAGTAAAACTGTCACTGTTTGCAGATGGCATGATACTATACATAGAAATCCTCAAGATGCCACCAGAAAACTACTAGAGCTCATCAATAAATTCAGTAAAGTAGCAGGATAAAAAGTTAATATACAGAAATCTGTTGTATTTCTATACACTAACAATGAACTATCAGAAAAATAAATTAAGAAAACAGTCCCATTTATAATCACATCAAAAAGAAAAAAATACCTAGGAATAAATCTAAGGAGATAAAAGACCTATATTCAGAAAACTATAAGACACCAATGAAAGAAGTTGAAGGTACTGCAAACAAATGGAAAGATACACTGTGTTCTTGGATTGAAGGAAGTAATATTGTTAAAATGACCATACTACCAAGGCAATCTACAGGATCAATGCAATCTCTATCAAAATACCAATCACATTTGACAAAACTAGATTATTTATAAAATATGTATGAAAACACAAAAGACCCCAAATAGCCAAAACAATCTTAAGAATGAAGAACAAAGCTGGAAGCATCATGTTCCCTGATTTCAAACCATATTACAAAGCTACAGTAATTAAAACAATATGGCACTCGCACAAAACAGTCACATTGATCAATGGAACAAAACACAGAGCCCAAAAATGAACCCGCACTTATATGGTCAATTAATCTATGACAAAGGAGGCAAGAATATGCAATGAGGAAGAGAGACTCTTCAATAAATGGTGTTGGGAAATCTGGACAGCTACACATGAAAGAATCAAATTGGACCACTTTCTCACACCATGCACAAAAACAAATTCAAAATGGATTAAAGACTTAAATGTAAGGCCCAAAACCATAAAATTCCTAGAGAAAACATAAGCACAATACTCTTTGGCATAAATTACAGCAATATTACCTTGGATCTGTCTCCCAAAGCAAAGGAAACAACAGCAAAAATAAACAAACGGGACCTAATTACAACTGAAAGTGTTTCACAGCAAAGGAAACCATCAACAAAATGAAAAGAAAACCTACAGAATGAAAGGAAATATTTGCAAATGATATGACCGAAAAGGGGTTTAATGCCCAAAATATAGAAACAGCTCATACAACTCAATATCAAAAAAACAACCTGATTAAAAAATGGGCAGAGGAGCTGGATAGACATTTTTCCACAGAAGACATATAGATGGCCAATAGGGACATGAAAAGATGCTCAACATCACTAATGATCAGAGAGATGCAAATCAAAATCACAATGAGTTATCACCTGACATTTGTCAGAATGGCCATCATCAAAAAGACTGCAAATAACAAATGTTGGAGAGGATATAAAGGGATTCCTTGTACTATTGGTGGGAATGTAAATTGGTGCAGCCACGGTAGAAGAGTGTGGAGGTTCTTCAAAAAACTAAAAAAGAACCACCATATGATCCAGCAATTTCACTCCTGGGTATATATCTGAAAAAACAAAGCTACTAATTCAAAAAGATACATGCACCCCAATGTTTATAGTAGCATTGTTTACAACTGCCAAGATATGGAAGCAACCTAAGTGTCCATGAACAGGAGAACAGATAAAAAAGACATGGTATAAATTTACATATATATGATGGAATACCATTCAGTCATAAGAAAGAATGAAATTTTGCCATTTGCAACAACATTGATGGACCTGGAGGATACTATGCTTAATGAAATAAGACAAATACTATATGATATCACATATATATGGAATCTAAAAAATATAGAAAACAATCTAGTGGTTACCAGTGGGGAGACAGAAGGGGGATGAATATTAGTGCAGGGCTTAATGAGTACAGACAACTATGTATAAAATAAATAAGGTACAAGGATATATTATACAGCATAGGGAATATAGCTGATATTTTATAATAACTATAAATAGAGTATAATCTATAAAAATACTGAATCACTATGCTGTATACCTGAAGCTTATGTAATATTGAAAATCAACTATACCTCAATTTAAAAAAGAAAAAGAAACATTTAGAATTGTAGCAATGAAAAATTCAATTGGGTAGAACATAACTGAACATCCAATATAAATTTAATACTCTTTCCCCTTGCCATTCTGGACATCTCATTGATTGTGGAGAACACTAGTCCCAAGCATGGGAAATGTGAAAATAGAATTAGAGACGGAAAATAAGGCAACACAGGACTAGGAAACTTGCTATTAGAAGTCATAATTTCCTACAAATTTTTAAATTGGATATGACTAAAAGCACTGTCGATATTTTTAATGTGAAATATTAGAATTAAAAATACATGTAAAAAGTCAGCACATTTTTAAAACTGAAGCTTCAATAAGTAACTAAAAGGGAAACTGGCCTTTTCCTTTCCTGTTAAATCTTTTGACATTTTGATAATAGCTTCAGATTTAGGATTGTGACACATAATGCAGTAGTGGACTCATGTATACCCCTCCCTGTATGTATTCTCCCACCCATGTCTGTGTATATAAAACTTACAACAAAGAGTAAATTCATCTGCTCTAGTACCTGTGTTCATTATATCAAAATTATAAAAATTGTCTTTTGTGGGAGTGAATATTAACCTTATTTATTGCTTTGTACTATTCTACGGAAAATTTTCCCATGTGTCTGTCTGCCTGTCTCTCCCCCATCAACCTCCCTTCTTTTACATGCCAGACCAGTTTCTGATTCCCCCATGATTTATGTCACTTCCTAAGGTGAGTCTTTCCTGAAGGATATTTAAAAACAAAAAACAAAAAATTTCAGAGTATTTAACATTCTGGATTATAATTGCACATTTATTTTTATGGTTATTCTAGTGACCGAAGGCTCCCCATCCCACCCCTGCCGTGCCCAGACACCTGTCTTGCCCCTATTACCCATCCCCAGAGAGAATATTGTCTTTTTGAATAAAAATGCATTCAAGATACGCTATAGAAGTCATTCATACTGAGACGTGTTGGCTGGTTTTACGGAAACCCCACATGCAGAAAAATCTGAGCATTTCCAACAAAATGGTGCTATATCTTACGGATTTGAGAAAGAAAGGCAGGAAAGGGGACTTGGAACTTCATTGAACCAAAACTGCACTTCTTGCTTTATCAGGTCAAAGCCATAGGAATTAGGGAGAGAAGAAAGAGGAGGAGTAAGGAAAACTACCATAGAAAGAGAATACCACCAGACAAAAAAGCCAAGAGTAGGGAAATGTTTGCATCATTCTTTGGACACTCAGGGCATTTCTGATCATATACAAGAAAAAAAAATTTTTTAATTATGAATTGTAAGTTGTCGGCTTTGAGGTTTCTGGTGACGGACTAAAACTGACACGTTTTTCCAGCCACCATAGGGCTTAATGACAGGGTTACACTTGATTAACACCTATCCCTTCACTAGGGTATAAGCACCGTGAAGCAAAGTTCACAGGAGTTTTCAGCACCATACCTTAGTCCATAGACTTATGCCTGGAATGTAACAGGCACTCAAACATTAGTTCATTCTTCCACTCTGGGTAAGGAGATAACACCATTTAGCTATCAAGGAGCCAAATAGAATTACATGCAGATTAATGGAAACACCCTTCCTACCACCAAAAAAAAAAAATGTTTTGCAGGTGTCATCTATTCTGGAAATAAATATAGAAAGAAAGTACTGGGCAGTGAATACACCTGCTAGGTGCATGAGTGTAAAACTAGTGGTTATTTTTTTAAAACAAGACAATGAGATTGTTTTAAGATGAAAGAGATTCCAGAAATCATCTATTTGGACACTCAGTTTACAGAAGTCCCTGAAACCCAAATGGGTTCAGTTATTTGTCCAAGGGCAGAGCTAGTTAGTTGCAAAACTACAATAAAAACACTAGTCCTTCTCCTCACTACCTGAGCAGATATTTAGGGATGGAAGACATGTTTCTGGGTAAATGAAGATATTGAATACTGATATTTATATGTCATTTGAATATTTATGAGTTTGTTTCTAATAAAGAAATGGATATTGAATGCATTGGAAAAGTTGATAAAGAATTATTTTACAGGGCTTCCCTGGTGGCGCAGTGGTTGAGAGTCTGCCTGCCAATGCAGGGGACACGGGTTCGAACCCTGGTCCGGGAAGAGCCCACATGCCGCGGAGCAACTGGGCCCGTGAGCCACAACGACTGAGCCTGCGCGTCTGGAACCTGTGCTCCACAACAAGAGAGGCCGCGATAGTGAGAGGCCCGCGCACCGCGATGAAGAGTGGCCCCCGCTTGCCGCAACTAGAGAAAGCCCTTGCACAGAAATGAAGACCCAACACAGCCAAAAATAAATAAATAAATAAATAAATTTATTTTTAAAAAAAATTATTTTACAGTTGTGAGATAAATTTGGGAATTATTTTTCTGAAGTCTCAACCCTTAAAAAGTGAAAAAAACTGTTACTGTACTGACCCTCTTTAAATCGGCTCTCTTTATTCTGTATTCTGAAGGTAAGACTGTTTACCTTCTAACAGTGTTTTTCATACATACATGATTTTTGGGGAAGGAACAAATTGGTAATTATCTTCACTAATGAAATGTGCAATCATTCCAGTTAGATTTTAAATGGGGCACGACTCTCATTCATAAGGCCCATTGAATAAATGCCTATTAGGTACAGTTTAATGTCCTAAGGCTTAATTCATCTTTTTTCTCTCCATGGTTGATTCTTACTGCATATTCAGGGCAATTAGGAAATTTGGTTTTTCTTCCTGGTGTATATATAATCCCTGTATTCAGAAAGCCCAGCTCAGCAAAATAACAAGATAAAAGTCAAAATTTTCCATGAAAAGAAAAAAAAAAAAAAAAGAATTGTAGCTATGACGATGACAGGACTGAAGATTTGGGCTAAATTTTCTGTTAACACAGGAAACTCTTGTTTAGCTTTAGTAAGTAACTAACAGATCATAATTATCATGTGCCTCAGAAAATGATTCCTGCAACACTTGAAAAAACTAGAGCATTTCTTTCCTACATTTAAGTCCAAACTCAAATTGGCAAACTGTGTTGATAAATTAATGAAGATTCCACTGAGAATAAATTAAATGCAACCTTGAAAATACTCCCATTATATGTTCTTCTACAACAAACAGCATAAGTCAATGTATTAGAATATGCCTCTTGTTCAGTTCTTTTCAAATTTACACACAGTGTGCTACGCTGTGAACGCTGATAGCAATAAAACAAGTCTCTGCGTTTAGAGCATTTAAAATGTTTCTCATTATCAGTTAATAACCTCAAACAGTGACAATAAACTCATATGTATGTGCATATATGAAAAATATGTTCTTATGTTTACAAAGTTGGGTTAACACACTTTGCACATATTCAGACTAAGTTTTACTGCTTCTTTTATGATTCGCAAGTCATTAAGTTGATGAACAGTAAGGTTTGAGTATCTGGCAGGTATGGATTCTACATGCTACTATATTTACTTACATAATTTTCCCTGTTTCTTCTCTGCTATTCTCTCCCTAAAAGAGAAGGAATTAAGTGGATCATGAGTGTCTAAATTTCTTTCACGCTAAAGATTCTCACTTCCACTTTCAAAAGGAGAGCAACTCATATTGCTTGCAACGTTAATCAAACTGTAAGTTTGCTAATGTTTCTCTTCCTTCAGCAATTTTCCATATTCCTAAAAAGTACCTCCTAGAGTGAAATAACACTTTAAATGAGCATGCTTGTTGATGTGTTAAAGACAGATGGAGAAGGAGAAAGAAGAGGGATAATTAAAAGGAGATGAGATGGAAAATACATTGACATTTAAATGTTCTTTCCTTTCAAACGTTCAGCCTACATTCCTTTCATTTGTGCTAAAATGAAAGAGACAGTGGAGACATTCCTAGTTCTAGTTCCTACCTCGTTCCTCCAGTGGGCTTGCTATGGGGTTGATAATCTGCCTAACACGGGAATAAGAAAAACTAAAATGATGACCAGGGAAGGAAGGGGAAAACTGACTAGACATGCCAGAGGAGTCAGTGCTGATTTTTGTCTGTTACAGTTAAGGCCAGAGGGTACTTATTTAGTCATTTATCGCCCTATGTAGATATAGCATATTCTATTACCAGAACCTCTAGCAGCCATATGGCTGCCATTTGTGTGTGTGTGCACCACATATAGCGCATTACGGATATATGACAGGAGAGAGAGACGTAAGGGAAGATTATGATGACAGAGACCTATAGATGAGATATTGAAGGAAATACAGATAGAAAAATAAAAAATACTTATGGAAAGGATCAAGGTATGTGAATAAGAGAAAAACCTATAAGGAAGTAGATCCTGTGATAAGATTTGAAAATAAAGACCATCATCTGAATGTAATAGCGAGGTAAGTTTTTAATCTTCTACTTTACTGTACATTTTAAAATTCTGCAGCCAAATGAAGGAAGAATAGTGTGTACAGATGCACTGCAAGCATTAATGAGTCAGGTGTGTAGGTGTGTGTGTGTGTGTGTGTGTGTGTGTGTGTGTGTGTGTGTGTGTGTGATTTGAGAGTGTGCTTATATGAAAAATTCATCGTTTAGGCCCAAGCCATGGTCTGTTTTTTTCAAATCCTGTTGTGGTCTAAGCCTGTGCTGAAATGACACATTAGCCTGTTCTACTACGTAAACTGCTTTTTAGAATTCTAGAAACAAAGTCATGTAAGAACTGTCTGCTTAAGGCCTAATCCGTGCATTTCTTCCTGTGCCCTAATTCTCAGGGAACTGCAGCACAGTATCTTTTTGCAAACTGTCTCTTTTAGGTTACGTAGGCAAGAAACCCTGCAGTTGGGATCCCAGTAGCTCAAACTTCAAAAGTTTAACAAGATCCAATCATCCCATTATATCACCACAAGAACTTATTTGTCAAAGAGTAATAAGTTATCTTTCCATTCATGTCTATCCTACATGAGGAGGGTATATATTGTCCCATGATATTGATGTGAACAAAATGCAGGCAGCAAAGAAAAAATCTCATCTTTCAAAATCACTCCCTGTAAACCTCTGACCTCCCCGACTCCGCTGGGTCAGGGCCACGGGTTTCAATCCTTCCACGTATGTCTCTGCCGTGACTCCTTGCAGACTGCACTGTTCAACTGTACGGTCTGTCTTGTGATTTCAGTGACCTCCACCAATATCTCACTTCGCTGACAATAAGCTACATATGCCATGATTATATTCACCAGCTGTAAGGTTGGAACGAAGCAGGGTAAGGACAGCATCCGCTGAAAATCTCTGATCCTGACCCTTCTCGCCATAAACCAGGTATTCTGAAAGATGGGACAGCAAGGTGCCAGTTGGTAAACCACTCTTGTAGTTGATCAGGAAGGGTGATGCACCTTGCAAAGTTATTTACTGGAACTGTTGCAAGTCTCTCGGCCAGAACCAAAGGCTAAAGAGATCATTCCATAAAAAGCAAAGAGGTGGTGAGAAGGTGAGAGAAAGTGGGTGCGTAAATGTGAGAGGGAGACGGAGCACAAAAACAAAGCTTCCCACCTCATTTCCTCTGACCGCTCTCCCTTCTGGAAACCAGATTCGGAGGAAGGAGCTGGTGGTGAATAGGCAGAGTCTGAGCCTCCTCAGAGCTCCTGAGGGGCGTGGGGCTTGGAGAAGCACCTCCGGCCCCCTCCTGCAGCTGTGACCCCAGCCACCCCTCTCAGACAGTGACGGGCCCACTGACTCAAACAAGCTGTGCTCATAGTATAATTTCATGTTCATCCCATGAAATGTTCTATTACCTTTTAAGTTAAATACGCTCGAGTTTCCTTTTCTTCGAGTACCTCCGTTTTGGTTTTATCAGTAGATTCCTTCTAAACATTCACATTAAATGCCATCAGTATGCAGGGGTTATCAAGATCAAGCACAAAGTGAAGAAACGATTGCCCCCCGAAAGTGAAACTTTCCAATTTCACTCAGATGTCTCTAGAATGCGCACTCTTACACAAGCACGTGCACACACACACACAGCCCTCCATGTCACCTGTAGACAAAAGCACACTCGTATTGTCTTCCCCATGTTTAAGGAGCACTAGGCTGGATCCTATAGGTATAGAAATGAACAGGCAAGCATCACAGCTCTAACCGGCTATAAGATGTGACTCGCCATCATTACATGTCTTACTGTTGGTAGTTCATGTCCTTGTTAAGACACTGAGTTCTGGAGTCTGGGTACACCACCTCCAGGGTCTCCTTACGCTACAGAAACTGGAAGAAGAATTTTACATTCCTTGAGCTGGTCTTGCCTCATCTGTAAATTGGGAAGCATGGTGATACCCACCTCATGGGGTGAAGGTGAGGGCCAAATGAGATGATGAATATAAATGCTTGTCAGAAATTCTATCAAGTGTGGGTCCTCTAAAAGGTGAACGGGCTTCTTGTGGTGGAAAGAGCAAAAACTTTACCGTCAAGTAGCCCTGACTTCTCCAACTCCAGCACGGACGTGTTAAATGACCTTGAAATGACCTTGAGCAAGTTACTTAAGACTTCCCTCGGGAATTCCCTGGTGGTCCAGTGGTTAGGACTCCGTGCTTTCACTGCCGAGGGCATGGGTTCAATCCCTGGTTGGGGAACTGAGATCCCACAAGCCGCGTGACACGGCCAAAAAAAAAAAAAAAAAGATTTCCCTAGACCTGCTTCCTTCTGTCTACAACCGGCCTGTCAACAGGAATGATGGGAAGAGGAGACATGAAGATATGCAAAGTACCATAGAGCATCATACTGTTACATCACTCATTATAACTTCCCGGTAAAAATACAGTCATGTGTCGGATGGTCTAAAGTTCCCGGGAAGAGGCAACACAAAGAACAAGGCTGCAAACCCCCTTATTTGCTCTCTGCAGGTTTGGGGCCGGCCAGCCAATGTGGTAGAAGTCTCCCTCTTCCTCACCTTCTGCTGCAGCAAATATTGTGAATTCCGCCTATAAATCTCTGTTTGCCTCCTTGTTTCTATCACCGACACCGGGCACAGACCTGCCCTGTGCTGTGCTTTCTGGGCCTCTCAGACTCACTCCAGGCCATTCGCTATACAGCAGCCAGAGTGATACTCAACATTAAAATTCAGGCACGTCACACCCCTGACTGAAGCCCTTCAGAAGTGATCTGGGGATAAAATCCACACCTCTCAGTGGGACCCCAGCCAGCTTGTGTCACCTCTCCCGCTATTTCCTGAGTGGGCTGAATGCCCACGATTCTGAGCGCACCATCCTCCGGCTCCCAAACTTCACCCATGCTCCCCCCAACAGGGACTCTCTCCTCTTCACCTGAGAAGACGCCCCTCTGCACTCCGGTGAGACACCACTTCCTGGGGAGGCTTTCCCTGACTCTGCACGAGGTTACAGACCAGCCACTGAGTGCCGTGGCTGCGCCCTCCACTTCCACGAACTCCAGCAAACTTCACTGACATTATCTGGCTAATTCGATCTCTGATAGATAAGTTCCTTTACTACGTGCCCCTTCTTTATCCTCGTGTCGTACAAGCATGCATGTAACTTGAAACCAAGAGCAATAATTACATGCCAGTCTCTGACAAATTTTTAATTTTTTCCAACACTTCTGAGTGAAGAAAAAAATTGAAAACCACGTCTGATTTGTTGCCTTTTTTTTTTTGAAAAAGCCAAAAGGAGAAATAAAAACTTAATTATGAGCATCTTCCTCTTCCCACCCCACCCTCACCTCTCCAGTTCCACTTTCCTCGTTTCCTCACAGAGGAAGCAATTCTGGGCCCCGAGCAAAGATTTTTACATACATAGGATCGATAACTCCTTAAAAGTTGGTAATAAGAAACAAATATGAAATGAACGTCTCTTGGGCTCAAATTCATACCCACTCGCCTCAGCAGCTGCGGGGTGTGGAACACTCCATCCCCTTGTGACCCCCCGGAGCCAGATGAAGGGGCTCTGCACCAGCACCTGGAGCTCAGCATCCCTGGACAGTGGCAGGAGCAGAGAGCCCAGGGCTCGAGGCAGCCATCTATGTCACCCAAGTGAAAATCCACCTCTGGAAAAACACACAAATCGTTCCCTTAGAGAAATATTAGATCCGCTTCACTGCTCTTTCTGGCATATCTTATCCTACTTTGCCCTCCTCTCTCCCAAAAAGCCACACTCGGAAATCTTCCCTCTCGGAGGGAAAGGATGCAAGTCAAATGCCATCGCCATCACTCTGCGTTCCCTGCAGAGACTGTGGAAGAGAAGCCCTGTGCCCTCACTGCTCTGCCTCAGGTCCACGTTCACGTTCCTGGCACTAGTGGGGCCCCCCGTGCTCCCCACTGCTGGGCCTGGCCCGGTGCCCGGGCAGACGGCCACCTCTGAGAGCTCCCTTCTCCAGAAACGACACCATTCCCAACAGTGCAGGGTTTGTTTCTTTATTTTAAAAACCCAAGGATTGAAAAGGCATTTAGTCTGAAGCAAAGCACTGATGAGACTAACACAGATAGACAATGAAAGAAACCTCTGTATTAATATATTTGCCTCTCCATTCCAACATCTCCTGTGGCCAAACTTCTCAAGCGTGATCTTCTGGGAGGAACTGCATTGGGGTGTTTTCCCTCCACAGCTCCGTAACGAGGAGAAAAGGATATTTTTACAGCATCAGTGATGAAAACCCAAGAGAGAGAATTTAGACAACGTTGGCAGTTTTTCACATTTACTTCAACACAGAAATAAATCCCAACTAGATCTCGATCAGCGAGAAAGAAGTATTGTTTGAAAAATTATGTGTTGGTACCGGGAACGTGAAATTTCTATTTTTGAACTAATAATGTTTATTAGATATGCTTCCCACTGCTCTGTATTATTAACGTACACTTTATTATTTCTTAGGTTACTAGGCTTATTATGTTTTTCTTTATGGATTTTCAAGGAGCTGATTATATAGTTTTTCAGTTAATTAGGTCACTTTGTAATACTAGACTATAAAAGGCATTTTTGAAAACAATAAAGGAAAACATTTCCTATGTGTGATGACAATCTAGTAAATCATTTAATTATTTGATTTGCTGGAAAGAATGCCAAGTGTTATCATAAGCTACTTTTCATAGTTGGATAGCTTTCTAAATATAGAAAGAAAGAAATGTAACACACTGATCCATTAACATGCTCTGAAAAGAAATTAGGATTTCAATTTTTCCAATAAGAAAGCGTATCGTTTAGCTAAAATTTATGGTAGACACATTTAGGGGTGTCTGCCTAAATCATGGCCCCTACTCTAGAAACTGCTCCCCCCCCCCACTACAGGCCCCACTAAAGTGTGAGCTTGGATCTTCAAATCTGTATTACAGGGTCCCTGTTCTTGTGGTCACAACAGATTGGACCAGGTGTAGGCCCCAGACTCGAGGAAGTCAAAGGCACAAGCTGAACCGATTCAATTAGTCCTCTCGTGTGAATTTAAACACAATTAAAACATACGAAGAGACAGGGGATGCTTACGGTGGATACATGAATAGTTGAAGACTGGAATGATCTATTTTGGGTCAGGTGGCTTTGATGAATAAGCAGAGAAAGCCAACCAACAGAGAGATGTGGAAGAATGGTACAGATATCCACAGAAAAGCAGAGACTGGAAAACACACCCTTTAAAGGAAAGAGCAAGATGGGAAATAGCTTCCTAGTCTCCAGATCTAAGGATGTGGGGTCTCAATTATACCCCACATCATACCCACAAGTATAATTTATACCCATTTCCCCATTAGCTCATATCCCTGTGCATTTTGGGACACAGATATACTTGATTTTCTTAAAGTTTCCTTTTTTTTTTAATAGATTTTTTTTTCATTTAATCTAGATGGAGGGAATTTCTCTTGCATGCAAACAAACAATCCCTGGTCAAAACAGCACATGCCCACGTAAATCCTTGCGTTTCAGGAAAGTAAACTTCTCCCTTAATGAAACTATTTTTTGAAAAATCAATGGCACGTCAAGAAAAATTCAAGTTATATCCAAATTGGTACTTGTAAGCTACAGCAACACCATGAACGCAGTAAGATATTTTTGAGTCAATCTTCTTTTGTCTTGTTTCTTTTATCACTTGTAAGAGTTAAACACTGATTAGTGGATCAGATAATGCAAGACAGATCTAATCATGGGAACATAAACCAGCTTACTATGTAGGAAGGGAAAGCTCTGATTTGTAGCGTTTAATGTTTTCTTGGTGTAAGTATTCCCACTGTGCCCAGTTTCAAGCTCCCAATGTAACATCACTAAACATGGAGTTGAGCAAAGATGCTCATCATCAGCTCAGAAGCCCACAAGAGCCATCACACTCCACTGGATGGATTCAGTGAAGAACATCGCAAGTCAAAATAATAAACTAAACATGATTGCTCGATTCAATCCACCTCTCAGAGATGCTGAGTAGCTAGCCTATTGGTCACAAAGTAAGTGGTAGAGCCTAGATTCCCATCCTAGTGGCCTGATTTATCCAACTGAGTCAGAGTACTGAATATACCCTACTAATTAATAAGTCTTCACACCAATATCTTCTATTAGGTAAATCCTATCCCTGAAATTGCAAACTAAGAACAAGCAATATAAAACTAATTATCCCTAGTATTCACCAGTCAACAGATTCTTATTTCTGTAAGGTCCGAGATCAAAGTCCAAAAACAACGAATTCTACTGGTTTCAAGGGAGTCAAGATTCTAAACCTAAATATATGGTAGCTTATCAATTGCTAGTTAATCAATTAATTTTCATGAAGTAGAATTTACAACCAACATCCCTACCACTCCCCTCCATTTCAATAATTTCATCCTATGTATCTATCACAAAGAATTATTTGGCATTTCTGATCTATCATACTCTTTTTTAAAGCCATACTGTTTCAGAAACTATTCCCACACTTCTGACTACATTTTTACTTAGTCTCTAATCCCCAGCCAAACCTCAACTCACCCATGAGTCCTGCTCCAACTCCTCAGACAGAATCACTCACTACACTCTTGAGTTTTAACAACAACCCTTTTCCAGGTATATTTTGGCTATTACCATCTGACCTTCCATTTTAACCTTAAATATCTGTCCAGCACAGTACCTGATGGAGAATGGGTGTCCTACTGATTTATACAGAATGAATGACTGAATTAATTTAACAAATATTTGATACCCTTTCTTTACGGGAAAAAAAGTGAATATTTTTCAAGCATAAATGAATAGGGTTGGGATAGATCATTGTAAATAGATAAATAAACCAAAAAACTCGTTTTCCTACTCCAACTAAGTAAACTTTAAAAACTAAGTTGGAAAAACTTCCAGCTCGCATCTTCAATGCTATTGCATAAGCCACAGTCACCACCCAAGGGGCTTTTCTAATGGGGAGAAAAGTTTTCTGGTGGTCTTGATGTTAAAGAAGGCTTAAATTCACTCAATGCCTTAACACGACCCTCAACCAAAGACATCCCCATCTAAGCACAGCTGTTCTACAATTACACAAACTAATTTTCCTAATAACTTCCTGTCAAGGTTTGTGTGTATTTGCATGTGTCCGTATGAGAGGAGGAGAGGGCTGGGGAGAGGGAGAAGGAAATGAAATAACAAAAATCTTGACAGGAAGTTGTTCTTGTCTATTATCCTATTTTACAGAGAAAACAACTGACCCTCAGAGAAACTGAATACTTGCTGAATACTTCTCGCTGAAGCAGAGCCTGAACCTGGACCCTCTCACAACCCACGGAATATTAACATCTTTCCATGTGGCAGCACCTACTGCCTCCTGTTCCTTTCTCTTTCGCTATTATCCTGAGACAGGCTAAGTCCTACGAAATGCAGAGCTAGCAAGAAATATCAGAGGATGTCATCGATGAGGATCATGCTGCCACCCTAAAAGGATCTGCTTATTTTAGTCACTCAAATTCATTCGTGACCTTGAGAAAGTCAACTTACTCTGGGCATCACCCGACCCAAATTAAAACAGGAATTGTTATTGCAACGTCTTTATTAATGAGTTTGACTCATTAATAAAATAATGGAGCACGTGTGTACAAATTTTTCTTTTAGACCAAAATGGTTGCTAGGGACTAGAATTACTTCTGATTTAAAGTAATCAGAGTTTTGCTCAGTGTATAGTCTCTTCGATAATATCAGAGATCAATGACTGTCATCGATACAAATAAACGCATTTTTACTTCCCTGGGTGTAACAAAATGTATACATCGGAACAAACTAAACAGACACATTCTAATGTCTTTAATTTATTGGATGTGAGGCTCCACTGCTTCACATTTCCCCGATCTGAGCAAAAATCAGCCATGTCTCAGAAGCGAGAAACGTGTTCTGGGGAAAAGCAGATATGAAATGTTTTCATTTTTATAAACGACTTGCCTGTACTTAAATGGCTCTTCCGATTTGAAGAACTTTCAAGCTGAACCTACAAGCCCAATATAAACAGTCATTTAACAGGATGAAAAAAGTCATTCCATCTTCTCTTTAATCTTCGTGCTTCCTTCTCTGCCCCTTTCCATTTACCACACAGAATGGACTTCGGACTATCAAGTCTTAGCCCTTCTATAACGCAGTACTTCTTCCAAGGCAATTCGGTGCATTTTAAACGGAGAAGAAATGAAAAAGCATACCACCAGCTGATTAACTGCCTATCAATATATGTAGATCAGCTTAATTTTTCCCACAGAATTCAGATACAGTGAAAAATGCCCTCAAGTGATGCTCCTAACGGGAATCCCTTGAAGGAGAAACACTTTCCAATCAATTCTCTCAAATTCATAAGGTAAAGCCACCTCTAATTCAAGCTGATAAAATGCAGGAAGCCAGAAGACTGGAACACTCAGTCTAGCAAGTTTGCTTTTTTAAAGCTGAAAAGAATCCGAAGAACTTAGTGGCCTAATAAAATATCTGCCATCAGGACTGACACGGTTACGTCCTTGAAAATGAATTTGTGATGACACAGATAGTTTCTGTACTTGAGTAACGGTATCTGTGCTTTCACGTAGCTCTGTCAAGGAATTATTTTTATTCCCAAACACCACTTGGATCAATAGCAGCTCAATATCGTTCATGATGGGTACAGAAGTGTTCTTTCACTTTTCTGGACTTGAAAGCTGATGTACATGAGAAGGTTGACTTTAATCCTTTAATATGTAAAGGATGACGACAAAATTGTACATGGCAAATCCAGGCTGTCCATTTACAGCTGGCCTCCTGACCCAATTTGAATGTTCCCTCCCTACCTGTCTACTGCATTTGTCCAAAATGTCTCCATTGCTTTCAAGGCCTCACATATACCCTCTTACCTTTAGCACATCACTTCATAATAAATTTTTTTTAAGTAAATAGTCCATCTGACCTGAGCTATCTCAATTTTTCATCTATCTATGTAAAAACTTTTCTATATATTTAGTCATCCTATTTTTTCCCCTCTACTTCAGAATTTCCTTTCTGGAACTAAACCCAGTCTGATACCTGCCCTTTGCACATTTCTCAGAATCTTGCCCCTTCAAGTACTTCTTCTCACCCAATTTTTTTTTTGTAACACCTTTATTAGAGTATAATTGCTTTACAGTATTGTGTTAGTTGCTGCTGTATAACAAAGGAATCAGCTATATGTATACATATATCCCCATATCCCCTCCCTCTTGCGTCTCCCTCCCACCCTCCCTATCCCACCCCTCTAGGTGGTCACAAAGCACGGAGCTGATCTCCCTCTGCTACGCAGCTGCTTCCCACTAACTATCTATTTTACATTTGGTAGCGTATATATGTCAGTGCCACGCTCTCACTTCATCCCAGCTTACCCTTCCCCCTCCCCATGTCCTCAAGTCCATTCTCTACGCCTTTGTCTTTCTTCCTGTACTGCCCCTAGGTTCTTCAGAACCACTTTTGTTTTAGATTCCATAGATATGTTTTAGCACACGGTATTTGTTGTTCTCTTTCTGACTTACTTCACTCTGTATGACAGACTCTAGGTCCATCCACCTCACTGCAAATAACTCAATTTCATTTCTTTTTATGGCTGAGTAATATTCCATTGTATATATGTGCCACATATCTTCTTTATCCATTCATCTGTTGATGGACACTCAGGTTGCTTCCATGTCCTGGCTATTGTAAATAGTGCTGCAGTGAACACTGTGGTACATGACTCTTTTTGAATTATGGTTTTCTCAGGGTATACGCCCAGTAGTGGGATTGCTGGGTTGTATGGTAGTTCTATTTTTAGTTTTTAAGGAACCTCCATACTGTTCTCCATAGTGGCTGTACCAATTTACATTCCCACCAAGAGTGCAAGAGGGTTCCCTTTTCTTCACACCCTCTCCAGCATTTATTGTTTGTAGACTTTCTGATGATGGCCATTCTGACTGGTGTGAAGTGATACCTCATTGTAGTTTTGATTTGCATTTCTCTAATGATTAGTGATGTTGAGCATCCTTTCATGTGTTTGTTGGCCATCTGTATGCCTTCTTTGGAGGAATGTCTATTTAGGTCTTCCTCCCATTTTTTCATTGGGTTGTTTGGTTTTTGATTTTGAGCCGCATGAGCTGTTTATTTTGGAAATTAATCCCTTGTCAGCTGCTTCGTTTGCAAATATTTTCTCCCATTCTGAGGGTTGCTTTTGGTTTTGTTTATGGTTTCCCTTGCTGTGCAAAAGCTTTTAAGTTTAATTAGGTCCCATTTGTTTTTGTTTTATTTTCATTTCTTTTTCTTCTAGACAAGATTCATGCCTGATTCCCCAGACCCAAATCCTTTACTTGACCTTGAACTCACTTGAAGTGACTGTTTCCTCTCTCTTCAGGTTCTTTTCTCATACTCATTCTCATTTTTTATTACAAAAGTAGTAACCATTTTTTACTGCAAAATTACAAAATATAAAAACTAAAAAAAAAAAAATCAGATTGCAGTGTTATTATTTAAAGGTATTCACAAATACATAAGGAAGCATATTTAATAAAAATTCATCATATACTATGTTTCATTGACCAATATTTATGACAAATAACTTTCCATGGCAATAAAAGTAAATCTCATCATCATTAAAATGATTGTATTTTATTTGATTGAATGGAGTATTTAACCAAATCTCTGTATTGGTTATTTGTTAGGTATCTAATTTTCCTATTATAAACAATGCGGCAGTAATGATTTTTGCCTGCATCTTTGTACATTTGTGCGATGCTAACCTTAGAGTATGCCCAAGAAGAATCCTAGGATACATTTTGAAGGAATAACATGTGTGGTGGACTATTTGCCTTGCTATCAATGTCTCTTCAACTGTCTGTAATAGGAGTTTAGTCACCACTGCTTTAGTGGAATTACTCTCTCAAAATGAATTATGGCATTTTAACTACCAAATAGTTTTCATCCTAGTTTTAATCATTCTTAATATCTACACATGAGTTGATAATGGTCATTCCTTCCTTCTTAATACTCTCTCCCCTCTAATAATTTCCATGGTATTACTATCTCAATTTTACCTCTATCATCCTTTCCCTTTTCTGCCCTTGTCTTCTTCCTTCTTCCACATAAATTTAAGCCCCTACTTCTCTCCTCAGGTTTTATTTTCTCACTTTTTCCTCCCTAAACTGACAGTCTTGCCCACTCTCAGTTACAGCTATCATCTGTATTTTTCCCAAATCTTTATCTTCAGCCGAGTTTCACCAAGAACGACCTGCTTCCTCCTGGACAGATTTACCCTTACATCCCATTAATAACAAACCTAAGAGGGTGTAAGTGAGTTTAAGCCGGTTAACTTGGTCATCCTTCTGGATTCCCTAGTGCTGTTGACGTCTCTGTCAACTTCACAAATTTCCCACCCCTCTGCCAAAAAAACATGATCACCAAGCATTACTGCTTTTGCCTGAGTAGATTTTCCCCAATGTGCTGCTCTACCTTCTGTGCTTCTTTTCCCGCATCCTTATGGGTGGGAGGAATATCAAAGACCCTGTTTTCCTCATCAGTCAACTTGCAACTCCAGCTCACGTAGGATGCACTGAATTCAGCTGATGATAGGTTGTTCTTCTGAGTCTCTCCTCTCTGTACTCACCCTCAATTTTCTCTAGACTGGTGAGAGAGCACAGCTGAAGCCCACTAAGAGGATTATGGAAAATCTGAGATCCTCTGAATTCTCAGCTCCCAGATCAGGAACAGGAGAGTGTAAAGAGGGCTACATGAACCCCGGGGGAGGAAATTTTGTTCTGGTTTGTTTTTCATTTTTATTTTGATTTGTGTCTTTCTGCCAAAGTCAAAAAAAGAAGAGAGGCCCCTGTGAGGAAAGAACAGCAGCCGTGGCATTGATCCTGATGACAGCACTGGCCACAGCCCTCGTGCAGGCAGCTGGCAGGGGGGCGGGGAAGGCGCCAGCACTGGAAGACGCTGCCGCGGCAGCCCTGCTGGAAGAGGCAGTGCTGGCACAGGTGGCATCGTGCTGGCAAAGCAGCAGCGTGAAATGTGCAGGAGGCTGTGAAGACACGGGCAATGGCCTTGGCAAAGGCAGAGGTGGTGATGGAGAGAGCAGTACAATGGAACTCTGTGCAATAACGAAGCCTGTAATAGAACACGTCATCCCCCCAAACCCAGAATTACAGATTCTTCCATGTAGCAAATCAACCGCCCTCGGGTGTCCCTTACACACCGGCGGCACACCTTCCTAGCCCAAAATGCACACAGGAACAGCAAACAAAATGCCCAAAGCCATGCTGAGAGTCAAGACCATCAGAACCGGCACAGGATTTCCAGGGCACAAAGTGAAATTTCTTCAAAAGTAGGAGTCGATTAAGATGTTGAGATGAAAAGCAGCGTTTCTCATGAGATCGATCAGACACACGCCCCTTACAATGCAGACGCTGGGTTTTACTGTTTGAATCTCTGGTGAAGCAGGTTGAGATGAGCCAAGACACCCCGCTCCTCCCACTCAACTGACCGCAGGCAGGAAGATCCCACAGGCGCCAAGATTCTGAAAAGAGCTTATTCTTTACAAATCCTTTAATAAATATTCAGGAGTTCATTGACAATCCCCCCCTAGATGTGAAGCTAATTAGCTGCTGATACCTAAGCTTAACATTTAGCTTTCTAGTACCAAAAAGGATTCTTTTAAAGGTGTTTATTTTGAATGTAAAAGATAAACTGGAAAGAAGTATGGATTAAGACCTCAAAATTGCCCTCTCAAAGTGTTCTCTTTTATCAAAAGACAAAGGAGATAAATAGGAAAATCAGACTATTTGGGGGAGTGGAAGACGGAGTTCCCTGAAGAATCAAGTATTTCTTGCTACTTTTTTTTTTTTTTTTTTAAAGCTGTCAGCATTTTAAGCTGCTAATTTTCCCCCCAAAGATCTTAAATAAGCTCATCAAAAACCTAGGAGCCCAAAAACTTTAATACCTTAAAGATTACTTTTCTAAAAGAAGGATTTCATCCCACTCACTCAGCTTTATTACCCTATCGTGTATTATTTCAACACAAAATTTGGTCTCTTTGGGCATTCAACTATGGCTGCAGATTTGCATTGCTGTTTGCACTTAATCCCCAAAATAAACTCCTCAAGAAACTACTGTAGATCAAGCTTGTTCTGCAGGGGAAAAAGTCATCCACATAGGGTACAATTTGTTTCATTACCATCCTACAATTAAAACAACAGATGATTTTGTTCATCAATTGCCACTGTGGCCTCTTCCACTTTTGTTAGGCAACATCAACTGGGACCAAGAGAAGATAGACTTTGCCTTCATGTATATGTGCTTTCCTTTTATTTCAGGATGAAATTTGGAAAATAATTGGTTTGTTTTTATATTAGCCTTTCTCACTTGAGAGGAGTTCTTATTAAAGACCCTGGATTGAACTCCATTCAGATTAAGAATCCTCTGAAAATTCAAGCTATACAGTTTGCATTTAAGGAACCTGAGACACCAGTACTTCTCCTACAGCCTTGAAGCCCATCAGAAGTTATACGTCCTACCAAAACCCACCCAGGGCTTTGTCTTTATACCGAGCCTTTCTACTAAGGAGACCCATTAGTTGCCACTCATGATTCTATACACACCCTGATATACAATGTGTGTCTTTTACAAGAACTTCAGTGATCAACTCTAATTACTGCAACTAGATAAATGTTTTAAGGTCAGAACAAAACATCAGAGTTGTTTGGTCTATAGAAAATAAGCAGTTACATGATTTTTTCCCCATTACCAATCACTTACTGTCATATAGCAATAGCTTCAGAAAGCTCATGAGTCCCCTTAAAAATTAACAGAAATTTACAAACACACCCCAAACACTATGTCTTTGGAACTCAACATCAAAGTGCGTATCATTTTCTCTCAAGGGAGGGATGCGTTTATGGGGGCAGTTCTCCCACTGAACGCTCAGCTGCAGAATGGCCCTGGAAGCCTACAAATCTTCTGTCAGGAACCAGAAGCTTTTCATATCAGTGAGGGTTTTCTACAAGTCAGCGAAAACAAGTTTAAGAACTTTACGTTTGCCAAGTATTTTATCCTTTTTGTTTTCTTTCTTTAGATAATTGAGAACCGTGTTTCCTACCAGCAAATTTATGTACTACAGTAAAATGTAAAAGAAAGCTAAGTATGCTTCCCTCTATCATTAAGTCCGTTCTCCGTGATGCTTCTGCTTAATTTATAAGAGTGTTGGGTCCTGTGTGATTTACTGAAACACAGATTTATCAAAATAAATTTGAGAAATTTTACAGTGCACTTGGTAGGAGGTAAAGATTTTTATTCTCCTACCTCAAACTGGCATTGAGAATTAAGGATGCACAATTTGTTGGATGATTTACATTCTTACTAGTTTTTAGTATTCATTTAATAACATGCTGCAGCTGTGCCTGTCCTCTTAAACACAACCCTGTCTTCCTAGATGCTGTAGGGGGTGTCATACCTGCTCAAACTGAAAAGACACAGTACCTCTAGGAGGAGAAGATATTATATATACATACAGCGGAAGAAAAGGAAGAGGCTTTAGAATGGATGTGAGACTGATGACAACCCCAGGGAAACATGGTTTTTATTATGATCATAATTCATAGATTTTTTTTTTTTTAATTTACTCTTTTCTCCCTGTTTGGCCTCATTCCATTGAAGCCCTGTATTGTCACAGACTCCAAATCACACATCTTTAGACTTGAATGTTGGTACAATTATTTAAAAAAAAAAAAAAAGATGAATGCTAACACAAAATTACGTCTTTTAACCAACTTACATCCAAATGGTTGTTTACTTCTTCGAATTGGTCATCTGGGGAAGATACTCGGTTTATTTTAACAATGCAGGCAGTATTCAAAATTCTTTAAAATCGCCCTTTGGCACTGCATTCAAAGTATACAACATATTCTATTTAATATCTTCCTTGGTGGGAGCAAATTTTCATCTTTTGAAGTTGTTCTGTGAATAAATTTGGAGATCCTGTTGGATAACAATATCTGGAGTCTTTTATAAGATCCAATTTAGACCTATGTAAGAAATTACATATTTAGCTATTTTGGAGCATATACTATGTGAAAGGCTGGACACACATGAATATATGAATGAATAATAGAGAGTCCTTGTGCCAGAATAGCTTGCTGTCTGGAGGGAGAGACATCATCTCAACATTATGCATATGGTGCTGAGCACTCCCGGAACACTGGAGGCCACTTAGCTCGATGTGACGTCTGGAGCCTCCAGGTAAAGCTTTCCTGGGGATAAAGATACTTAAACTGAGACTTAAGGGATGAATAGGAATTAGATGAAAAAGGACAGAAAGCACTTTCCAAGCAGAAAAAAATTGTGTGATTAAAGGCAGCTTGATAGGTGGTGAAAACCATTTTAGAAGCACGACAGCATGAAATGCAAACGTTGGTGAGAATGGGAAGAGAAGAAAAAAGACGAGAGAAATAAGCAGAGGTCGAGTCAGGGTGGGTTTATGTTTGTTATGTATCTCTTTCTAAGGAGGTGGCTCCAAGGGCAATCCTGGGAATGATAAGGTCAGAACTGCATTTTGAATAGCTCACCCTGAAATGATCATTCCCTTGTATCTGGGTTCTGGGAAGAATAGCATTGACAAATAATGAGAACAATGACAGTGAAACCAAACCAGAGTTGATAAATTAAAAGGCATTTAGATACTGTAAATCAACTGTACCTGAATAAAGATAAAAATAACTAAAGAGCATTTAGCATATAAAATTAGCAGGTTATCACCACTGATTTGGTGGGGAGGAGGAAAAAGAACTTCCAGATTCACGTCGTAGAGACTCACTGGGCACCACACACACTTGGTGGGGCGGAGAAGAGAGAGAGTTCTAGAGGCAGATCTGAGCACTCAGTGCAAAGAGAAACCACCAGCACCCAGAGAGAGGAAAGCCACCCGGGAAAAACACAGAGCCTTCGTTCTGCAGAGCACTACTTAGAAACAAAGGCCACACCAGTCTTAGAATTTGGTTTCAGCAAACGTAGTGGAGAACTCGGAACTGTCTGCTAATATTCAACAGCCACACTCAGAACTGGAGCAGAAGCGGATATAAAATGAGGTTGAAACAGAATACGAACTGGACCATCATAAGAACATCTCCCTGAGACATATCTGCCACAAGTGTCACCAGTTCCCTGATGAAGAAATACTGGATAGTAATACCAGAAACATGTTGTCGCATGTCATTTCAAGTTTGCTTATTTCACGTGTGTGTGTGTCCATGCTTTAATTAAGTATAAAGTAAATGATTTCATAATCTTAAGTCATATTTTGTCATCTTTGTTGTCTTTGCACAGATATAAAATAACTTATTTTCATATTGGTATGTCTAGATACAGGAATACAATGAACTCCAAAACAAAACTGCAAGATTTCTGATGACCAAAGAGGCAAACCCAGGTGAGCGTTCTCACTGTCACCCTATCTGCCTCGGTTACAACACACTGCAGAACCCTGGCTAAACAAGCATCATACCTGCCCAAGTGTCCTACAGATCGCAACAGTCCTCTGACAAGAGTCTGAAGAAAAACAGTACAAAAGTGGAGTACAAAAACATCTCAATTACAAGCACTTATTCTTGTTCATTACTGGTTGTTGTTAGCTTTTAGTTAATGACTTGGGTTTAACCATTAATCATTTTTAACAGTGCACAAAAACACATTCAAAGCACTTTATTTTGAAAGTTTCTCTCTCAAAGGTATCAAGAAGCCAAAATAACTTCTATCTAAATATATTCTTTTAATCTACCTATTTTGAGGTTACTTAATATTTTCATACATGCTATGACAGGTTATCAAACCACTTCAGATATTACCTAGGCACAGACTTTATAATTATATCATAAGCAAAAATGCGTTCAGGAAATTAAGAAAAAAGTGCAATGGCGATAAAACTTTAGATTGAGAAATATTTAATGTAAAGGAGTTTTTTTTTAAGTCAGTGTCAACTCATCTCTAGTGTTCATTTAGGGAAACTGCATTATAAAATATTTGAGAAGTTGTTTGACAAAAAGAAAATACCCACACAAGTGAGCACACAAACACACTAAAAATTCAGAACCAAAGTTTCAGTTTAATTAACCAAGAAAACACAAAATCCTATCAGAAAGGAGGAGGCCACCAAGGATCTAAGGAGAAGCAGCAGACTTCAGCACACTGCCCTGCAAGGTTCATTACCAGTAGACTGTCCCTAAAAGACATCTCACAGGCAGAGGGAAGACATGGAAAATAAACCTTGTAAATGGGATCTGAGATGTTATACAAGAGAAGAGAAAAGGAATTGGTAAATGTATGAATAAATCTACACAACAAAATTGTCTGGATAATACAACAGTAACAACCCCTGATGAGTGGGGTTAAAAGAAAAACAAAATGGAAGTTTAAAATAGACCAAAACAGAATATACATCAGGAGCAGAGAGATCTGACTTAAAGTGCTACATAGGTCTTTTATTGCGGGGGGGGGGGGGGGGGCGGCGGTGGGGGGGGCGTAAAGTTAAACACATCAATTCAAGTCTGACTTTAATAAACTGTGTGCTGATTTCTAAGGTAAATATTGTAAGAATAGGAAAAGAGTAGATAAATTAATGCTTCTGACTGGGGAGAAATAGAATGAGCAAAAAATAGTCTATCTTAACATGGTAAAAAAAAAAAGAAAAGAAAAAATTGGTAAATGAAGGACAAATAAAGTATTCTATTTTGGAATGTAAAAAGACTTGAAATGTTAACCAATAAAGCTAACTTATATACAGACATGTATACTTAAAATAAATAATCATTACTAGATGTAAAAGACACATATGGTGATAACTGTTCAAATAATCAGGAAAATACAATTTGACATATATGTAAACCTAATAACACATTATGAAGTATAGAAAGCAAAAGTTTCAGAACCACAACAAAAAATATAAATTATCCTTTATAATGTGAGGATATATATATATAATATATATATCCTATATATTTATGTATCAATGCAATACAAAATAAGACTATTTTTCAATAAAATATATTTTAAGCACATATACATAAAATATTGCCAAAAATAATTGAAATATTCAATAAGAGAGTCAACAATTTTTAAAGTAATATCAAGCAGATCACATTCTCTGACATCAAGGCAATTTTGTGATAAGTCAATAACAAAAAACTAATAAAATATAGATGTCCAGCGACAGATGAGTGTATAAAGAAGATGTGGTACATATATATAATGGAATATTACTCAACCATAAGAAGAAATGAAATTGGGTCATTTGTAGAGATGTGGATGGACCTAGAGTCTGTCATACAGAATGAAGTAAGTCAGAAAGAGAAAAACAAATATATATTAAGGCATATATGTGGAATCTAGAAAAATGGTACAGATGAACCTAGTTGCAGGACAGGAATAGAAACACAGATGTAGAGAACGGACGTGTGGATGGGGGGTGTGGGAAGGGGAGGGTGGGATGAACTGGGACATTAGGTTTGACATAAACACACTACCATGTGTAAAATAGATAGCTAGTGGGAACCTGCTGTATAGCACAGGGAGCTCAGCTCAGTGCTCTGTGGTGACCTGAGTTGCGTGGGATGGGGTGGGAGGGAGGTCCAAGAGGGAGGGGATGTATGTATACATATAGCTGATTCACTTCATTGTACAGCAGAAACTAACCACACTGTAAAGCAATTCTACTGCAATTAAAATATTTTTATATATATATATATATATATATATATATATATATGTTTACGAACTGAGACATTCACTTCTAACTCATGGTTCAAAGGAAACTTTATAAGGATAGTGCTATGGACTGAAATGTATGCCCCCAGAATTTGTATGTTGAAGCCCTAACCCCCAGGGTGGTGCTATTTGGAGACAGGGGCCTCTGGAAGGGAACTAGGTTTAGATGAGGTCAAAGGTGTGGCCCTCATGATGGAATTAGTGCCCTTGTAAGAAAAGAGCTTGCTCGTTCTCTCTCTGCTAAGTGAGAATACACCTCTTAGGTGGCAGGTAGAAAGAGCGTCCTCACCAGAAACTGACCACGCTGACACCCCTATCTCAGACTTCTAGCCTCCAGAACTATGACAGAATAAATTTCTGTCAAGAAAGTTCTGTTTAACCCACTCAGTCTATGATATTCTGTTATGGCAGCCCAAGCAAACTAAGATATTTAGAAAACATTTAGAACAGAATGATAAAATTCTACATATTGAAACATTTGGGATGCAGCAAAGGCGATGGTCAGGGGAATTAATAATCCTAAATGTTTATATCCTACTTAAAAGGCTGAATTAGCAAGCTAAGCATTCATATAGAGAATTGAGAACAAGATCACAGAATCTTTCAGAAATAAAAAAGAGAAGGTACAAATAATATTAGAAGTAAAAGCAGGACATTAGAAAGATGCTGAAAGGTTAAACAATAAAAATTTACATTATAATATAAATGATATTCTGCCAATAACTTTAAATATAGATAAAATGCACATATTCCTAGAAACAGTAACTCACCATCAGGAGATGAGACGGGAGGAGAGAGGTCACCGTACCTCTTATCTCCACCACCACCACTGTCTTTTTTCCTGCCTGCCAGGCACTGGCTGCTTTGGCCACCCCTCTCTTCTGTGACCACAGTTGCTATCTATCTGCTCATCACCTCCTGCAGTTGGAGCTATGGTTACAGCTTTCTCCAGAAGGATTCCAGATTCCCTCCAAGCCTAAGGGTGGAAATACCCTCTGCTCTGCTAGCCCCAGACTGCTCTACTGTGACTTGATTTTTCTAACATTTCATTTAGTACTTTCATCAAATTTCCTTAATTTTTCCTCTTAAGTGAACCATCTGTTTCCTATAATACTGTGAATGACAAAGTGTTTTAACACTAACTTTTCTTTCACATGAGCCTTCCTCTCCCCTAGGACTAAAAGTCTACTTGGGGCTCAGAATGTCCAGGAACTGTCTTATTCTGAATTAAATTCCATAATTGAAAAAATTAAATCCCAAAGAGTAGAGGTTTTAAGGGAATATTTTAGCATAGATATTTATGGCATGTAGTTAATATGAGATATAATGTATGATTAGGAAAAAATGAATTTAAAAATGTATTTGGGCTGTGACATAATGATGGACTAAACTGACTAATACGAGCTTCCTTCCTGCTATAAGCACCTAGTGATACAAATTAAAATATTACACTAATATAAAATAACTGATCAACAAAGAAAGGCAGGGAAATTATCAGGTGGTGAAAAAAAACTCAAAATAGAAAGTCAGAGCAAATATTGCAAGGTTCCACAGGGAGGCTGGACTACTAAATAGACCTTCTGGAATGGGAAGCTGGGACTTTAAAATCCATGTAAGGATAGAAGTGGCCTCAGTTTACACAAAGTTAGAGGACCTAGAACAAATACACCCTATAAAGCCAAAAAATTGAAGGGTAGCCCTACTCGTGAAGTACGGACAAAGAACCCTGGGCCAGTGAGGCAGGGAGGAAGTTTTCTATTCACCTAGGGATAGATCCAGAAAACAAAGTCATTTTTCTATAAAAGAGTGAAAGTTGAAAGTAGATTTCTCATCAACAACATAGTTCTACAGAAGACAGTGGAATAACATCAACAAATGCCTGTTTAGATTTCTATACCCAGCTAAATTATAATTCAAGAATGAGATCAAAAAGGTGCTCAATATCACTAATTATTAGAGAAATGCAAATCACAACTACAAGGAGGTATCACCTCACACTGGTCAGAATGGCCATCATCAAAAAATTCTACAAACAATAAATGCTGGAGACAGTGTGGAGAAAAGGGAACCCTCCTACACTGTTAGTGGGAATGTAAATTGGTGCAGCCACTATGGAGAACAGTATGGAGTTCCCTTAAAAATCTAAATATAGAACCACCATGTGATCCAGCAATCCCACTCCTGGATATATATCTGGAGAAAACCATAATTCAAAAAGATACATGCACCCCAATGTTCATTGCAGCACTATTTATAGTAGCCAAGACATGGAAGCAACCTAAATGTCCATCGACAGAGGAGTGAATAAAGAAGATGTGGTACATATCTACAACGGAATATTACTCAGCCATAAAAAATGAAATAATGCCATTTGCAGCAACATGGATGGACCTACAGATTGTCATACTGAGTGAAGTAAGGCAGACAAAGAAAGACAAATATATGATATCGCTCATATGTGGAATCTAAAAAATGGTACCAATGAACTTACTTACAAAACAGAAATAGAGTCACAGATGTAGAAAACAAACTTATGGTTACCAGGGGGGAAAGGGGTGGGGAGGGATAAATTGGGAGATTGGGATTGACATATATACACTACTATAAATAAAACAGGTAACTAATAAGGACCTTCTGTATAGCACAGGGAACTCTACTCAATACTCTGTAACAACCTTTATGGGAAAAGAAACTAAAAAAGAGTGGATATATGTATATGATTCACTTTGCCGTACACCTGAAACTAACATAACATTGTAAATCAACTATACTCCAATAAAAAAATTTTTAAAAAGAATGAGATTATAATAAAGAATGATTAGGAAAAGATTGAGAGTTTACCAGCCACAGATACCTTCTGAAAGAAACAAGAAAAGCTGTGCTTTCCCAAGAAGGAAACTGAACCTGGAAGAAGGAACTGGGATGCAGAAAACAATGGAGCACTAGGAAATGGTAAGCCTGCTGATAAAACTACATAACTGTATAAAAAATGAGAAACTATTTCAGATTTTAAAATAAGGTAGAATTAAAATACTCAGTAAAAATAGCATGGAAGATGGGGAGGAAGTTTGCAATATAAGTATTCTAAAAGTCCTTGAACTGCTGAGAAGAGGATGGGGATGGTGATGTAAGGTACACTTTCTTAAGTGGAGGACGCAGGTTTAAAGTTTAAGGAGGAACCACCGAAAGAAATCAGTAACTCCCAAACTACTAAAACAGCAGAATTGGTAAAGAGAGCATATGGAAAACCTAGTTACTCCACTGGAGAGCAGGAAAGGATTTTTTGAAAGAATAAAAAGCACAGCAAAGAAAAAAAGCCTGGTAGAGATTATACAATGAAATAAATAAATCTGTAAACATGCTAAATTTAAATAGATTAAATTTCCATTGGAATGACACTGATGTTCTGAATAGGTAATAAGCAATTTATTCATACACTACATATAAAAAAAATAAGTAAAAAATTTCAAAGCGAAGGGATGGAAAAAGAGATGCATATATCTGTCTGTCACACAGTCCCTGTGTGTCTATCAGCGTAGCCACAAGACATAAGAAGCGTGAATGTATAAAACTGTGAGAAAACTGGGCAACCCCAGCTTCTTGATGTTGCGCAGTGTCCTGAAACTACAGTCAGGCAAAGGCTGCAGCAGACAAGGGAAGACACAAGGACCTACACATCCCTGCTCTCAGGACTGTCATCAGAGAGCCGCTTGTCCAGGGTCGTCCACTGCTCTGCCACAGAGCCTGGCACACGGAAGTCATTCAGTTAATACTAGTTCTCATCTCCCTTCCCTTTTAAGGTGGACGGTGCAGTACAGAAGCTAATTTTTCCATCCACGGAAACTGTTTGAATATATATACTCCTATCACGATTTCAAAACATGTCTAAACTGAATTCCTCCTTTGCCCTTAGTTCTAGAGGAAAAGAGATGATAAAGGTCCACTTTTTAAGATGAAGCTGAACTCACGACACTTCTGTTTTAACAATCTGCAGACTCCTGACCACCACCCCAGAGACACTGGTCCCGTCTACCTCAGGGGTGGCCCAGAAACAGATGCAACCAACACCCCCAGATGATTCTAATGGGAGTTGTCTCCACACAACCTGGAGGATTGAGTCTGGAGGCAGACAGGCTTGCGGTCCAGATTTCTGTCCTCACACCTTTACATAAACAGAAGGGCCAACAACAACTGCTAGATCAAGTGAGTAGAATTTCACTTCCCTGACCTCAAGTTTTTAGGCAATATTGATGAACAAAGTAAAATAGTTAGGAAACAAGGTCAAAGGAGCTTCTGAAAGAATTGTCTTGCCTATCTCTATAGGTCACAATCTAGAGTGAGAAAAATAATTTTTACTTGACACAATACACAGGCCCACTGTAGATTTTACCCTTTTACATTTTCATAAAACTCTCTCCAGCCGGAAGTAGTTATAAAAAGAATATTCTGACTCCTTCCATCTTCTTATCTTAAAAATGCCATATGGCATGAACTAAGATAGCACGTAGGAAGCACTTAAAACTTACCAGGCACAGCAAATGCTACCATTCTCCCTTAATCTTTGCTTCCCTTCAGAGGAAACGAATTCATTGAAGAGAGGCTATTTAATTAGAAAATCTAATTTATCAAGTCCTCCAAAGTCATGCACATTGAAATTGAGTCCTCCACCAATACCATGAGAAATATGACTATTATTAACATTGTTTATTACTATAGATTTACCATTTGGAGATTGAACAGATACCAGTTTGAGTTTTGATGAAACACACATAGCCAACCCCCAAATCTTATGAGGAATGGAGACTCTAAAACCCACAGAAGGGTTGGAATAGTACCAAAGGGAAAACAGCAGGGTTTACAAATCAAAGCTTTTGCTCTATCATTTTTTTAATCAGAAAATTGGAATTGAGAATTTCTAAGATGCTGTGAAAACAGTCTTTGGCTGCACCTAAAAAGAAAAAAGGGAAGTAATCTGACACTATGGGAAGGTAAAAAGCATGCAGAAGTTTCCAAAAACGAAAAAGTTGTGAATAAATAGTCTCCTCAGAGGCTGCATGAAGGGAGTGTAATGGAGAAAGCGTGAAATGATTCAAATGCTGTGAAATGTGGAGGTGACTTTATCATGAGCCACAGGGATGGAAGAGGGCATCCCATGAGCATCAGGTTATCTTCCTGGATCTGGTGATAACCTTGGGTAATATCTCAATTCCAGGGCTTCCACTTACATCAAATCAGGGAAAGATTATTTCTAATGCTATCACTTATGGAAATACTTTGACTTTTCATATAAAAGTCAAGTTTCAAATTGAATGACTATTCATTTCTTCCATGTTTGGGATAAGATCATAAAGAACCCATAAGCTTTACTAGATCAAAATCCCAAGAGATTTACAAGTTCTGATGTTGCACTGAAGCTACTAATTCAGAACAGGAAAAAAAAAAAAAAAAGTGAAACAATAAGAAACAGAGTAATTCTAGAAAATCTACTCTAAGAAGTAGAAAAGTTACCAGACAGGCTAATAAAGTAGAAAGCAGAGACTTCATTTTAACATTTTGATGAGAGTCAGCCAAAAAGCAAAAATCATGCCCTTGCGGAGTATTCACTCCCACTTTCCATGGCACCACACAGAAGCACAGAGGGGCTGAATGACCACTAAAACCATATGGCAATAAATGATCACAGCTAGTCAAACTTTTCGAGTGTCCCAATTTCACTTCAACAAGTGACTTCTTTGTAAAACAGTATTGGAAGCTAATGGGAATAATAGAGACATTGAGTGAGAACAGATGACCAAACAGGGGATGGTAACACAAGGCACAGAAAAGCAAGAATCACACAAGAACAGAGGGCTGCAAAACAGTGAAGGTGAGAATGCTTGACAGAGATGCCAGGACCTTCCCCAGGGAGTAGGTTCTGCTAAAACTAGCCTCTAAGAGCGGAAAGGCATTTTTACAGTTGGCAATAGAAGGGAAAAGGAAGAACTACTCTCCAGGTAGAGAGAGGACAATGAATGAAGACACAGAGGTAGAAGAACAGGAATATTTAGAATACAGAAAGTAGGACAGATGGAGCAGAGCACCACGTGAAAAAGGTTGAAACCAAATGGCAGCAGCCCCCTGTGCCAAACAGGTGGATGCACTGAATAAAAACCACGAGAAACGTGAAGAACATTAAGTTGTCAGCCGTGTGTAAGGCAGACTAGACTGGGAAGAGAAGGAAATATGGAGAGATGTCTCTTCCCGTCATCCAGGAATAGTGATTAAGTAAGAAGGGCCAAGTCCCAGTTTAAAATTAAGCCTGAGTAGGAACTATTCAGATTCAGAAGAAGACGTTGTTAATGCACTAATTTTTTTAGAAAAAGAAGATTGTTGCTGGCATCTTTGAAGTTTATTTACTAATTATAAGACCTTGGAAGCTGTGATGAGACTCGCGGTCAGTAACCGACTCCAATGCACGTTCTGCAATAAGAAAGATGTTATTCCAAGCGCACACACACCACACATGCAGACACACATTCCAACCTCACACCTGTGTTTGGTACTAGTTCTGTGTACCCACATACACTGATTTTTCAGACAACCAGAGAAAGGAGCTCTAAACCAGTACTTTTCATGTCACTTAAAATTCATAGGTATACCTTCATGAAATCAGTAAGTCTGGAAGTATAAAGCACTAACAACGGTCTGATGCATCCTGGGATGAAGTGTTTCTAATGTAGCAAGAAAAAGAACACAGGTTGAAATATATACTGTAAATGGTAGCTTTGGGTGTAGTGAATTGGTAAGTATCAGGAAAAGACATGGTAGACGTGTGTCTACTGCTCCCAGGGTAGAGATATGAAAAAAGGACTTGCATTAACACCTAAATGTTGGGTTGTCAAAGGGCCAGCTTGAGCTCATCAATGAGGGTTCTGCCCAGAACATACTATGACCTAACTTGGAAGTGTTCTTGTTTATTTGCTAGGTTCATGTAATACACCACTGTGCTGACTGGTAAGAAAGTGCAGCCTACTTATTAACAAAAGAGGTGCTAGAAATTATTTTAAGAACAAAGTAGAAAAGATAGATATGTTACTTTGGAATATACCCACACAAGAAGTAGACTCTTTTTTTAAGACAAATATGATGATTGTGCAAAAAATAAACAATGCCACTCACAAGTAGCAATTTAAGACAAAAATACACCGAAAATGAAAAGTGAGAGGAAAGTCAAAGATATATCAAGTAGAGCAATAAAGATTATGACAATATCTATATCAGAAAAAGTCAAATCCAAGGCAGAGGTATCATATGTCATAAAGAGGCTTGTTCTATATTAATAAAAATGAAATCTATAAAAATATGTCCTGAATAGCTATGTATCAGATACCATAACATTAAAGTATATAAAGCAAATGTTTTTAAATAGCTGACAAAAGCACAATAATATATGACATGCCATCCTTGGGCAAAGACCAAGTGGTCAGAAAAAATCAGGATGCAAAGAATTAGAAAACTACAACTAATAAGGATAATTTAATAGACACTAACCTTTAAGAGGTATAATTTTGAGGTCTACAAGCACCGACTATACTTCTTTCTAAGGGCCTATAAACATTTTTAAAGTAATATTTGAGTACAATAAAAATACTAGCTCAAGAAAAGATACACCAATGAAACAGAATAAAGAGCTTAATAAGAATAAGATCCTAGTACATAAATAAAAGAAATTATTATATGACATTATGGTATAAAAGTGGCACTGCAAACCTGAACAGATAAATTAACAAATGCACAATTACTTAATTATGTGACAAAAATAAACTAGATCTGTTAAGTCCATATACAATGAAAACAAGTGATTAATGAGTCATGAATAAAAAATTAAACATAAAACACCAGTAATAAAAATTGGTGAATATTTACATTGGATAAGAAGTCTCTTTCTGCATAAAATTACCAAGGAAGGATCTTTAAAATCAAGATTGATACATTTGGCTACATAAGGTTTGAAAGCTTCATTCAAAAAACAAAAGTCAAAAAGTCAACTATAATATACTTCAATTAAAAAATCAAAATTTAAAGGTAAGCCACAGACACAAAAGTAAGAAAAGTATTAATATACACAGTATGTAAAGAGTTATAGTGAATAAGTTGCCAACTATCCCAATGTAAAATGGACAATTTACGAAAGAAATAGAAAGATCAAACCTTAATAGTATTTACAGTAAAGCAAATTAACACAATTACACTGAAACTCATCAAGTAGATGAAAATGAATCTGTATGTTCATTCCTAAATAATCAGTGCCAACCAGTTCCAGTTTCTGAGGAGCATTTCCTAAGTATGAATCCAAGGGCATGAAATGCAGATATCCCTTTTAGATGTAAATTTCACTTTTTCTAAATTTATAACAATTAAAATGTGAATAAGATTTGTTTGTGTAATAAATTTCTAAAAATCGTCAAACTGAATCACTAGCAACAGTATTTTGATAATTAAATTACAATTCATTAATTAAAAGTATATTGAGGAGCCATCAAAATTATGTTGTAGAAAAATATTTGATGCCAGAAAATATATATTGAGATTAAGCAGATCTAAATAAAATAGACATACACACATACACATAAACACATGTTGTATGTGTGTATTCACCCACTTAAAAGTTTGGTGAATATAAAATAGTATATATCTGGTTTGACATTTGACATTATACCTCCTCTTTATTTATCTGAATTCGTGTATAACAAGCACATAAGACAAAAAAATTTCACCAAAAAACCTAAATATTTCAAGATAAGGTTATGCTATTTCTACATAATGAAATACTATGCAGGCATTAAATGTATATCATAGAGAAATGTTTAATACTATGGAAAAAATATTTATGAAGTGTTGAAGAAAAAATCAGGTAAAATCACACATATGCTAGAGATTTTTTACAACAAAACACTGTATGTAGACATTTCAAAACAGCTAGATGGGTATATACAAAAATATTAACAGTGGCTATATTTAGACAGGAGAGATTTTGTAGCTGCAGAAAGCTTTCTTTTTGCCTGACAAGATATTCAACGTTGAACATTACTCTGGTAGCTAGCCATCTAATGAGAAAAAGATTTTGTAAGTTATTTTTTAAATACCCAAGCTCCTTATAAGGCTAAATAAAACAATGTCTTCAAAAGCTAGTTCTATTGAGCTTTTTTTGTAAAAAAAAAAAATTATACTTTTAACCTAAAAAAAAGTAGAACCCCTTGATTAAACAAAATCTAATGTGAGGCACAAAATAATGAATGCCATTTTACTAGTATAAGTGCTTTTTGTCAGTTCCACCTTATAATGTTTATTATAATGACAATGAGAACAATTGATAGTTACCGCTTTGATGATATATTACTTTCTCATTGTCGCGGTAACAAATTACCACAAACTTAGTGGCCAAAAGCAACACAGGTTCATTATACTACAGTTCTGAAGGTCACAAGTCCAAAATGGGTCTCACTGGGCTCAAGTCAAGGTGTCAGCAGGGCTGCAATCCTTCTGGAGGCTCCAAGGGAGAATCCATTTTCTTGCCTTTTCCAGCTTCCATAGACGGCCTTGTTCAGAGGCTTGTGGCCCCTTTTCCATCTTACAACTCAGCAAATAGCTTTCTTTTTCTTTCTCACATCACTCACTCTCAGACTCATACTTCTGCTTCTCTCTTTCACATTTAAGGACACTCCTGATTACATTGGGCCCATCTGGATAATCCAGGAACATCTCCCTATTTTAAGGTCCGATGATTAGTGAGCAACATTAATTCCATCTGCCACTTTAATTCCCTTTTATCATGTAAGGTAACATTCTCAGCTCCAGGATTTAGGAGGTGAACATCTTTGGGGGACCACTATCCTATCTACCAGAGATGCCTATAAATATTTATAATCAATGGACATTTGTTTCACTAACTCAACAAATATATATTGATACCTTACTAAGTGATGGAAACTATTCTACGTACTGGGAATAAAAAAGCTAACAAAATAGAAATGTTTCTTCAAGGAGCCGTTACAGACTTGTTCCAATATTAGTATCAGGCTCATTTTTCCATTTATTTCTATGTTTTGCTTTGTGTGCATGGTACAGAAAAGACCTTGATTCTTATTGGTGAGGCTACTAATGACTTCAGAATTTAGTCACTCATTCAAAAAGTATTTATTGACTATTGCCCACGGACAGAGAACCATACTATGCACTGGAGATTAAAAAATACACCAGAAAGAAACAGTCTCTCTTCACATGCAGGGATTTAAAATGTAAAGATCTATGAAGGAGATGACAGATTTGTTTCAACTTCTGGCAAGAGAAGTTAGAATGCATAAAATACCTATCAGAAAATGAATTATTCTGGAAAGCCTACTTTGTGCCATTTGGTAGTACTTTAAGGAATATTTTTGAGAATGTGTGTTGACTTTTAATAAAGTCTTTTCTTCACATGTATATGTAAATACATGCATGTACATATAAACATCTATACATATATATAAATATGTATACACACATTGCTTAGTGAATGCTGAACCAAAGCCCTGAGAAAGCTCCACTAAAACTTTATCATATAATTTTGCTTTGAAAGCCACTACTTCAATTAAATGGGATAGGCTTATTCTGATCTAAAGAGTTGTCATATAATGTTGGTAGTAGTTTTCATGCTCTTCTCTAATTTTTCTAAAAGTGTGATCTTCACTAGAGTTGGCTCCAGATATCCTGCTTCTGGGATGGGGACCGAGAATTCTACAAGAGTGAGATTACATACTGAGTGTCGAACATTTATAAATAGGATTTTGAACCAAGTCTTGAAAAAAAGATTTGCTATATTCCTTTATCTCCCTCGTCAGAATATCATTAACAAGGTATAAAGAATCTGGATCATAGAGTTTTATGTGCAGAGAAAATATCCCTATTTACCAGTAAGAATTACTCAATAGATTGGAGCTGAAAAGAAGGGTGACCAACTCAACCCAGTTCGCCTGGACTTGCCAGCTTTTAACACTAAAAGTCCTACATCTGAGGAAGCCCCTCAGCCCCAAGCAAACAGGGATGGCGGATCACTCTCTAATTCTGTTCCTGAGCATTATGAGGAAGGAAAGAGAAACAGGAGGGAGAAAAGCAGAGTAGTCACATCTCCCCATAATAAAAGGAGGATAATGTGGTGGGCAGAGCTGCCACTTAACCTTGAGCAAGACCCGTCACAGTAACCGTGGCCGGGCTATGTGGTCAGAGAGCTAGAAACACTGAGGACTGCTTTCTCCGGCTGCCTTCTCTCTATGTGCTGGATTTGGAGTTGAACGAGAGAGCCCAGCAAAAGGGCCCCCTGCAGAGTCTGGGATGGATAAAAGAAGGGAGGACCAGTGGGCTGTAGGAGGTGTCAGACCATCAGACCTGTAGCTAGTGGAAGCCAATTTGAAAGAGAGCAGATTAGTGGTTATATCAGCCTCTATTTCATCTACAAAATGCCTACAGGGAAAAGAACCCAAGTAAATAGAGGTATTGCCCCAGACACCAAAGGAGGCCAAAGACATCTTACCCATGGGCTCCAAGTCCTCTGTCTCCTCATATTGTATATCCAGATCCCTTCCCTCATAGATGCATACTGGAATTCTCCAAGAGAGTAAACATTCTTATCCAAGAAAGACTGGACACTATCCAAAAGGACTGCTTCAATCATTAGGTTACACTAACCTTTAAATCAGATTGTCTATAGACAAAACAAAGGACATTTTTCCTGCGTATCTGAGTTATAGCAGGAGTTTCGCAATGGGTGATCGTGCTAAAGTTACATAGGCACACAAGCTGAACAGCTGGCGCTGTAAGTCTCTCCCGTCAAAAGATGCCAGCCTCCCAAAGTGAGTGACAATAGTTTGGCTCTTCTTTCTAGCGGCAGCAAAGTTCTCTGGTATTTTTAGTCAGTCATCAAACATTTAAGTGCCTTAAGGGTACTCACCTAGCACTGTACTTGGTTCTTGCCTTACAGGGTAAAGAAACAAGCTAACAGCTCTTGTCCTTAATTAGTTTTTTGACTAAAATAGGGTTCATCTCCAATTTCCGACTCCCCTTGGACTCATGTAAGCAAAGCTTTTACCCACAGCATTGAAACTGAAAGGAAAAAATAACATCTTCCTGATTCACATACCCACTCAGAGGTTTCAGCATCCTGGCTGCCCAAGAGATCTTTAACAGCTCAGACCCTCCTTGAAACAGCAGTGAATCCTTTAAATCTAGAGGATTATGTTTTTGAAAGATTGGAATGGGAAAAATCTGTTTTTAAGAAATCCTCCTAGGATATAAATCCAATAGTCAGTATTTTTTCTTGATATACTAGAGTCAAGCTGGTTTATCTTACTTAGGATATATGTTTATTTATATTTATAAAACATATTTTCCAACAGACCCAGGTGTCAAGTACATTTTCTTCTGATAAAAATGGTAAATTAATTTTTAAAACCATTTGAAAGTACACTGATTGCAGAACCAGAACCGTTCCCCTGACACAATCATACTTTTGCATCCTTTCATCCATCTGCACAGCTTGAGTAAACTGACAATTGCAGGCAGTCAGATCACTTTTGTCAAAAGGAGAAATGGTTACTTTTATAAAAGAAAGAAAAAAATAAAAAGGAATCAGCATCCAGCTACTCCATCCAGAGAAATCAAACTTTTCCTCACACTCACCAAAAAGTCAATAATTGCTGACACAATCAGGAGGCTAAAAATCAAGCAGTAATGAAGGAGAGATTTCTGCAGAGCAGACCCACAAAAAGCAAGGAACTCAAAGCTTTGACATTGATCATGGATTGTCACTAAGAGAGAAGAAGTCTGCTGATCATAATACCAAGGTCAGGATAAGATTGCTAAACAAAGATTGTGCGATGTGGAGAAATCTATGTAAATTCTGGCTGTGCCATCTGACCACCAGCTGGTCCAGATGCCCCGTGATACTGACAAACATTAGGGCAGGAGGAGATTTAAGGCTGGGATCTGGGAGACTGAAATATAGTTAATGGCTCTAGTGGTTGAAAAGAATTAGATAAACAATAACTAAACCATTTCTATAAGACCATGAAAAAGTCATCTCCTTATGGTCTTCGCTTTCTTATTGAACAGGCCATTTATTTTACTACAACCAACAGGAAATGTGAACATGAGCTGAGGTTATTCAGTGAGTCATTCCAACAGTGAGCAGTCTCAAGAAGAAATACTCTTTAAGATGAAGAAGCATTTGTACGTGCCTACAAAGTGTAACTTGTTTAGAATGCATTTGAGAAAAATGGCTACCTAATTTTTAATATATGTGTGTGTATATATGAAATTGAACATAATTCAACAAAAGCAGATTCTTATAAGAAATTACTGTTTTTTAAAAATATTATGCTAAGGCCTTTTTTAAAAATGAAGATCCTACATTAAAGAAAGTAGCATACACCTTCTATATATATCAATCTGTACTGTCAAATATTAGACTATCTTGCTTCAGGATACATAATTCTCAAGCAGGTAGATGAAGAAAGTCTCCAAGTGTTATCTGCTTTCAAACAAGGTAATACTTAAAACATTTCAGAAATCTGGTTTTCTTTTCTACTTGTAATAGCCTCCAAAAAGATTAGGAAGCATTTTACCTCATTATTTATATATATATATATTTAAAAATATATAATTATATATACCTTTTTTGAAACACCAGATAGAAAGTGCATGGATTGACAAGGATGAGACTGTTTTTACTCCAAAACAACGCTGAGGGCTTCCCTAGTGGCGCAGTGGTTGGGAATCCGCCTGCCAATGCAGGGGACACGGGTTCAAGCCCTGGTCCGGGAGGATCCCACATGCCGTGGAGCAACTAAGCCCATGCGCCACAACTACTGAGCCTGCGCTCTGGAGCCCGCAAGCCACAACTACTGAAGCCCATGTGCCACAACAACTGAAGCCCACGCACCTAGAGCCCGTGGTCCACAGCAAGAGAGGCCACCGCAATGAGAAGCCCGCACACTGCAACAAAGAGTAGCCCCTGCTCTCAGCAACTAGAGAGAGCCCGTGTGCAGCAGCGAAGACTCAAATGCAGCCAAAAATTAAATAAAAGAAATAAATAAATTAAAAAAAAAAAAAAAACAACGCTGAATTTTACATACATACACACAAATGTCAACTTTTTACTTGGAAAAGTTTGCATAAGGACTTAAATTTTCAAGTAAAATTTCTAAGGATCTTTGATCTTGCGTCCTTTATTCATTCATGTATTTTATATACGTGGCCACTCATGGACTGACATGGAGAGGAAGTCTGGGACATCTCTTTGCAGCTTGCATTAATAAAAGGAAATTTTTTGGTTTTTAAAACCCTATCTACCCTCTCATGAGTCTAGTCTGAGGCACCACGGCTGGAGTGGGATTGACTGAGGCCGAGCTGCAGCTGTGAAATAAGAGTGAGCAGGAACTAAACACAGTACTCCAGGTGAAGACAAATGTCACATACAAAGGTGACGCAGGCAGAGTGCCAAGAACAGATCCTCAAAAGGCCCTTGAACCTGGATTAGCATAAAGGAGCCAGGTGGTAAGGGCGGGGATCGGGCTCATGAACCAGAAGCAGAGCCAGGGAAGGTTTCCAATGGCATCAGTTCAAACAGAGAAGATCCTGGAAAAGAAATGATGCCTCTTCAATCACTTCCCATCCTTTTTCTCTCCATTACAGAGTTGAGTTTACTATTCTCCGGAGTTCATGGCACCCTATCATTATTGGTCTAAACCTCTCTCATATGTTCCGTTTCCTTTGGTCCTCATTCCCCACTTTCCTTTTCCATTAGGAACCATTCGGATGCATTTAAATGCATACTTTTGTTTGTATGTGTTCTGAAATTCTGTATTTTGTTTTTTGTACTGTGTACATAAATTTTCATTTACATAAATGGAGCTTTGCTTTGTATTTCCTTCCAATTTTACCTTTTCAACTCAGAACTGTATTTAAGCTCCATGCCTATAACTGTCTGTTCATCTAGCCCGTGGTATAGAGCTTCTGCTCAGTTTCCCATGAAGTACATCCACCACATTATAGCCATCCGGCCTCTGTAACTGACAGCTTCTAGTTCTCACCATCACAAACAGCACAGACGTGTCTCCTGTGAATCTGTGAATGAATGTGGAATAGTTGTCCAGAAGACGACTGGGTTGTAGGGTACTTAATATTTAATATGGCAAGGTAAAGCCTGGTTGTCATATCAATATATCTTCCTACCTGCACCATAACAAAGGTTTCAATATTTCTCCATCCCTGAAAAACTTGACATTGTCCATACTTCTAACTGTTGGCAATCAAAGGGCTGGCAAACTATGGCCTGTGGACTAACAGCCTGTTTTTATAAATAAAATTTTATTGGAACACAGCCATGCCCACTCATTTATGTATTGTCTATGTTTCATGCTATAATGACAGAGCTGAGTGAGTGTGGCAGAGGTGGTATGGTCTGCCTAGCCTGAAATGTTCACTATTGACCCTTTAAGAAAAAGTTTATGACCACTAAGAAGTGGCATTTCATTACTGTTTTAATATTCATTTCTCTGATTACTTGAATTTAAGCAATCCTACATATGCCCACTGGCCCTTCGATTTTCCTCTTTTGTGACTTACCTGTTTGTACCCTTTTGGATTTCTTTCTTTTCTGTTGTTGATAGGCAAGAGTTTGTTATAGTCTAGACAGTAAACTCCTTATTAGCATAGGCTTTGCAAATGACTTCCCCATTCTGTCAGCTTCCCAGTAATTGTGTACATGGTAAACTTTAGAGAAAACCTAAGTATCAAATTAACGACAGTGCGCCCTACCACCTTGAGGTTTAAGAAGTCTTTCACCAAATGGTATCGATCTTTATCACAGTTTTTGTTTTGTTTTGTTTTGCATTTATCAAAATAATCATATTTCTCTTTTTGTCTATCAATGCAGTGATCACATCAATTTCCTGAACTTCTGAATTCCTACAGCTCTTTATTATCTGAATTTATAGTTTGTATTTGCCTTCTATTATACATATGTATATTCTCACCCTTGGCTGTAAACTCCTGATAGAGAAAGCCATACATTCCATATTGTAAGGGCCCAATAACATCTGTTAAAAAAATGAGATGAAAGATTGTCATGGCCAGCGTGAAATGGAACCCAATGTATTCCATTAGACTAACTCTATAAATCTATCGTTAGTATTCTGAGGACCAACTTTATACCAAACTCAGATTTATATGGAAAAGAATATCTAAACACTGCTTAACAGTATTAGAGAAAATATGTGTGTATGTATATATATATATATATATATATATATATATATATATATATATATATATATATACACACACACATATATATATATATATATACACACACACATATATATATATATATATATATATATATAGTACTGAGTTCAGTTAATCATCCAAAGTTCTAAATTAAATAATCAGAAATGAATTTTTCCTCTTGATGCATACTCAGCATTTCAAAATTCAAGCATACTTTAATTATGTTTTCCTCACTAGTTTTACCATTTCTATTCAAACAACATGAAAAATAATAATAAATGTTTTTGTCCAAAATAACTCTTGCCTGGTCACAGCTCTTATGTGCAGATTTCCAAATAGTTTTATCTTAATTTTTATGTTATTCAGAGTTATTTTCTTCCTTCTTTTTTAAAAAGAGAATGTAAGAGAGAAGTTTTCATTGCCCTTTTTCATATGTTTTTATGCTCGTATTTTAATGTCTGGGGAAGAACCAAAAGCACAAAGAGCTTTCCCTCATTTTTCATCTAGTAAACCAAGCTGAGTTTCAGATTAAGTAATGGCAATGGACATATGATAGTATTAGTGATACTAAGAAAATCCAGTTTTCTAGCTCCATACCAATTTCTGCGCCCCTAAGGTTTAAAAACTCTGTAATAATTACGAGTGGTACAGGCTCCTTTTAATTCTATGACAAAGTTTTATGGGAGTTTCATATTGACAACACTCCAATAAAATGAAAAGTTTTTTGTTGTTGTTGTTTTTTTTTATTTTATTTTATTTTTGGTAAGCAAGGGTTTAGGATTCACAGATTAAATAGCTGTGAAATTAAGAACTGTAGAGAACCTAACTATGAAAGTTCAAGTGTTCACTTGCTAAATAAATTCTTATTTAATCAGAAATCATCCCTTTAATTAGGTATGAGTAGTTTAAACTATGGTGTCAACAATCAGGTGAAACAGGCCAATATTCATTCTCTGGTGGGGATAGTCTCTAGGAAATAACCACATGGACTCCAGTGAGCCTCTAAGATACCGCACAGCTGAACAGACCTACCTCTCCTCATCCTTATTTCTACTCTAGGAATTGACCAGACTCAGCCTGTGCTGCTCCAAATTGTTCTCATGTGATTTCTCGCTTCCAGTGATTCTCTGTATTGTTAGGGAAGACAGGGCTATTTTTCTCCTAAATGTCATGCTGGGTGTATCAGAATGCAAGGTCCTGATCGCTTTTTACCCAGCCCACTTCTCAGGGTTGTGCCCGCAATGAGTAACCTTGACAATTGAGACAACCTGCATCCCTGGACAAAGGGCAGGTTGTATTTACTGCTTGCTATAAAAGCAGCAGATTCCCCAAACTCAGTGTTCCTCAGGCATGATGCAAACCTACTGTGTGCTTAGTACGTATCAGAGCTGTACTGTGTCACTTTCACAGGACCTGGGGTCCAGGTGACCCAACACAAATATGCTGAGGTTCTTGCTGCTGGCTGTTACCAAGAGCAATGAAGTCCTTGCCTCTGACCTGGTAGTATTCTATTTTCTGCCAGCATCCATGAAATGGTAACAGACTAACTTATTAACTTTAAGTAGGGGAATATCAAATCACAGACCCAATATCTACGACAATTAATTTTTAATTTTATTTTAAGTTTCTAGCCAAGTAAAATTTATTTAAAAAATGGAAAATCTGGAATGAAAAGCAACATGGAAAATCCTTAGATTTCTAGATCTGCTTTCATTCCCTGCTCAACTTTTTAATTAAAAAAAAGAAGTTTAGGGCTTCCCTGGTGGCGCAGTGGTTGAGAATCTGTCTGCCAATGCAGGGGATACGGGTTCGAGCCCTGGTCTGGGAAGATCCCACATGCCGCGGAGCAACTAGGCCCGTGAGCCACAACTACTGAGCCTGCGCATCTGGAGCCTGTGCTCTGCAACAAGAGAGGCCGCGATAGTGAGAGGCCCGCGCACCGCGATGAAGAGTGGCCCCCCCGCTTGCCTCAACTAGAGAAAGCCCTCGCACGGAAACGAAGACCCAACACAGCCAAAAATTAAATAAATAAATAATAAATTTAAAAAAAAAAAGTTTAAAGATCCTAAAGGACCTCTATCAATCTTAAACCACACCCTTTCTTTTTTCTTTCTATTTCCTCAACAGAAAATTAAAACTTTAACAAGCCTTTTAAAAGCAAAATAAAGCCTAAATCATAACCCTGAAGAACTTTCCTCTGAATTATTTGAATCACAGGGGTATATACAATAGTTCCAAAGTTCAAGATTCTATGCTCAAGAAATCATTTAAGCCAGGAACATGATTTTTGGGGCAACAGTACAAGCTTAGAAGGTGGAAATGTCAGAGAAAAAAATCAATAAAAGACTGTTCATAAAAAGATAGGCTTAAGATAGGACAGGAAAACAAGAGAAAGGACACTTATTGAAGGCAAACAGGAAGCTGATCTGACCCTACCAAGTGTCCACAAGTCCAAATGTTACATAAATGAAGTTTTGCAGGGAAGAATGTTTTGAAGAGAAATATGTCTTCCAAGGTGGGAGCTTTAGCCCAGAGGGTGATAAGGATACACAGAGAAGCATTAGAACTCTTGACATTTTTTTGAATTATAATATGCATGTTTACTGTTTTAGCACATTGATTTAATGAATAAATAGCTTCAACTATAGGGCAAGACCTGCTTTAGATCAGATATTAGCAAACTATGACCAGCTGGCCACCACCTTTGTTTGTAAATAAAGCTTTATTGAAACACAGCCACACTTAAATCCTTTGGTATTCTCTGTCTGTTCTCATGCTACAATATCAGAGCTGAGCAGTGGCAGCAGGGACCATATGGTCCACCAAGCCTAAAGTATTTAGCATCTGGCCCTTTAAAGAAACAGTTTGTTGACTTGTGCTCCTGATAAGACATTCCATATGAGCACAAGTCACCACCTTCATGGAACTCATTCTAGTGGGGAGCAGACAATGAACAAGTATACATAAAAATACATAACACATTTTTAGGTACTGGGAGGTGCTATAAAAAAAAGAATAAATACAGGATAAGGGGAAAGAAAATTTTTACACTAATGTATAGGTGCTTGCTATATTGAACAAATGCTTTAAGGTTTAAAATCTCACTTTTAAAAGGAGCAGTTTCAAAAATTAATTAATGCTTTTTTTCTATTTATGATCTATAATTTGCCTTTGCTAAACCGAACTTTGATGTTGTGCATTAACTGAGGAAAAACCTTTATGGTCCAAATTTCTATGCAATGTTGAATGACTATTTCTTAGATAAAATTACCCACCAGTAGAAAACGTTAATGTTCTGTTTTACATAAATGGCTGGCGCATGACAGGTGAGAACTTAAGGCAAGAGATCCTAAAGAGAAGAAAAACTAAATTTGTGTCATAGAACTTTAGAAGTGAAAAGGCTGAGAGAGGCAGGTGTGGAGGAAGAAGGTATATGGGAAATTTCTGTACCGTCCCTCCAGTTTTGCTGTGAACTTAAAACGGCTCTAAAATATTAAATTATTAAGTCTTTTTAAAAGACAAGAATTTAAGAGATTATTTTGACTCTCTGTCCAAGGAAAAAGTAATAAAAGTTCCAGGGAGACTAAGCCCACCTAGCTTGCCAGACCAGACAGTGGCAGAGGCAGGCATGGCACCGAGGTGTTTCACCCCCAACAGGCTTCACATCAATACAGCCACACGAGAGGAATAGGAAGAGGTATGCTCCCAGCTCCGCCTTCACCGTGCACTGCCTGAAGTGCTAGAAGATCTGAATTCTAGTCTCTCTTTTGCCACACACTGCTTATTTACATAATTCCTTTACATTACAAGTTCACACATCAGTTTCCTCATTTGTACAGTATCCCCCTTATCCTCAGGGGATACGTTCCAAGACGCCCAGTGGATGCCTGAAACCACAGATAGGACCAACCCTATCCATACTGTGATTTTTTCCTATACATACATATGTATGATAAAGTTTTATGTATAGACTAGCTACAGTAATAGATTAACAACTAACAAAATAGAACAACTGTAACAATATACTGCTATAAAACTTATGGGAATGTGGTCTCTCTCTAAATACCTTACTGTACTGTATTCACCCTTCTTCTTGTGATGATGTGACATGATAAAATGCCTATGTGATGAGATGAAGTGAGGTGAAGGACGCAGGCTTTGTGACAATGCGTTAGGCTATAGACCTTCTAAGGGTAAGTCAGAAGGAGGATTATCTGCTTCAGGTGATCGTGACGGTTTGATGTCGGGAGCAGATGATGACGATGCTTGGGGATTCTGGGCAAGACAGAGCCGGACGGCTCAAGACTTCATCCCGCTGCTCGGAATGGCGTTCAACTTAAAATGTATGGACCACTTATTTCTGGAATTTTCCATTTAACATTTTTGGACCACAGCTGACCCAGGGTAACTGAAACCTCTGAAAGTGAAACCTCGGATAAGGGAAGACTTCTGTATTGAATTTCTTCTGCCCCTCCCATATTTAGAACCCCAGTAGGGTACCACTGCAGAGCACAGGCTTAAGAGTGAGGGCTCTGGAACTCAACTGTGTGATTTCAAATCCTGACAAGTTTCCTACCCTCCTTCAAATACAGCTGACCCTTGAACAACTCAGGGCTTTCAGATACCGAACCTCTGTGCAGCCAAAACTCCACATGTAACTTTACAGTCAGCCCTCCAGATCCACGGCTCTGCATCTGCGAATTCAACCAACCGCAGATTGTGTAGTACTGGAGTACATCCTTATGAAAATCATCCATGGATAAGTGGACCCACATAGTTCAAATCCATATTGTTCAAATGTCCGCTGCGTATCTGAAATCTAACAGTGGTGTGACACGGTTACAATCCTGCCCCATGGTGCCCCACTTGCTTCTCCATGTAAAGCAATGTGTATAAAGACAAAACAGAACAACCTCCTTCTTTAAAAGAGGGTAAGCAGCGTACCTACCCTCATAGGGCTGTTACAAGAATTAAATTAGTTACAATATACACTCTACTACATATAAAATAGATAACCAACAAGGACCTACTGTATAGCACAGGGAACTATACTCAATATTTGTAATAACCTATAAGGGAAGAGAATCTGAAAAAGAATAGATACATGTGTATACCTGAATCACGGTGCTGTACACCTGAAATTAACATGATATTGTAAATCAACTATAGTTCAATTTTTTTTAATTTTTAATTAAAAAGAATTAAGTTAGTTTATATTACATATATGTGTGTGTGCTTAGACAGAGCCCGGCACATGTGCTAAAAATAACATCAGTTACTTAAAATTCTATTGGGTTGGCCAAAAAGTTCGTTCAGGTTTTTCTGTAACATCCTCTGGAAAAACCAGAACGAACTTTTTGGCCAGCCCAAGACTTTTGAGTGTGTGAGAAAGATAACATTTAAGATATCTGAGTCATGGCAAAGCTTGAGTATTCTACAAACTGCTGCTATGCCCCCAGCTTCTTTCTCCATACCTCTAGCTTTCTAGTTACAGCTCCTGACATGGCCTAGGAACTCAACAGATCCTTCCATGAGACCCCTGCAAGCAAACATTCCATTTGCTACAGCCCCTTCTAATTATAAATGAGGTCTAAAATGACTCAGAGGGCACTGAGTAATTAATAAGCAAAAGTTTTATTTGAGGGTCTGTTTTGTGGTTGCACCTCCCCGGTCAACTAACTGGTAGTCATTTTCAGCTTAGGTTTGTCTGGGGTATGGTAAAGCCATTTAAACTGTAACTATCAGTGCGGAATACAGCTAAGCAATTGGATAAAATCCCTCACCATCACAGTAGAACGCCGCATGAAAATATAAAAATAAATTTTTTAAATCTACAACAATGGAAATGTTGACTACCAAAACAGAGCTTTGAAAAGGTCAGGTCAAATATGTAAAAGCCAGAGACAGGAAAAGGAGTAGAGTCATTATACATCCTGGAAGATACAACATGATATTTGAAGTTGTTTGTACTTTTTTATAGCTATGTTGCTTTTCCTTACCAGGTGCTCATAAAATCAGCAGACTTCAAACTCAGCCACTGAAGGGCTCTATTGAACCACAGACCTCTGGACCTAGGGCTCTTCAATAAAGACAGGAGAATAGCTGATCTAAATGAAAAGACTTTAACACTACCAAGTTCTTTGCGGGAAAGAAATTCAGTGTTACAATATTTTTTCTGGAGGTGCCATCATTGTGGTTCAACTCCTACGTGTTTCCAGGTAATGGGCAAAGTAGTCATCACTCAAAGTCTGTTCCCACCACAAGTAGTTACATATTCCTCTCCATGCTCTCAAACTGCCTGAAGCTTTAGATCCATGGCTTTTCACTAAGACTATTTTACAGGGAAACATTAGCAACATTGTTATCAATAACAATTCCAAGCCCTATGTGTCTGAAAAACTCTTTAATAATGCATTGCTTCCTAATGATTTTACCAATAAGACAGTCATTGATGAATTTCAATTCGGGTCTGGAACAGAACAGTCCACAAGTCAGTATTGAACACTGTGCTGGGGAATGGCCTGATTCATTAAAAGTCCAGGAAAGCCTCTCATTAGGTGAGGAATAATGGTTTTGGCAGCAATTTTTAAGGCAGGTTGTAAATATCACTTCCAAAGGCAAACTTTTCCACCAAAATGGTACCCAGTTTGCAGTCTTATTGACGCCACTAGAAATTAATTATGCAATGCACTGGTTCATGACCAAAGAAATTGCCAATTGTGATTTTAACTGTAAACATTAGCTGTAGAGTATCGTAACCACTTACAGAAACATGATATTCTAGTGTTGTAATGGGACACCAATTGCGAAATGTATCAGCAGCAAAGGATATTATGAAATAGATCAATACTCTCATTATTAAACATTAAAAAGGTAAAAGTAAGACCTTCATGTGTATGTTTCTATTTTTAAAACAAGGCTGAAAAATTTAAGGATCCTGATATTTTTCAGAGCAAGTTACTAATTTTCTACTTTCTCTTTCGTTACGGAGGCAGCTTTACATGGTCAGTCAGATGAAAATGTTCATGATATGACTAGCCACTAAACCTGCTTTCTTTTTAACAGTTCATAGTAATAACAAAGAAAACTGTTATAGTTTCAAGTCATATTCTTGGCCTCCACATCAATCTTTTTGAGTCCTGTGGTTCTTAAGTGCTAGTATGGTTTTCTGAAAGAAAAGGAATTTCCTGCATTTTTAGATATTGTATATCCATGTAGCTACTACACTTCTGAATAAAAATAATTGCACCATACAAAATCTGTTATTGTATGCTATTTATTTATGCACCACTTAAGGAGGACCATTGAGCTAAACTTGCAATTTATTCACATTATTCATTCTGCCTGGACCCTGAAAGCTTAGCAAGCATCTCTTTAGTTCCTTCCAACTCTCTCCCTGTCCTAAGGGATGGTGAAAGACGGAAGAACACAACAGAATATAACAGGAATACAAATGTATATTCTTTTCAGCCCAAAGGAAGGGCTGGCAACTGAAGAGACTGTAAATAATTTCTGCTGTTTCACATTCCATGGAGTTCAATTTGAACTTGCTAAGAGTGAACCTGAGCAGCTGCCTTTTCTGAAACTATATTTTGTAATTTAGGTCACAGTATCTTCAGGCACAGATTAAATCCAAAAGTGAGGATATGTATCATTAAAGTTTGTTTTTAATCTTCCTAACTCTTCACACTTTGCCTTACTGCAGATAAGGAATGCAAAGTGTGTCTCCTGGCACCTGTGAAAAACCTTGAGGAAGCCTCAATAATGTCAAGCGTCTGGATACTAATAAAATGCTAAAGAGAGAGAGAGGAGAGGCAGTGGGAGGGAGGGGGTGAGAGTAGGGAGTGGAAGAGAAAAGAAACACAAAAGCCTGACTCAAAATAAGGAACCCAAATGAGGAGGACTAAAGCTTTAATCTGTTTTCATAACTAACACAGCTGTATTATAATTTGATTTTTATTCTAATGATACCATTTAGCTCTGCTTTGAATATTAAAAATGAGCCAAGTATAAAATTATCGATCACTTGCAAATCATTTCTATCTGGGGTTCATTTCTTGCTCTTTTTAAAAAAATAGAACGATACATTAATTAATGAAAACTTAAGAGTAGTAAAGACAGGAGAAGACATGGAAAGAGGGAAATGAAATTATTTTTCACCCTAATCCAGTAGCCATTAAGCATATTCATATTCCCTGCTGTGTTTGTAAAAATTTCTGATGTGAGGACTCGATCCCAGACCAATATAATCAGAAATTCTGTGGATGGCCCCAAGCAACAGCATTATTATTATTTGTTTAATTCTTCAGGTGACTAAAATATGCAGCCAGAGCTGGGAAATACTGCTGTCAACCAGTTGCATCATACCAATGTCTTCCTTGGGCAAGAATGTGAAATCGAAGAAGAGCCTCCACAAAGTCTTGCAAAATCATCTGCAAGTATTTTCTGGAAAACAGTTGCCTGAGGCAAAAAGGTTCAACACTGGAATACACTTTGAGTGCATCTGAACCTTGATCTCATGGATATTTGACCTGATTACAGCAATTGTAATAATTATTTGCTTCATAAACATTTGAGAAATTCTGATTTCAGAAGGTCTACTGAGAGTTCAAAACTAGGTATTTAAAGCATTTATATGGACACAACTCTGAACATTAAACTTTTCATCGGGCACATGTGTCACTAATAGTAATTATTTTTTGAAAAGCTTAAAAGCACATAATAAAGCAAGGATTATATGAAGTATTTTAGTTCTGCACAAAGCAGCCCCTGAAGAGCTTCCTTACTTTCACCTGGAGATGTATCTAATCCTTTATTGACTTCTGGCCTCCCTACCCCAAAAATGACTTTGAAATAGTGTGTCAGGTGTAAAACAGGGACTCATAAAAGTGAGGTGAAGGTGAAATGAGCTTATAACACAAGTGAAGCGCCTAGAACAGTTGCTGGGATGTGCTCAGTGCTCAGAGCAAGTGAACTCATTATTTTTACTGCCTGGTCATTATACAAGAACTGAATGGATAGATGGAAGAACGAATGGTGTTTCTTGGTAAAGGCTTTTTTAGTCCTATCGAGTCTCCTATTCAAAAAACTTATCCCTACAGGGTCACATTCATTTACCCCTAATGGGCACTAGTGGCAGGATATATGGTTGAGGCACAGCAAGAAACGAGGAACACCAAACAGGGATATGCCAGAGATAAATCTCCTGTATTTCTCTGTTTCGCATGAGCCAGCCCTGCAGGTGCCTGGACTGACGCCCAGGCATTCCCAAAGAATTGCTCAAGTAGCATAATTTTCAGTGCCTAAGAAATACAGAGCCCAGAGGTCTCAAGAAACCATAAAAATACTTTATCAGAGTCGTAACAGTCATATTCCCTACTTTACACATTTCATGCTTAACAAATACCCAAATCGACTATGTAACGTAATTCATTATAGACGTGTTCTAGGAAGATGCTAAAGAACATATGAAAATCATCATCTCCTATCCTCTACTCCTTGTCCAACAGATAATTACAAAAGCCAATTCATTTAACCTCATTTAACTATGTTTACAGCCAGGAGGACCATGAGAGAAAACTAATCATTTTCAAATTATCGAACGTTCAGAGCATTTAAGTAATTCAGTGATGAATTTTTACAAAAGTTATGACATAGCTATCCAAGATCTTCAGGACTAAAGGATCCCATTGTGGGGCTCATTGCTTGGCTCTAACCTACAGGTGGGAGGGGTTCCATGTGGCACAATGGCCACCCCCTGCATTCAAGGAATACCCCAAAGTATATGGAAACTGGATTCCAATACTTATGCACCTCCAAGCACTTGAAAGAAAAACCTAACTTTAAACTCAGTCACAGGCCTGAAATTCTCCTTTCTCTCCTCTCCTCTTTGCATATGCTAAGGTTATTGTGTCTGTTCAAACCTCTCCCCCCTACTCTGGCCCTAGAGAGTTCTGGACCCCTTTGCCATGTTACTGATCTAGATGGATTCAGCCCCATAATTTTCTCTTTATTTCTCTTATCATCCCAATTCTTTAGAATGAAAGAAAGCCTCGGAGCTCTGACCAGCCAGTAGGAATTCTTCCCCCTAAGTGATTTGGATAGTTGGAGAAGAGGTAAGATTTTTAAATAAAACATTTTGAAAAATGGTTGCTATCAGTGCAGTAATCCCCCAAACACTGATAGTTTCAAAAATTAAGATTTCACTTCATATTTATCAGTTGAATTATTAAATATGTTTGGATGATTATAAATCAGGTTTCACACTGATTGTTATGAGATAATTTTTTTTTTGGCTTAGCATTTTAGAATTTTCTTCTAAACAACTTTTTCTTTATAACTTTTAAAATGGCACCCCAGTTGTAAGTTTTTGATGATTAGAACACATATAAAGCTCATTCTCTCCCTTGTCTTCCTGAAACTCTTCTATATTTTAATCAACAGCTTCCCTTTGTCAAAATAATTTATTCAAGCTTTAACTACCTCATTTTTCAAGTAATCCCTCACTTTTCTCTCAACATTTTGGAAATGAAGAATATGGGAACGTGTGAATCTTTTACTTCTCTTCTCCTCCCCCAGAGTTTATTTTAGACGTTTTTCTTCATTGCATCTTCAAGAATAGATGGTCTATTTCTACTCATTAGCTAACTTCTGATTGCCTAGCAGTTCCCTTCAGCTGAGTAAAGATTAGCCCTTTTTTTTTCCTGCAACCTTAGCTACGCCTCTTACCTATCTGCCATCTTTACAGTGTTATGGGTGGAAGAAGAGAGGGCAGAGATGACAAGAAAGAGGTGGATCCAAAAATAAAAGCAAGTAACCACCGAGACTGGCTCTTTTCCTTCTGACATTTTCCTGGAATACAAAAGCTCCAGGTGGCATTCCTGGTATCATAAAATTCTCAGCATGCTTCTGACCTTACAAAAGCTGGAGAGAGGCTGAAGTTTCTAACTGATCCAGGAGAATCTTAAACACAGGGTGCAGAGAACAGAACAAGACACAGTCTTTGAATCCCAAATTATCTGGTTTTTATTTTCCCAAGTTAAGGTTTGGTTCCATGTAGGGCCCAGTTTTTCATCTTATGCAAAACAGTCCTGCTTTGACTTCAAAGTCATGCTCCCAGGCAAGTTATCAGAGGTGCTGGTCTACCAGCTCCACATGCTGTATGCCCGGTATTGGTTACATTACGGAAAGACAGGTCTAAGCAGAGGGGAAAATTAACTGATTGCTTGATAGAGGTTTTTCTCCCCAAACACCATTCTCATTTTCCTTCTTTCTTAGTGCTACACAAATACGCATTTGGGACATTTTGGCTTAACAGAAATAATTGTAGTAAATACTTCATATTGTCACCATAAAACATAGCAAAGCACTAAGTATTAGGTTATCCTGTTTGGGTAAGAGCTGAAACTCAGGTATTCTGGTAAATGGAACTAGGTAATACTTCTTCCCAAAAGGAACTGAGTGTTTTGTTTTGTTCCGCTTTGCTTTCATACAAACTGCTTTACACAGAGAGGAAGTGGGGCACTAGGTAAAGGCAAGATTTAAGCATGTATCTGATGAGGTCTCAGATATATTTGAAGTACTGGGGCAGAGGGTGGGAGCTCTGAGACATAAGCCACGTCAGAGAGAGAACTGAGAAACTAATAAGGACTCTGAAATCACAAACCAGAGTGGGCAGCACAGCTAGAGGCAGAGAATGGGACTTCCACGCCCGGAGTGGCAGGTGCAAGGGGAGCCTGGCCCCTGAGCTGGGCACCAGGTAAAGAAGAAAGACTTGAAGCAGAGAGGGTTGTCCCACCAAATGCAAACACTTCAGGGATGCAAATCCTGAAGCTGAGGTGGTCATTTCCCCATGACACAGAGGAAATCAATGTTCGTCTCATTTCAGAGAAACTGCTGAGTATTCCTGGCACCAAAAGAGTTAAGAGCAAAAGTGACTGGGGTAAAACAGCAGGATTTTCCTTTTTTTTTTTTTTTTTGGAAAGTGACGTGAGAAGCTGTTACAAAGAACTATGAGAAGTAAGTGGTGTCAGAGAAGACAAGGTTATGACTAGCAGACTAATTCATGAGGTTCCTGTAAAGCCTCTCACATCTAAGAAACTCCCAGAAACACTAACATTTTACTGCACAGACTGCCAGACCACTGGAAGCCCCGAGAAGACTGAACATCACGGAGGGACCCTAAACTTGGAGCTGGAAGCATAGCGGGTTTCAGGGTTTCTCCTTTGGGGAAGGAGTGTGCTCTGGTGTGGGAAGAAAGATACACAGAGAGATACCCGATGGCTAGAGAAGAGGACTGTCCACCAAGGGCTCAGGCTCCCCTTCCCAGGTTCACACCTAGCCAAGCGCTACATTCCCAGCCCCTCAGGGGTGGGCGCTGTAACTAAGACCAAGGCAATGGGATAGGGGCAGGAGTGATTATAAAGCTTCCGTACGTGGCCCCCAAAACTTCTAAAGCATTTCTCCCCCACTGCCTTCTGAAAGTCATGTATTAAAGCTGGCAGTGATTCCATCAGCCTGTGTCCCTGAATACTCCATAAAAGAGAATTATCACCCTCTTTCCATTGCCACCAAGGGAATTTATGTGAGCAAGAAATAAATTTCACTTGTGTTAAGACACTGAGAGTTTAGTGTTCATCAATTACAGCAGCTAACATGAATATAACAAAACATTCCATGAAACCAAATTTTTAAAACTACCCATTTAATACAAAAAATGAACAGGGAGATATAATCTATTTGAATAAATATGATATATCACATTAAACCATAAATGATTCTAATTATAATGCACAGAAACTTAAACTTGCATGAGTTTCAAATATAAGCCAAGTAGTAATTCTATATCCAGCATTATAGCAGGCTAGATATCCTCCAACTAAACACTTTAAAATCTTTCAAAATTCATCTGATTTAGCAAGAGAGTGGGAAAATCTTCAAAGGCCAAAAATGACAAAAAATAAATCCAGAGGGAGAACCAAGTGCTGAAACCAGTGGCTCTCCAAAAAGTATCTCCAGGTCACTTGTTTTTAACTTGTGGAATATGAAATTGAAAAACAAAGCTTAGGCATCCGAAAGATGAGAAGTCAGATCACAACCCTCCAAAGGCTGGTTCCCAAAATACGATCCTCAATAGAGAAATTAACTATCCAAATAAAAGCACCCAACAAAGAAAGACAATAAGGAAAACTGTCTGAAAAGTCACAGGCCATGGGTGGAGAGAAATAAAATCTCCCCTGAGAATTCTTAACAAGAGGCCTAACTTCATAACAAATGAAGAATCAGAATTTACAGCACTTTCACGGCCTGAAAAAACCTCAAGTGGAGAACTAAGTTAAACTAGTTCAAATTGGGGTGCCCCTAGATGCCTGGCAGAGATATACACAAATCCTCTCTGGAGAAACTACCTCTACCCCAGACCTCCAAGAATTCCCACAGATAAAAGTCTCAGTTATCATAAGCTCATAAAAATGCAAAATCACAACAATCCTGCATGAGTGAGACTCTACAACAAACAAAAAATCAGAGCCATGAAAGCTACATGTGTTTAAATCATCAGACACAGAATGTCTAAATGTTAATAATTTTAAAGAAAAAAGATAGTAATAGAATATGACAAAGGATAAGAAACTATCAAAAATATGAACCTGATTTGAAAAGCTGTACGTAGAAATGAAAAGTGAAATATTAGAAACTCAGTGGATGTGTTAAATAACCTATTTGACACAGCCAAAAGAAAAATTAATGAAATGGAAGATAGAGCTGAAGATAGAATGCAGAATGTAACACAAAGAATGCAGAATGTAACACAAAGAGACAAAGATACGGAAAATACGGAGTTTAGGAAGTTAGGAAATGAAGTTCAGACTGAGCAGATGTATTTAGATCTGTCAGATTTCCAGAAAACAATTCTAAGATGAACGGAGCAGAAACACTAACTGAAGATATATTGATGGGGAGCTAAGGAAAGAAGCCCATTGTCAGATTTAGGTATCCCCAAAAAACCTCAAGCCAGGTGAACAGAAAGAAGCCCATACCTACACTTGTTATGGTGAACCTGAGGGAATAAAAAGATCGTAAAAGCCACCAGAAAAAAAAGTAGAACAATGAGACTGAAAGCTGACTCCTCAAAAACTGAAATAGAAACTCAAAAGCAGCTGAACAAAATCTTCAAGGTACTGACAAAATATGATTCTTAACCTCCAAATGATTTTTGACCAAGATGCCATGACCATTCAACAGGGAAAGGACAGTCTCTTCAACTAATGGTGCTGGGAAAACTAGATATCCACATGCAAAAGAATGAAGTTGGACCCTTACTTTATACCATATACAAAAATTTACTCAAAATGGATCAAAGCCCTAAAAGACAGACCTAAAACTCTTAGAAGAAACATAGGGAAAAAGCTTTATGACCTTGGACTTGGCAACGACCTCCTGGATAGGATATCAAAAAAGTAAAAGCAAAACTACAAACTCTGCAAATGACACAATCAACTGAGTGAAAAGGCAACTTATAAAATGGGAGAAAATATTTAAAAATCACGTATCTGATAAGTGGTTAATATCCAGAATTTATTAAAAACGCCTACAACTCAACAACAAAAAACACATATAACAACTAAAAAATAGGCAAAGGGCTTGAATAGACATTCCTCCAAATATGACATACAACCAGCCAACAAGCATATGAGAAGACACTTAACATCACTACTCATTAGGGAAATGCAAATCAAGACCACAATGAGACATCACACCCATTAGGATGACTACTATTAAAAAGAAAAGAAAAGAAATGAAAAGAAAAGAAATATGAAGGATGTAGAAGAAATTGGAACCCTTGGCACTGTTGGTAGAAATGTAAAATGGTGCAGCTGCTATGGAAAACAGTATGGCAGTTCCTAAAAAAATTAAAAACGGAATCCCTATATGACCCAGGAATTCCATTTCTGGGTATATAGTCAGCTTTCTGTATCCATGGGTTTCATATCCGCAGATTCAACCAACCTCCAATGATGCAAAATCCATAAATACAGAGGGCCAACTACATTCATAGTACTACACCATTTTATAGGAGGGATTCGAGCATCTGCAGATTTTAGTATCCACAGGGGCTCCTGGAACCAACCCTCAGCAGATTCCAAGAGACTACTATGTATCCAAAAGAATCAAAGCAGGATCTCCAAGAGATATTTGCACACCTATGTTCATAGCAGCATTATTCACTATAGCCAGGCGGTAGAAGCAACCCAAGTGCCTACTGACAGATGAACGGATAAACAAAAACATGGCAAGTAATACAAGGGAGTATGATTCAGCTTTAAAAAAGAAGCAAATTCTGACAAATGCTACAACTGGATAAACCTTGAGGCTATTATGCTAACTAAAATAAATCAGTCATAAAAAGACAAACACTACATGATGCTACTTATATGAGGTCCCTAGAGCAGTCATATTCAGAGACAGAAAGTAGAATGGGGGTTGCCGGGGGCCTGAGGAGGGGGAAATTGGGAGTGGCTGTTTAATGGATATAAAAGTTTTACTCTTCCAAGAGACTGACTGAACAATATGAATATACTTAATATTACTTAAGTGTACACTTAATGGTACACTTGGGTATATCTTTGCTTCTCATGTGTAGCCAATAAGTCCCCAAGTTTTTCACTTTTTGTACTTTTCTTCTCTGCAAGACTTTAAAACATTCTTATGTAGTCACATTTATCTCTTTTTCACATTATGGCTTCTGGGTTTATGAAGGATTCACCCTTAACATTTTTCTTCTCCCATGATTTCATATGTTTTAAGGGTTGCTTTTTTCCTTTTTAATGTTTTGATTTTTCTTCCATCTGAAATTTGTTTTGGAATAAAAAGTGAATTAAGAATCCAGAAAAACCCAAAAACTTACCAATGGTTAAGTTGGTAAATGTCATTATACTTCTTACAACAAAAATTTTTAATAAAGTTAAATATATGTATGCATATATATACAGGTATAAATATAGTTGACCCTTGAACAACTCTGGGGTTCATCCAAGTATAACTTATTGCTGGCCCTCTGTTTCTGAGGTTCCTGCACATCCTCAGATTCAACCAACCACAGACACTGTAATACTGTAGTATTTACTATTGAAAAGTATCTGTGTATAAGTGGACCCAGCAGTTCAAACCTGTATTGTTCAAGGGTCAACTGTGTACACACATACCTGATTTTTAATGTTGGGTTAAATACCTAGCTATCATTCAAGAATGAAGGTCAAACAATCACTCAAATATTATAACCAATTATTATTTTTAGTTTTTATACTTTATTCCTAAAATGTACACAAAAGATCAGTATATTTTTTAAAGAATAAGAACACTGATGAACCCACAGCTACCTTAAGAGATCACCATCAATAACTCTGAAGCCCTCATGTTCCCTTATCCCCTTCCTCCCTGCAGAGGGAGTCACTATCCTTTATTTTTATGTAATTACTCCATTCATCTTCTTCATGATTTAAACTCCTATAAATTTTTTAAGTCAACAGCATGTTGTTCAGTTTTAACTTTTTCAAATTTTATAAAATGAAACTCTGCATGTATTTTTTCTGCAGCTTGCTTTTTTGCTGATATAGGTAGCTATAGTTCATCTGTAATATATTTTCACACTATGTATTATTCCATTGTATGAATACAACACAATTTATCCACTGTAAATGTAGATGTGCTTCTGGCTTGTTTTAACTTCTTTTGTTCTTAAGGATATTCTGCTATAAACATTGATGTAAGGGTCTCTTGATACACATGTGTAGGTTTCACCAAGCTTTTGAGCTGCATCTTAAGGTGTGCACTTGCTTAATATTTTTAGGAAATGCAAAACTATTTTCCAAAATGGTTTTACCAATGGATACATCAAACAGCAATATAAAAGTTCTCATTTTTTAAAAGGAACATTATATTATCTAAACATTGGTCATATTTTCCCTGCAACATGGAGTCTATGCTGTATGACTACTAGTAATTCATTTTGGTTTATTTCTTCACTGTTTGACATTGAATTTTCATTTATAAATAGCCCTCTTGCATGTGCAAATTTTCCCAATTCCCACATATTCTACAATTACAAGTTGGGACTACCATGAATATATTCTCCCGTGACATTATTTAAATCAGAATTTGTTTAGTTCAAAAAGTTTTATGGTCAAGGCAAAATGGGTGTTGTACTGAATGACTGTTATCTTCCGAGAAGAAGAAAAACATATTACAGCACCACACCTTTTACCAAGGTTTAAACACCACCACCACCTGCTTAAGACCCTTGGTCTTTGGCTTCATGAGCCCACATACCTGACGCAGCTTAACACTGAAGACACCCATCTTCTGAGTTCTATTACCAATTCTGCGTGTAAGAATCTGTGTGACTTTAGGAAAGGTCAAGAAACTTGACCTAAATTTTTTATTGGTGAAATGAAGAATTAACAAAATAATCTCAAAGTTCCCTTCCACCTGGAAAATTTTCTTATTCTATGATCCTATGTCACTAGCTGGCAGTTAGCAAGCTCTACCCATCCCACAAAGGTCTTCTTTTTTGGGGCGGGGGGGAGTTTATTATGTTTTTCCTCCACTCTAATTTAATGTCTATAGCTGGCTGTGCATTCCTCGTTTTCTGCAGGGCCTACTACTTCTGTTAGATCCTAGTCCAATGACATTCATGTTCTCTTCCTTAACTTGAAACATTTGAGCTTTTAATCCCTGTTCTGCAGTAAATATTCCTATCCACTGAGAAACATTAATATTTATCACAGTAACAACTAATTCCTTAGGGTGTGACTTACAGTTGACAAACTGTTTTCATGTGCACTATGTCATCTTTTTTTATTTGTTTATTTATTTATTTTGGCTGCATTGGGTCTTCGTTGCTGCGTGCAGGCTTTCTCCAGTTGCGGCGAGCAGGGGCCACTCTTCGTTGCAGTGCATGCGCTTCTCATTGCAGTGGCTTCTCTTGCTGTGGAGCACAGGCTCTAGGTGCACGGGCTTCAATAGTTGTGGCTCGAGGGCTCAGCAGTTGTGGCTTGCAGGTTCTAGAGCACAGGCTCAGCAGTTGTCGCACATGGGCTTAGTTGCTCCACGGCATGTGGGATCTTCCCGGACCAGGGCTCGAACCCGTGTCCCCTGCATTGGCAGGTGGATTCTTAACCAGTGCGCCACCAGGGAAGTCCCACACTATGTCATCTTTGACAGTCATCCTGGTGTTCACTTTGAGATGACGGACTATCTAAGGCATCTCTCCGTTGCTCAATTATTAGCACAACAGGCTGAGCTATCTTCTGTAATAATCCACAAGCACAATCTCTGACATGCAGCAACTGCGGTGCCTCTCTCTACGGACAGGGCCAAAACGCAAGCTGCCAGCTTCCCACTGGTGACTGGCGCAGGAGGCCAGGCTACTGGGAAATGGAGTGGGATCAGGTGTTCTCCAGCAAGTGCCTCGCTCTGCCCAGAACCACTCTGGAAGCCGCCTCCAGACAACACGGATGAGCCAAGCTGAACATATGCTCACAGAGGGGGAGTCAGGAAACAACCAGGACGTCAACATCCACAGCTTGGCATGAGCTACTAAACCTTAAACAATGTTTCCAACTTCCCTCCGTGGGCAAGAGCAAAGAAAGCCCCACATTTCAGTGAATTTACTGACATACCCCCAAAACATACCTTCCCCAAATGCACAACCCCTGGGAGGAATTGACACAGGACATTTGCAAGTTGGCACTGTCTCAACACTTTGCTTATCTTGTGTTCATGTGTTTGTTTGCTTTTCAAGGATCATCTTGCTCACACACAGGCAGTCAAAAGAACATACAACAGCGTCAGCCAGATTGGCTGTAACCATTATCGTAACCTTTACTGTATCTGCTGACATTCTGTTTTTGTTCCCAATCCAGATGTCATGCACAACGGAGCGTATTCTCTCATATGTGCATTAGTGTCCAGGAATGCCAACATAATTCAACCAACTGCTTGATAATTTGAAGAAAGGACTTCATTTTTGTAAACTGTTCAAATTTTCCATCAGCCACCTACAAACCAGGGCACTCAAGTGCCCACTTGATCTCGCCTGAGCTTGCCCCAGATATATTGTTCAATTATGCTAAAAACAGTATGGTTTTCGATTAATCAAATCAGCCAAAATATACCATAGGGTAGCACAATAGTTTGAGGCTGCTATACTATTCTTCTGAAAACAGTAGTTTTGCTGATAGAAAATCTCATCCTGAATCTCTAGATCAAGATGCAGGAAGGTTACGTAGGAGTAGCCTCCAACCATGCACACAGAGCCTTGGAGACGAAATTTTCTGACCTTGGAGACGAAATTTTCTGACCTTGGAATCAACCTTAATTCCTCTTTTTTTCCCCTCACACTCCCAAACCAGTGCATCAGGACACTGTGTCACTTACACCAAGTATAAGCCCAGAACCTGACCATTTTTCACTATCTCCACTGCTACAATTTTAATTCAAGACATCATTATTTCTCACTTAAGCTAAGAGCCTCCTGGTGAGCTCTGTTTCCACTCTCACCTTCCAAGGGTCCATTTGTGACACCATAGCCAAATGACCTTTATAAAGCAAAAATAAGGTTATATCATCCCCCTACTCATCACAGTCTAACTCAGCTTCCCATGCAAGTAAAGTCAAAACCCAATGTGTCACCTTGCTGACAAGGTCCCACATGATGTGAACCTGGCTCACGAACTTGAACCTCTATCACCCCAACCTTGTTCACCATCCTCTGACCACAAAGGGTGGCCAGAGCCTCCTTCTCTCCTTCAGACACGCCAGGGTCATCCCCACCTCTGGCCTCTGTATTTTCTTTTTCCTCTGCTAGTATCAGTCTTTCCCTCACCTCCCTCTCATCATTCTATCTCAGTTCAAATGTCACTTCTCAGAAAAGCCTTCCAGCACCAGCCTTGCTAATGTAACCCCTTAGTTTTTACTAACTTCACCTTGTTTTCTTCTTAGTAGTTTTCACACCCTCAAAGTATGCTGTCTGTTCATTGTTTACATATGTGTTGCCTCTCCTCCCCACAGAATGGGACTGTCATTAATAGGAACTTGCATTTTTTGTTCACTAAATGTAATACCAACTCACAGGACAGTACTCAACACATAGTGTTTGCTCAAAGAATGAACAAATTAATGAAGAAACACCTGAAAATGTTCTAAGAACCCATGCTCAATTTATTTCATGAAATACTACCAAATTATATTATCTTCTGGAATCCTAGAAGGATTATGTTAGAACATTGGGAAAATCCAACAGAAGCATCTGTATTCCATGGTACTAAAATGCCTGGTAATGAGTGATCATTTTTCAGTTGTTAGTGTTCACATCTTCAAATAATCAGCCTTTGCTCATTTGGGACAAGATCAAAAGGACTTAATTGACCATAGGTACTAAATATGAATGTTATTTATGTCCTTTTTGATGCTGTTTTCCATACCCCTGCACCCACCCAGAGCCATCTTATCCAACAGTATGGTTTGTGATCAACCTGTTTGATTAAAATCCTCAAGAACTTCAACATTTTCACTAAAAAGATTTCTAGTTTCCAAGTCATCTGGTATAATACGTAAAGCTGGACTAAATGGGGCTCATTCCTTTAAGTCCTCAGAGGGCATGAAGGCACAACTCTAAAACGTAAAACACACAGCACAGTAGACAAGCCCAGAATCCACAGTCAGTTCTACCATTTCAGCTTGGGGACGTCATTTACTGATGTAAGCCTGTTCTCTTGTCGAAATCAGGGATAAGAATAGTAACGTAGCTCATAGGGGTGCTGTCAGGATTGATGCGATAATATATCTGGAAAGGGGCCACTGGGCAGAAGTTGAGGCTGTTAGGCAGCTGGCCCTGGACAGAGCTGATAGGCACTCAGCATCCGTCCTGTCTTCTACAGGTGGTATCCCTACACGGCAGGGGCTAAGCAGTAAATGCTCCATTCCTCAGGACTTCTGCAGCCAGAATGCTGGATACAAATTAAACTCCACCAACGTGATACACCAGGAAATTCTGAATGCCTAAGTGAGTCAGAGATGATTCCCCTGCTACTGCTTGTGCTGGAAGCATGGCCATGGAGTCATTCCAAACTCAGCCCTCTGTGTGGAGAAGCAGCCTCAGTGGTGACAGCAGGGCCCCTCCTCCTCATCCAACTGCGGCTGTGACTGTGCGTCTTGAACCAGTGTTCCAGTCCTGACCCTCACTCCTCCAACCCTGCCCCATTTCATGAGCACCAAATCTCCTGTATTAAACCCCTTTCTGTCTGCAATTCCTAGTGTGGTTCCTAGATCCTGTATTGAAATCTAATGGATATACATTTAAGAATAACAACAAAAAGCACTACTTATGAAGCACGACTACGTACCAGGCATTGTTCTACGTCTTCGTGTACACTGATACATTTAATCTTCTAACAATCCTGTGAGGCAGATCCCACTGTCATCTTCGTTTTTTAAGGAAAGAAACTGAAGAACAAAGAGATAAAAAACTTGCCCCCAAATTAAATAGCTACTAAATGGCAGAGGCAAGATTCAAACACAGGCACATGCTTAACCATCTCTCACAAATATAACAGGCAAATTATAACACACCTTAAGACAGCCTACCCTTCTTCCAGTGAACAACTGCAGAAAAATAAAATCACATAGAGGTAGCTCTGAAAAGAATCCTGTATACAATATAGTCCAATCCCCTCATTTTGGATCTGGAGAAACTGAGGTTCTGGGCAGTTATATGACATAACGAATAAGCTCACATCACTGATAATAAATAAAACCCAGGAATGGAATACAAGTATTTTAACACCAAATGCAGGATATTGGCACCAATGCCAACATTTTTTCCTAATTTTTAACCATTCTACGTCTCCAAAAAAATACTTGATTTTGCTGATATGTACACCTGGAGAGGTATTAAGCTTCGGAAGTCAGCAAGACTGAAACTTCTGTTGAGCCCTTTTTTGATATAATTAATAAAGGGAAAGAGGGACTGGTTACAGAACAAAAATGAAAAAGATTCTAATTAGTATTTTAAAACTCAATATTTACCAGTATATTAAACTGTATGGAGAAAGTTTGACCTAGAGCTACTACGAGTAACACATAACTCATAATTAGGTCATTTCCACTTCAATTTTCTGCCATTCCATATGGCAAAAATTATGTGAAATCTCAAAGGGTTAATGAAGGGTTGTATTTTTAAAGAGATGTACTGCATGGTCTTTTCAGCAAATGTGGTACGCATTTTTACCTCTCTGATAATTAGCAAGATGTGAAAAATCTGAACACCCCTGGGTAAAAGTGCTACTGGGCATTCATGTCCCCAGATTTTTCTGGTTTCAGTGATAATTAGAAAGCAAAAGCAAATTAACATTTTCATCTTAATAACCTCAGAATTTTTTTTAAAGGAAAAATTAAATCAAGCCCATAGATTTTTTTCCCCGATATGATAAAATATTATCACTGCTGTATTAGAGAAATGACCTTGAAGTGATCTGGATTTTGAAAACTCTTTTAAAAAGAAAACAAGGAACTGACTTTGGGGGGGTGTTATTTGTGTTGTGTTTTTTTTTGTTTTTGTTTCTTTTTGCAATTTATTTTCACAACTTTAATCTCTTGGATTGGAATTCCAAATCCCTGATAATTAAAAAGTGAATTTGCAAGGAGATAACATCTTCTCTCTCTGCCGGATTGCCCAAGTAGCAACCCGGCTGGGCAACAGCAATCATGGAAAATGGTGCATACGAGTCCCTGAATAGAAATAAAAATGCCAGCACGTGTTTATTCCTCGGCAGTAAATAAAACCCCCGTTATTCACGCTGTTTAAAGTGCGTCTCCCTGGGGACACCGATCCTCCCCCAGCATCTGCAGCATGAGTTCACACGGCAAGGCTGCAGGTAACACTGGGACGGGCACCTCCCCAAAATGCCCCGGAAACGGCTGGCTTCCCACGCCCCATCATGTGTCTGCGAAATACAATCTGGCAACTTAGACAGTTCTATACATCAGGCTGCTTGGTGTGTTGTGAAGTAACTTGACTAGGTTTTTATACAAGTGTTTGAATTCAGAAATCCGTTTATTAAGTAAACATTCATTTAGTTATATTTTAACAAACTACGTTTAACCACCAGAGCTCTGATTAACAAGGGATTAACAATGACATCCCAGACAGAAGAAAAAAACAAAAACCACCACCAACAACACAAAAACCAGTGTTGTTTCACTGAGATGTGCAGCATAATCAAGGGAAAATGTCTGATTTCCACCAGACTGATGGATACGGAAAAGACTTTGAGGATGCCCTGGTATGTCCTAGAGTTCCCTAAGTACCTGAAAAACCTAGATTTTTGGAACTGGTGCTTCTTTTTTAAAGCAACAATGAAGGAAGGAAATACTCAAGTCATCCTCAGAAACTAAATCAAAACAAAACAACCCTCAACCTGAAGAATCATACGGTCCCTGCCTTTTATATTGCCATTGCCTCAAAAATAAGAGGTTCTCTTGAGATGGCAACAGCCGTATTTCTGAGTTGTAAAAATTCAGCACAGCATGAAATTCTATTTGAGAAGAATCTTTCACCTCTTACTGCATAAACAGTAGATAATGCCACCACTCAGCTGTCTAAAGATACTTTCTGACCCCACTGGCTCTGACTCTGTGTAGTCTTTTCTTCACAAATGATGATTTTAGCCATTAGAGACAGTGCGTCCTAGTGGTGAGTTTACATCAACCTTTCCATGGGTTTAATTGCTCCTTCCAAAATCTTATTCAGTATTGTAGAAGGACTCAAATGTACAATCCCAGTTCTTATATTTAGTAACTTGTTCTGTTTACTGTTTACCCACTGAAGATCCAGGAAGTAACCACCCTGATGCTCTAAAACAAGTAGCAATTCTAAGAAATTAGTCATCAGTGATAGTGACTTGTTTGATGGTTGCATCCAAAGACAAAGACCAACAAGCCCCATTTACCTCTAACAGGCTACTCATTAACTATATTAACAACTACTTTTACCAATGAAAACCATAATTAACAGTGTGTTGGCAAATAAAAAGCTGCCAGCAAACATAGTTAAGTAATTGCAGGAAGTTAAAGTGCTTGGTTTAGCTCTTCCAAAACTTAGAGTAAACGATCATTAAGTTTGAATTGACTACACACTAAAAAAACTTCATTTGGGCCTTTTTTACCTTTTTCAACTATTGGTCTATTTCACTCCTCTTTTCTCGGTTAAATTCTTTTCAGCATTTGGTCTACCTTTGCTGCATCCATTTCCTCACTGCTTTTAACCCCTGCATCTAAAGCCTTCATTATCAACTTCCACAAAACGCTTTCTCTCTAATGTCACAGTCACTCTTTTCAAACCAAACCCAATTGCCATCTCTGTTATATATGCTATTTTCACCACACCCTTCTTCAAACATTTGCCTTTAACTTACATGACACTATATATTTGTCCAATCATTCTATTATTTCTCTGAATCTTTGCTGGTAACGTTCCTTTATCCCACACATTTACTAAGGAAGTCTCCTAAAACTCAAGCCCTGTGTCCCTTCCTTCACCAAGTTATCTTCAAAGATCATGGCCCGTGTGAACCACATGATTCTCTTCATCTCTACATCTTCCTTCTCTGGACCTTCAAATAGATGTTGTTCATATGCCTCTGCCCTTACACCGTAGACTCCTAAATGACAGAGTTGTGTCAGCCTGACAAGTAGGAACTTTAAAAACATTTAGTCGGGACATCCCTGGTGGTCCAGTGGTAAAGAATCCGCCTTCCAATGCAGGGGACGCAAGTTTGATCCCTGTTCAGGGAACTAAGATCCCACATGCCAGGGCAACTAAGCCCTCGTGCTGCAACTACAGAGCTCATGCACCACAACTAGAGAGAGCTGGAACACCGCAACAAAGAGCCCGCGTGCCACAATGAAAGATCCCACATGCCGCAACTCAGACCGGACAGAGTCAGAAATAAAAATAAATAAATAAATAAATTTTTTAAAAAAAAGTTTAGTCAACTGACTTGGAATCAGATGAACTCTGAAAACCCGAAGGCATCCTCTAATGCATGGATCTCCTTCATTAGTTGGTCTCAACACATTACCTGCACAAAATGACTTACCTCAAACCTTTCTCCTAGTTCTTAAGTTATTGAGGAATGTGAAAACAATGGATTATGCTACCAAGGTAAGAAGCTAATAATGGTACCCAGTGGCATTAAGGAAAGAGTTCATGTGCTACTCTGATTCAGCAGGCAAAGCTCTTGTAGTCTAGAACTTAATTTTTCAATCCATTCTTTTTTTCTGGAAGTGAGATATGAGAATAGCATTGGAAACTTAAGGACATAAAAGTTTCTGAATAATGACTGTGAAAGATGCCATTAAAAATGAACAAGAATTAAATAAATGTACTCAGCATTCTAGGTTTACATGACACCATGACAGTAATTCCTGACCTTCCTTCTTTCCTGCCAGACAATAGTGAATAGTTCAGATAAGACCCATCCTCTTGCCCTTGTAGAGCCTCTATCCTGCTGCGAAGCTTACATTTATTTTCCCATTAGAATACGAATACTGGAGGAGATGCTCATAAGGACACACACTTGCTATACTAAACAAACCAAAGGTTAAGGGAGAATTGTGACCTGAATGTGACTGTTCATATGCCCATTCAGTGCTGGCTGGGAACTTCCAGAGAAAAGTTGGGTGGTTTGGCGTTTATGGAAACCAAGTCGTATTCAGAGGAAGTATTGAATCTTAACCGAGCTTCCTGAGGATGAAAAAGGAGGCTGCAGACAGTGACAGTCCTCTAAGCATCAGAATGGATGCAGTAAAACTTCAAAATGCTTAAAACTGGAGGCTGGGGGAGGGGAAGGGAATGTCACACGCACACAAGAAAAACATAAGGCAGGATGTGATCATGCTGAAGGGGTACGATGTGCTCTCCAATCCTAAAGCTAAAATGCTTCCGTATGTTATTGCATATTTGGGTGCCTTTTTAAGATGAAAAGAATTCTTGTCTACATTACTGTTATTCTACATTTATATTGTACAACAGCCATAATATACCAACAGTTCCCATATATTGAATATTTTGACAAGTATCCAGCATGGTGCAAACACTCTAAATGCATTTTTATTTAATTCTGGCAACAACCTTCTGAGAAAGTAGATCTTATTCATCAATGAGTGAATATATTACTCACTCAACAAATCTTTATTGATCACCTTACCCAGCCCAGGTCTGTACAATATCAGCAATCTAGATTGTGGACATAATGGGGCCTCTCACTCTAGTGTGGTAGGATTCACAAAGTGAGTTAGTATATTTTAACTTTTGTCTTTACAACAACAAGTTAGATAAGACAGGAGCATTAATCTATTTTACTAATAAAAAATTGATAATACACACAAAAAGATTAAGTGACCTCAGTGAGAGTCAAACTCTAGCCTTCTGAATACAAGTCAGTGTTCTCATTTCATTTGTACAACCACAGAAGGCAGATACTACTATTCTCCCCTGTTTACAGATGAAGAAAAAGCAGCTTAGAAATATTAATACCACTTACTGGGTCATACAGAAGTCGTAGAGCTAAAACTGCAAAAACTTATCCATCTCCCTCCAAGCCCATTCTCTGAATTACTGCCATTGGCAATGAGTAACAAATCCTTACATGAAGCCTCTATGTTCAATACTGAAAGAATTAATGAGTGGATAAATAAATAAGCAAAATCTACCTTCGTTCCCAACGATATACCAAATATGAATTAATGTTCCCCAGTAGTAAGGAAATCATCAACAGTCAAAAGAGCCAAATACTAAATATATCTGAAGATTATAAATCTGCCAGTTTCTTTGTGGGAAGAATCCAGTAATATTTTAAAGGTTTCTAATAAAATTAGAAATGTCAAATGTTAAAGTTTATATCAGCAAAACTGTTTTTATGATATAATATTTCTAGTACATCTATAAATACTTGACATTTTTCCTTGGGATTGTATAAAAAAAATACATATTTGCTACCAAACCCTGGATTGTGCAAATCATTCTAGATTTTCCTAAATTCTACAGGCAGTCCATTCTGTTTTTATCCTTGTTCACTGAAAACAAGGATTTTGAAGATCTCTAGTTCTGAAGTGTGATGCTTGAGCTCTACTTCTGAAAATCTAATAAAAAAAAAATCAAAAGGAAAAAGGTAAGCTTCTTCAAATTGACTTATTGCCCATGTTCACCTTAAATGTTTAGTCTTTATAATCCCTCTCCTATGTTAATTTTCTTTTAGTTTTATCAATTTAGACAAATGTGATCAAGCAGAAACAAAAACTTATGTGGTATGATATCAAGTAGGCAATCAGTTTTAAGTCTTTTAGAAACCAAATGTCAGTAAGATGACATGCCAAAGAAAGCAGTAAGTCTTTTAACTGTTTTAAGTTAGTTTTGAAACAGACTAAATTCCTCTTTTAAAATAATGCATTAATACTCATTCTTCTACAAGTGATATTAATGGGCATCCTCTTAGGTCCTCTGTTTTGTCAAGTACTGCTATTGACTTTGCCATTTACAGGTTTATTCCAATGTTCAAAGTTAATGTCCTGACTGCTTCTGGTTTTCCCGTGTTAAAACGGGCAAACAATATAATTAATTGTATGCAATTTGAAATTCTCCAGAACCCATTTTAAAAACTCTAGGTAAATGATTTTATGCATATCGGCTATTAGCACAGAAATCAAAGATTGTTTTCCTTTATATCAACCTTGGAAACTATTAAAAATTTGTCAATGACAGGAAGTTTTCATTTCAGGGGCAGAACAAGTAGGAAAATTTAAGATTCCAAAGGAGGCTTTTTTTTTTTTTTTTTTAAATAAAGGAGTAAGTCAGGGGAGGGGGAATAACAAAGCACAAAGATCTAAAGGACAAGTTAGATTACTAATCTTTATTTAGGAAGTATTTTATTAAATAGTAATACCACAACCTTATATTTGTGTGGTTTCTGAAGTTTTTCAAACATTATTTTGAGTCTCACCACTATCCCACAATTTCAGGTCAAATAGCAAGTACTGTAATATCTATGCTCAAAAAATAGTAATTTTTGCTTCCATTCTCTTTGCAAAACAAAAACAAAGAAACAAAAACCAGCTCTATTCTGACCATATGCCTTTATCAAAGTTTCCCGTTCCTGAAAAACCTTTCCTCTGCTGGACTATTTGACAAGCTCCTATTCATCCTCAGAAGATGCTTAAAGGCTGTCTCCTCTGAAGTACTCCCTGCCTTCTCTTCCACTCAGAGAGTAAATCACCACCTCTTTTGTGCCACCACTACTCCTTGAGCACATTTCTACTGTGGTGCTTATCACACCATATTGCAATTATTTGCCCATGTGTATGTCTCATACATTGTGCTGTCTAACAGGGAATTTCCTCGAGGGCAACAGCTAATTCTAATTTCCTTAGCACTTAGCAGGCACTAACATACTGCGTGGCAGGAAGATGGGAAAGAGTTTCTGCTATCAAGAAATTAAATATCTGTAGCAGAAACAAACAATCCACAATCTCAGGTGACCAATGGCTCACTTTTACTTCTACACTGAGCCCCTTATTTAATCTCTGTCAATTCATTGCTTTCCCACAACTACAAAGTTTTCCCTGAAGTTACATCTAATTCCAAGTCCTTGGTGAGGGGCGTGGGAATTTTGTCCTTGAGAGTCATCTGTCCTTGCTACATTCCCAGAGACATTCCTGTTCTGGCTTTGTCTTTGGTGTCTGCTCACAAGAGCCCTCAGTCTGAGTGGGGATTCTCTCTGCTCCTTCCACGCCAAGCTCAGTCATGGGTGGTCCTTCTTCTGTCCCCAACTCATGTTGGGCAAATGGCCTTGGTTCTTTATACCTCCTTGAGCTCTCCCTGGGGGAACAGGAGCCTAAGTCCCCATTGCTCTGAGATCTGTGAAACACTTCCCGGCTTCCATCATTTCCTCTCACCAAGCCACAGAGTATAATCATCAAGATCCTTTTCAGAGAACTGCCAGAGTTTAAGGTCTCCTCACATCACCTCCTATTCGCTTCTCCAGACCCCAAACAGGAAAATATTTAGTTGGTCTCAGAGGCATGAAGTCATTGCTCTTGGTCATTTTTTTTTTTTAATTTATTTATTTTTGGCTGTGTTGGGACTTCGTTGCTACGCGCGGGCTTTCTCTAGTTGCGGCGAGCGGGTTTCTCACTGCGGTGGCTTCTCTTGTCATGGAGCACGGGCTCTAGGCACGCAGGCTTCAGTAGCTGTGGCACATGGGCTCAGTAGTTGTGGAGCATGGGCTCTAGAGCACAGGCTCAGCAGTTGTGGCGCATGGGCTTAGTTGTTCCGCGGCATGTGGGATCTTCCCAGACCAGGACTCGAACCCATGTCCCCTGCATTGGCAGGCAGATTCTTAACCACTGCACCACCAGGGAAGCCCAGGTCTTTTGTTTTGATGTACACAAATATACTTCTTAGAAAGAATCTTACTTTTAAAAATGGTTTCTGAATAGAACTATATTTTAGGTCCACCAATACAATTTTTAATCAATAAATTAAATATTTAAATTACATGATTTTAATTACTTTAGGGCGCCATTTCACTCTCAAAGTATCTCAGTTTGGTTTGTAATTATATAGTCACCCTATGTATAGTGAGTGGGTATTTTCTCATGTGCACAATGAAGAAGTTCAAGTAGATGGCTTCTCGGCTTCCTTCCAGGCCTTTTTTTCTTTTTCCCCTAATGCTAACCCAACCTCCTCAATTGATGAGGAAACTGAAGCCCAGATGGGGAAAGGATTTTCCTAAAGCCAACTAATACGGGTAAGGGACTAAAGCCCAAGCAGCACCTGGACCTTCAGACTCAGACAATTTTTGCTGTGTCAGATTGTGTATACAAAACCTCTAAGGAGCTTTCCCCCCAAAGCCATCTATAGCTGTAATAATTAAACCAGACCTGATTCCAGGAACAACTGAGTATTTCCATCTGATTATAAGGCTCAGAACTGTCATAGGAAGTTTTTTTGTTTTTGTTTGTTTGGGTTTTTTTACGTTTCAGGTATTCTATTTTAGCTGAAGATTTTAAAGAATTAAGTAAACATTGTTTATTTCCCAAGCTTCAAAGTCCTTCATGCATTACTTCTTGACTTGGGCACTCCGTATTTTAAAGGAAATGTTTGAATAATGTACTCAGCTAAATCGTCTTGACAGAGAGGTCACAACACCCCGCCTAGGACTCTAAACACATAATTAGAAATACATTTATCTCAACAAGCCCAGCCTTACTGGATCCTACAGATGAACTAATTTCAATCATTTCTAACATGAGAAATCGTTATCAGGCTATGTCTTCTTTCTGCTCAGTCTAACCCTGCATTTCAGGAAATGTACAGTGAGTGAGTTCAATCAAGGAACACTTATTAAAACTCTAGGTTGAAGCCTTTTTTCAGGGAAAAAGTCCAGCTGAGTAAACTTGAATTTTAAAAAAAATAGTATAGGAATCCACAAAGAAGTAACTAAGAAGAGAGGACAGGCGTAATAAAATTTAAAGAGAAAGTATCCATGTATCTATTTAGAAGATACATTTTTTTTCACTTAACTATTGGTTACACCTATATTCTGGTTATTTTTTGTTGTGAAATAAATTATCACAAAACTTAGCGACTTCATCTTTTATCTCACTGTCCTGTGGGTCAAGAAATCCTGCAGAGCTCAATCCAGCAATTCTCTGTTCCATGAGGAATTGACAGAGGCTATCAGTGGGATTCAGCTAGGTGATGGGACTGGTCAGGTGAGCTGGCCTTGCTCACATGTCTGGCACCTTGATACAGATACAAGACTGGACTCAGTTTGGACGGTTAACCTGAGCACCTACACCTCCGTCCAATACAGAAGGTCTCAGGGACCTTCTTACGTTATAGCTCAGGGCTCCCAGAGACAGTGTTCCAAGAGGTCCAAGCAAAACTCTTAAGGGGTTTTTTTGGTTTTTGGTTTTTGGTTTTTTTTTTTACCATCTAACCTCGGAAGTACCAGCCCATCACTACTGCAGTATTCACTAAGCCCAGCACAGATTCATGGAGAGAGGAATTCAATTTGGAGTAAAATCAAAGAATCTGTAGCCATCTTTAATTTCCCACACCTACCTTGTTCCTCTAAAGGATTGGAGATAACCTACATTTTTTAAAAAATCTGACAGAAATATTTTAAACATTTTAAAATAGCAGGTCCTTAGAAAATATGTTCTGGCCCCTGCCTACCTTTTTGACTTTTACAATCCATACAATGATGCAACCAAGTGGTGAGAGCAAGCCTTCTGGTCTCGCTCTTGATCTCCGAGAAAACGTATTCAACATCATACTTCCACCTTATCGTGTCTTCTGTAGGATTTCTGAGGTACTCTTTTATCAGATTAAGTTCACTTCTGTTACTAAGTTTGCAAACTTTTGACTCTGAACGGATACTGAACTATGACAAATGCTACTGCTGTCATCTATTGAGATTACATGATTTTTCTCATTTGTTCCTTGAACATGATGCATCACATTGATTCCATTTCTAATGTCACCTGAAATAAATCCAACTTGGTCAGGCTCTACTTACATGTCCTATTAAAAAAGCATTTTGATTCAAGTTCTAATATTTCACCTAGGGTTTTTGCATCTATGTTTATGAGGGACTGGCCTGTAGTTTTCCTGTTTTCTCATGTATTTGTCAGATTTTGCTAAGATCTTACTGAGCTAGGAGGCGGGAGGAGGAGGAGTTGGGTTTACTCCTCTTCCTTTTCCCCTTCCTTCCTTTTCCTTCCCTTACTGGTCTCAACAATTCCGCTTAGGTGGGGCCGTTAGGTGGGCTAGAGCAAGAAAAGCACCCCCTGGCAGCTCAAAGCAGGACGTCAGAGTCCCAGCAGGGTGAGAAGGGCATCCACAAAGCAGAGATGCCAGCACAAGGTGTCAGACACTGAGCAGAGTGAAGAGGTGATCTGAGTCGGAGATTAAATTTCAGCCTCTCTTCTCTTCTTTTAGACAAGCACCTGAGACTATAAATTCCCATCTAAATACCGCTTCACTGGCATCACACAACATATGTATACACACACACGCACGAAGGTATGTATTTTTCCTGATTTTTTGGTTCTATTTGTAGTCTAGTTTCCATTATGATTCTTGTGAATTATTTAGGAATGTGTGCTTTTAATTTTTCTGTATGTGGAAACCTGAATTAATTATGACATAGGCTGAGCTGCTAAAACATAACCACCTAAAAATAAATTGGCTCAAATAAAAGGATGAAGTTTATTTCCCTGTCAGAGGTAGGAGGGCAAGCCGGATGTGGGGACTGCTCTCATACACCAGTGTGTGTCCATTTTGCTGCTCTCCCAACACTTAGCGTGTTGCCCTCCTTTGAAGGGGAAGCTGCCTCACCAACACTTCATTTTGCCTCCCAGCCCACAGGCAGGGCAGAGAGAAAAATGTATTAAAAGCCATTTCAGGGACTTCCCTGGTGGTCCAGTGGTTAAGAATCCGCCTTCCAATGCAGGGAGCGCAGGTTCAATCCCTGGTCAGGTCACTAAGATCCCACATGCCACAGGGCAACTAAGCCCACGTGCCACAACTAGAGAAACGTGTGCTGCAACTACTGAACCCACACGCCACAACTAGAGAGAAGCCCATGTGCTGCAACGAAGAGCCCACACACTGCAACTAAAGATCCCGCATGCCACAACTTAAGACCCGATGCAGCCAAATAAATAGTTTTTTTAAAAAGCCATTTCCTTTTTAAGCCACATCACCAGGAAGTTTTACCAAGTACATCCACCCCAAAACAATCTCCAGACCCCGGTGCAAGGGCAGCAGAACCACCATGTTCCTAGATAAACCTTAGAGAGTTCCAGTCCTAAAGGAAGAAGGGGGAATGGATACAGGGGGATAATTAGCATTCTCTGCCTAGGAGTTTTTTTATCTTTATGTTAGCCATTTTAATTTAATTACATTGTGGTAAGAGTGTGGTCTGTAAAATCTCAATCATTTGAAATATATTGATGGCACATGGCTTCCTAAATGGCCAGTTTATGTAAACGTTTGCTGTGTGTTTGAGAAGCGTATGTGTTCAATTGCTTTACACAGTGTTTCATGTGTGTGTACTAGATCCATATTGCTAACTTTACTGTTCAGATCTTTTATATTCTGATATACTGTCTGCTTGATTGAACAATTACAGAGACAGTTGTATTAGAGTCTCCCACTATCATAGTGAGAGTCGTTGTTTTCTTTGTGCTTCTATTTTTGCTTTCCATTTTTGAAGCTACTATTAGCTGTGTATAAGTTTAGACTTCTTCTATCTTCTAGGAATTTGAATCCTTCATCAGTACAGTGATCCTCTAACATTTTTGTTTGTTTTAAAGATTGCATTTTGTTATATTTGAATAGCTGTGTCCCAATGTTTTGTGCCTTTTGTAAACAATAGTTATTTTTGTTTGTGTGTTTTTTGTTTTTAACAATCTAGTCTATAATTTTTGTCCCTTAAATGGACAGTATATTTAGGGTTATTACTAATGTACAAATTCATTTCTAACATTATGCTTTTTATTTGCTCTGCTTCTATGCTGTATTTTTTTCATTTGTCATCTTTTAGTTTGAGTTCTACCCTTCATTTTTTTTCTGTGAGTTTTTATTCTATTCCTATTCTCTCAGAGCTGTCTTAATTCAATAAGCATATATAACTCTTATAAATTTAGAATCAGTATTTTTATCTGCTTCTACATGGTATGACAACCTTTAAATGCTTTAACCTTTAGTTCTCGTCTACCTCCTTCCCAATATATTTCTGTCCATATTCTAGTTCTATCTTGTTTTTAAAACACACAGACCAGGCATTATTTTTACTTTATATAATCAGTGTTTGTTTATAATTACCATTTATTTATAAATTTCTTTCCTAGCCATTCCTCGCTTGCACTTCTGATGCTTGTTTCTGTAATAATATTTCTTACTGAAGGACAAGTTTTAGATATGCTTCAAGTTGATATACACATCCAATTTTATGTCTCTAAAAAATATATCTTGCCCTTATTCTTGAAAACTTCACTTACTGGTATATCCCTTTTTTTCCCCTTCTCTTAGCCCTCCGAAGGTATTTTTGCATTCTGCTGTGATTTGTATTGCTTTTACAAAGTCTATAACCAGCGTATCATCTTTTGTTTCTCCCTTTGGCTACTCTGTAGTTTTTCTACATAACCGCTAGGTTTACATGTCTACTTATTTATTTCTTCTCAGGGTAGATTTCCTGAATCTGAGAAAAGACATCTTCCAACAATTCTAGAAAATTCCCAGCCATTAACTTATCTTTTATTTCTCCCATTCTCCTTATTCTTTCCTTTTGAAATTCTATTAATAAACGTCTATTAACCTTTTTAAAAAATTATACTTCTCATTGCTATTAATTCTATTTGTGATTCTTTCTTCAGCTATACCTACACTTCTGTTTAAACTATCCAGTAAATTTTTCATGTCGATTATTGGAGTTTTTCCCGCATCAAGTTTATATGGCTCTTTTATTGTCTGATTGATCATTTTTTTAATAGCTCCTATTCTGTAATCTTAGATACACCTCTTTTCTCTAAACATATTAGACATTCATAGTTTATATTGTGTGAATATGAATTCTATTCTTTTCAAACTCTGTGATCCTCATTCACAGTTTGCTGTTTTCACCCAGTCATGACAGTGTGTCTCTCTTCCTTAGTTTTGTAATTGATTATAAGCTCATTTTATTTGGGAAGTTATTCACTGAATATTCTTGAGGTCTGGGTTTAACGTGTATTCCTCAAGAAGTGTTCTGCTGTAGTTTTCTCTAGGTATCTGGGAGACAATTCTCCATGAACGATCTCACATTTCTGCACAGTCAGGCTTTTTGAAATAAGAACACTGGTAAGCCCTATTAAAGGATAATAGAATAGTGAATTCTTGGGAAGCTACAGATAGTATACTGCTCCAGAGAGATCTGAAGACTTGTCTTCGCCACAGCCGTCTGTCTACATTTCCGAGTAAAGGTCTCCCTCCCACCCACAGGGGAGGATGGGCCGACATGCCAGACGTGCTACATCAGCTCCAAGTCTCATCACTTTGAGGCCCCTCTGCAGTGATGCAACCTCACCCCATGTGTCACCCTATGGGGCTCTTGCCTTAGGGAGCCAGTGCTAAGATGCTTCGTGAATAATCATCTATTCTCTGGTCCAGAATCCTCACGTTTCCTATCAGAATATCTATAAAATTCTATGGCAGTCTAACTTACCTACTTGGAAGTAAGGTAGAATCTCAGACCCTCCACAATTTCAAACTTAATACAGCCCAGGACCACTTTAAGCTAAACTTCAAGGTTTAGGGTTTTTTGAATAACAGAAATAGGGTGAACTTTGACTCCAAACTCTTCTAAGGGTTAGTTTATGGTTAGGAATCGGCAGAAGAGTTTTTTTTTTTTTTCCACCCAGAACCAGAGCTGAGAAAAAAATTCCTTTACTGTCTCTCCCTCTGTGGGTCAGATATTTTTATTCCTAGCTAACAGAAAATGTCACCTTTTGCGGATTCCACCTTTATCTTAATGGACTTCAAACTTGTACAAACCCCACATTTGCTTCCTGTCTCCTATATTTAACATATTAAAATGTAATTTCTAAACTATCAAGAATCAGCAGATATCCTTGGAACAATGCAGCTTCCTCCCCCCCACCCCGGTTCTTGCTTTCTCACAATTTATGGCCTTTCAGAATTTTCCTTACTTTTCTACCAGTGTTGTGTATATAAATACATAAAACTTCTTCCTATATTTTGCCTTTTATATTCTATGTCATTCTGCTCAATACTTTTAACCATAAATTTTACACTACTATTAACGTTATGAATCCTGATTTCTTTTGGTTTGAAAATGCCTGGCATTCTTTTCCTTTATTGTTACACTCTAATAATTTTGTGTTTTTTATAAACAGCGTAGATTTGAGTTATGTCCTGCAATTTAAACGCTCACGCTGGAAAATTTAGTCTATTCACATGTATTGCCACATATGAAATATTTATTCTTTCTATTTTTATACTGATTTTTAAAGTTATAATTTCATCTTTTTCCTTCCTTTCATTTTTTTTCTGGTTTGGTCAAACTGTTCATCATTCAATCCTTTCCTCTTTCTCTGGAAATCCTGACAAACTTGATTTTACTAATTGTTGACTGCCTGCATGAGTAATCAAATACATGTAACTCCAAAATTCCTTGAAATAAGATACCAACTCTTTTCTCCACCATGATGCAATGTATCCTAAACTGTGTCCCACAAATGTCTTTTCCTCTCCTTCCTTCCCCACTTTAATAAAATAAAGGCTCTCTCTCTTATCTTTCCCTTCTCCTAAGCATGTTGAAATTCTTTTATTTCACTCACACAGTAGGTTTTGCAGAGATCGTTTATACTTATTAAAATTTCCCTTAGAGTATCTCTCTACTTTCAGTATTATTCCTTAACACTTTTCTTCATTCATTTATATTTAATTTATTAACACAAGTGGACACACATGCACGGAGACACACAAAATAGAATGTACTGCTCACTTCCTCAACTTGACGTCTATGGGTACATCTCCTGATTGATTAAAATCTTGTCAATTATTTTCCTTAGACCCTATATATGGGTCAAATGGTAGCCATTAAGGCTCTTTCATAAATATTCAGGTTCTCTTCCTCCCAGACATGTCACAGAGTTATACCACCCTGCTCCCTTTAAATTGAGTCATGGCCACATGACTTGCTTTGGCCAATGAAATGCAAATGCTGGTGATGTGTTACTTCCAGGCTCATTCCCTTCCCACGAGTACAGTTGTCATGAAAGCATTAAAATATATCTTCCACTAACCTGGGTTCCTGAGCAGAGGCTCACACTAAGCCATGTGAAATGTACAGCAAAAATATGAAATAAGCTTTCTTTGTGTTAAGCTAGGAAGATTTGGAGATTGTTAATACAGCATAGCCCAAATTGTCCTGATTGTCATATATACTGTGAAATCTTTCACAGCCTCCAGTAGTTCTCTTTTTCCTTAACAGGAGAATGATTCTTAGGCTGGGTATAAGTTTGTTGATACAATCCTTTACTTTGTCATTTGTAAATGTTACTCCACTCTTTTGTGATTTCTGTGATTAAACATAGAAGTTTGATCTTAATCTGGTTCTTGGTAATATATGTGTTCTGTACGTCTGAGAACGTTTTATTTTCAGTTGTTTTAATTATTGCTCTTCTCTATTTGTTCTATTTTTATCTTCTAGAATGCCTAATCCATGTTGACTCCTACATTTCTTTCATATGTCATTTATCCCTTCCCTCATGGTCCTCACTCTGTATTTTTGCACTGTGCTTTGATGTGCTCCTTGAAATTTATCTTCCATTAATTGGAATCTCTACATAACCAGTCTTCTAATTATGCAGATGAAAAAACTATGGCTTTAGATCCAATAAGTTTTTGTCTCCACTGTATTTAAATCTCCTTAAGTGTTATTAACTCAAGTGTTAATCATCTCCTCCAGTAGCTCTATTACACTGGCCATGTGCTTGTTCTGCTTTTTTCCCCTCGTTTCTGAACCTCCTTTAGATGCATTACATATTACGTTTCTTCAAAGGCACACTGACAATTTTTTTTTTTTGAAGCACCCTAAAAAGCAGGAAAGCTGCAAGCAGGAGAGGGTGAAAGAATCTCTCCCACACCTCCAGCCCCGGAACCCACAGTATAAAAGCAGGCTCAGTCCTCTGCTGAAGAATCTTTCATGCTCTCTGATCCCCTATACTCAAGTCTCAGAGGCAGGAAAGTCTTAGCCCATCCATAATCCTCCTTGGCCTCTTAATGGTCAGGGAAACCATGGAATTACAGAGTTCTCCACGCACAATGGTTTTCCAACTCCAGGAATAAGCCTAATCCACCCGAAGGAAAACTCGGCACAAGTATTCTCTGAGAGTCCAACTCACACCTGAACCCAGCTGCCCACAGGGCACAGCTGCCATCCGGCTTCAGATAGGTACGAGGTTTATGGTTGGCGGATAAGGGCATCCGAACCAAGTGAGGATCATCCTTTTCTCAGCGTCTTCAACTTTCCTTATCATTCAAGTCTCAGTTTAGAAGTCACTGCCTTTAAAGAGGCATTCCCTGATCACCCATTCTAAGGAATCTACTCCCACTTCTCAATTGCTATATAATTACGTTATATTCTCTTTTATCTTGTTTACCTGTGAATGTATCTACTGACCGCTTTCTCTTGAAAGGACTGTAATCTTTTTCTTAGAATTCAGAAATTTTACTTAGAATAAATGGACTCTTTTGTTAAGTATAAACACATGGGTGAGAGCAGAAGGGCATCTACTGGTATACACTGCTGTAGCCATTGGGGTTTATCATCTGAAGGCATCAAACCATGTCCTACTGAACGATGGAGACCCTGGGAAGGCCAGAGGACTGGGTAAGCAAAGTTTGGTTAAGGTGCTCCCATTGTAACACAATTATTCCAGTTCACTGAGATGATGAGACGGGAAATCAGCCCTATCTTCAGAAAGTTCTATCTGAAATTCACCAACTAGAAATATATAATAATGTACTTTGGAAGGAACAATTTAACTATAATTCAACTTATGGTCCTGAGTCAGCCGTACCAGCTCCAGGCAAAGACATTTGCACAGGGTGCAAAAGCATTTCAAGGATAAATGAAATTTCAATTGTATTAAGAATGGAACAACAGTAAAAACATTATACTGAAATTATCTATTTTCCTGACTAGTGCCTTCAGCTTTGCTAACCTCAAATCATAAAGGACATGACAAAACCTTTTTCCAAACAGGCAGTAAAACTTATGTGTTATTTTTGTGCAAAGCATTATAAAATACTAGAAATAATAGGCTACTTAGTTGAGAAATAAAAAGTTGAGAAATAAAAATAGTTGAGAAATAAAAATCCGTCTAAAGAGACAAGGTAGATTCATAGAAAATAGTGAATGGTGCAAGAAAAAATACAGAAAATTTCTCCCAGTTAATAAGGGTCCTCTCTCAGTGAACTTAAAATTGTAAAACAGTCTTTAAAAACAAACATTTTTATATAAATAATCTTTTATATTCACTGTCGAACAAGATTAAAAGCCAGTAATTATACCACACAGTGTTTTTAAAGAGCTATAGTTGCTACAGCAACGATTTTTCAAAATGCTTCACCAATATATAATAGAGAATCTAATCACTTTTCTGATGATCATGAAGCATAAACTGTAACCCCAATTTGGTGTCTCCCAATTTATTGACATATACACATTTTAACCGCAGCATACCTTCTAATTACCTTGATTCCCAAATTCCCTTAGAGTTCACCAAAATAATATAAGTATATTCATTTACATTGTCTCCGTGTTCCCAGTTTATGTCACTCAACTCTTTCTGCAAATCTAGTAAACCACACATTATTTATTTGGCTTTTGCCACTTGTATTAAAAATGGGAACATTCTGACTCCACTCAAGTATTAATAGATTTTAGCTTCTTTCTATTTCTCAAGCGTTTTAGTGGCTTGTCTTGACATGCTTATAGAAAATGCACTTTGAAAAAATGTATTATCTGTGACTCAACCTCAGTGACTTCCTTATTAAAGCCATTACCAAACCAATACTATTATGGGCAAAAAAGATAAAGTGTTTAAAATGCAACTCTTAGCAATACTGTGCTTGGCTTTAAGGTATGCTAAAAGAAACCAAGTTATCCTTATTACTGGGGATAATTAAGGTAGCATCAGAAAAACCACCATCTAGCTAATTTATCTGCTGTCCCTCATCATTTCCCTCAATGACATCCAGGTTTCTTTCTGACAGATTTAGACACAGAGAAGTCATAAATTAGCTAAGAATCCACACGCTAAAAAAGAGAACAGAAAGGCTGAGAGAGATACTACAGCAGCAGGTGCAACTGCACTCCAGACTCTCCTGCATCTGGAAGATAAAAGGAAGAAAACTGCTAGAAGCTTTTAGACCTATCCACCAGATAATCATGATACAAGTGTGTAAACAGGGTCCATCTCAACAGCCATTCACTCAAGTGCAACGTGGCTGCCAAATTCTTCCCTCCCAGGAAATACTTTATGAATAGCAAATAATGAATTGTTTGGAAAACCTGTCTCTAAGGAGCCCATGATGTTAAGTCATGAGTATTTAGGGTCTCCCTCTTCCTAGATAAGAGGCTGCCTGAGAAATTCTGACATTTGCAGGCTCCAGAGGGCCAGTGGAGAAGATCTGAAGTGATGAATCCTGTGCACCCAGCCTTTGAGGGCGGGGGCCGGGGGGGAGATACTCTCTTTCCAAGTAACTGTGAAAGGCTCCCTCGATTTCCATTTCCAGCATTATGACAGACTGCATACCCTGAAAAACCCACCTGATTGAAAGAGCTAAAACACTGGATAAAATATTTAAAACATGCTCTGTAACAAGTGTTGCTGAACTGGCAGAAAGGGAGAGACTCTTGAGGTGCCAACAATAAAATGTAACTCAGTGGCGAGTGAGAGTTAAAGCAACTCTCCACCACCAAGTCTCCGCCCAGCTGGGGACCTAGCGCTTCCCGGCGGTGGCACAGGGCTCCACGAGGGACACTCAAGCCCGAGGCTCTTCCGAGGTGGGTGACTTCACGGAAGGCTACCTCGTTCCTCTGGAGAAGGCACCATCTCAAAGCTCATTCATCCCTCATTGTGAGGTCACAAAAAAATATAAAAAGAGGTGTAATACTAGTTTCCTACTGCTGCTCTAACAAGCTACCACAAAACTTAGTTGCTTCCAGCACAAAATTATTATTTTAGAAATCTGGAGGTCAGAAATCTAAAAGCAAGGTATTGCCAGGGATGAATTCCAACTGAAGTTTTCAAGAGAGAACTTGTTTCCTTGCCTTTTCCAACTTCTAGAGACCAACTATATTTCTTAGCTCCTTCACTCTGACCTCCTGCTTCCAACTCCACATCTCCTACTTTCTAGCTGACTCCACCTGTGTCTCTCTTATAAAGACTCTTGTATTATCATACCACCATAATAATCCAGGATAATCTCCCATCTCAATATCCTGAACAAGATCACATCTGCAAAGGCTCTTCTGCCATATAAGGTAACATTCATAATTCCCAGGGATGAAGACATGGACATTTGGGGGGTATTATCCAGCCTACCACAAGGTATCCAAGGGGCAGTTTGTCATTTTTTGAGTTAAAGGAAAATAAATCTCCTTTGACGTTTATTCTTCTTCTCAATGGTATGCAGCTTGAATGTATGCTATTGATGTAATCCAAAATATTTCAGAGGGGTTAGTTGACAGTGGTCACAAGTAGGTAGTGGCTACAACTGACTGGAAGTAGCAAATGCACATCCTCTCTGGAGCACGGAACCTCACCGCATGCCTCAAAAGCATCAGCCTGGGAAACATCTGAGCAGCTCACAGACAAGTCACAATATAAAGGAAATGAAGAGTCAGAAAAAGTCTACAGAAACAACATCCAGCAAAAATCATACCAGAAAAATCTCAAAATATAAAATCACATTTAGTATGTTAAATATTTGTTAAAAATACAAAAAAAATCATATAAGTATGAAAAAGGACCATAAAGAATACCCAAGCAGATCCTTGAAGAACTTTCGAAATAAAAAATACAATTAAAATTTAAAACTCAGAGGATGGATTAAACAGCAAATTAGACATAATTGAAAAAATAGTGAACTAGAAAAGAAATCTGAAAATATTACACAGAAGGCAGCTCAATGACAAGACACAAAAAGTACAAAAGTGATTAAGAGACAGGATGAACAAACTAGTAAGTTCTAAAATTCATTTAGCTGGAATTTAAGAGTAAATAGAATGGAAAAAAGAATACACAAAGATGTTGGCTGAAAATTTTCTAGATCTTGTGATAGAAATAAATCCTCATGTTAATAATAAATGCCAAGGGACTTCCCTGGTGGTCCAGTAGTTAAGACTCCGTGCCCCCAATGCAGGGAGGCCCAGGTTTGATCCTTGGTCAGGGAACTAGATCCCGCATGCTGCAAACTAAATGATCCCACATGTCGCAACTAAGACCCGGTGCAGCCAAATAAATATTTTTAAAATATAATAATAAATGCCAAAAGAATAAATTAAAAATAAATCTATACCTAGATACACAACAGTGAACTGAAGAGCATTACAGAAAAAGAAAAGATCTAAAAAGCAGTCAAACAGAAAAAAAAAAAACCATCTTCCAAATAATGGCCATTTGACTGATGGCTTGACTTCTCCAAAATAAGTCAGAGAGCTGTAAGATTTTATTTTAATGTGCTAAGATCAGTGTCAACCTAAAATTCCATAAGCGATGAAATTAATCTTCAAAAATAAGAGCCAAAATAAAGACATTTTCAGATATTGATAAATAAAAACTATTTATCACCAATGGATCCTTACTGAAAGAACTTCTAAAGGATATACTTCATGAAGAAGCTATATGAGCCCAGATAGAACAGTTTAAGTACAGGGAGGAATGTTGCTATGAACATTAGGGTGCATGTATCTTTTTGAACTAGTGTTTTTATTTTTTTGGATATATACCCAAGAGTGCAATTGCTGGGTCATATGGTAACTCTATTTTCAGTTTTCTGAGAAACCTCAATACTGTTTCCCACAGTGGCTACACATCAATCTACATTCCCACCAACAGTGTATTAGGGTTCTCTTTTCTCCAGATCCTCACCAACATTTGTTCTTTGTGTTCTTTTTGATGATATTTCAGTGACATGTGAGGTGATATCTCATTGTGGTTTTGACTTGCATTTCCCTGATGATTAGCCATGTTGAGCATTTTTTCATGTGTGTGTTGGCCACCTGCGTTTCCTCTTTGAAAAAATGTCTATTCAGTTCTTCTGCCCATTTCTAATCAGGTTGCTTGTTTTCTTCATGTTGAGTTGTATGAGCTGTTTATATGTATTTGATATTAATCTCTTATTGGTCATATCATTTGCAAATATTTCCTTCCATTCACTAGGTTTTCTTTGCATTCTGATGGTTTCCTTCGCTGTGCAAAAGCTTTTAAGTTTAATTAGATTCCATTTGTTTATTTTTGCTTTTATTTCCTTTGCTTTAGGAGATGGGTCCAAAAAAATATTACGCAATTTATGTCAAAGAGTGTTCTGCCAATGTTTTTCTCCAGGAGTTTTATTATAGTACCTGGTTCTACATTTAAGTCTTTAATCCATTTTGAGTTTATTTCTGTATATGGTGATAGAGGATATTCTAATTTCATTCATTCACATGTGGCTATCCAGTTTTCCCAACACCACTTATTGAAGACTTTCTTTCCTCCATTGTAGTCTTGCCTCCTTTATCATAGATTAATTGATCATAGTGCATGGGTTTATTTCTGAACTTTCTATCCTGTTCCATTGACTTATGTGTCTGTTTTTGTGCCAGTACCATACTGTTTTGATTACCATAGCTTTGTAGTACAGTCTGAAGTCAGGGTGCCTGATTCCTCCAGTTCCGTGTTTCTTTCTCAAGATTGCTTTGGCGATTTGGGGTCTTTTCTGTTTCCATACAAATTTTAAAATTTTTGTTCTAGTTCTGTGGGATTTTACTAGGGATTGCATTCAATTTGCAATTACCAAGATATGGAAGCAACCTAAGTGTCCATCAACACATGAATGGATAAAGAAGATGTGGTGTATATATATATATATATATATATATATACACAATGGAATATTAGCCATAAAAAAAATGGCATAATGCAGCAACATGGATGGACCTAGAGATTATCATACTAAGTGAAGTAAGCCAGACAGACAAACACTGTGTGATATCACTTATATGTGGAAGCTAAAAAATACAACAAACTAGTAAATATAACAACAACAAAAAAAAGCAGACTTACAGATATAGAGAACAAACTAGTGGTTACCAGTGGGGAGAGGGAAGGAGGGAGGGGCAATATAGGGGTGGGGGAATTAAGAAGTACAAACTATTAGGTGTAAAATAAGCTACAAGGATATACTGTACAACGTGGAGAATATAGCAAAATTTTATAACTATAAATGGAATATAACCTTTAAAAATTGTGAATCACTGTATTGTACACCTGTAACTTGTATGATGTTGTATATCAACTATACTTAAATAATAAAAATAAAAACAATTGGTATATTATAGGTACTGACCAATCAGAATAGATTTGCCAACCAATCAGAACTGTGCCAGTCATAACCAGTATGTCCACTGGGATCATACTGACCAGAGAGCCCTGAGTCCAGCTAGATGCTCTTTTCATAAGTCACATCTAAAACATACAGATACATAAATGTTGAGAACTGAGAAGTGGAAGAAGAGGCACTTGATAAACATCAAAGAAGAGAAAGTTGTTAGGTGATACTAGTATCAGACAAAATAGATTTTAGGACAGAAAAGCCTACCAGAGCTAGACAGGCACCATATAATTATGAAAAATACAGGAGCGTGTTGCCACTTCTGCCTTCTCACCGCAGCAAAGCTATTCATCTTGTTCCACTGAGGTCGGCAGTTTAGCCACACACGTACTCTGAGGTTTGGGAGGAATCCCTTACCAATTTGTTAATACAGCCATGGAGTTTTCCTTTTCTTGTCTTTATTAGTCACTTTGGTTTGTAAGAGGAGTTTGGGGAAAGTTTTAAAATTAAGTTGTCATCATATTCATGTTGAAATTATATTCATTTTGAAATTACTGGTTTCCTACCTCACTGTCAAATCATCTTTCCCAATAGTTTGTAGCATTTTATTTGCCCGTCACCAAGTGTCTGTCTCGTAGCACAAAGGTAGCACCCCAATCTACACGAGCTATACCCGTGACTAGAATGTACTTCCTGGGCTGAGGCTTGAGGGGGACTCCCTGAAAAGTCACTGGTCCTATGCAATCTGCTGTCTTTACTCCACAGTTCACGTGCTTGCCAAATAAGGACACATTGTACTCTGCTCTTCAGAAGGTAGTTAGCTAACAAGGAATTGAAATCCAAGAACTAGAAGGGCAAGAACAGTCTACTCTGTTTATAGTTTCCATAAAGAAGAAAAATGCTTTGTGTAGATGCCAGCAATTATCCTGTATATTTTACTGTAATGCAGGCAGCCAAGCCTGCATAGTTAAGGCAATAAAGGGAAATGAATAAATCCCCGTCCTGTTATTATCTTTCAGATCCTATGGATCTGTAAAAGTTGTCTGGGGCAAGAGGAATGTTCGTCAAATAACTTTAGAAGGAAATGTTAATGCCCCAGAAGTGCTGGGCAGCTCTGGAGCCATTTAATTCCTCCGATGCTTGCTGTGTCAATCACACTTTACCCAGTTAACAGAAGGCTCAATGTGTTTTTCACATGTGACTGAGAAAATTTTACTTTAACTTTTAGAATTATGCTGATTGACAAACAACTTCTCTAGGATTATTCCCGTTTGTAAACAATTAATCTTTCACTGCATGAGGATGAGTATTATAGAAAACCAGGTGAGGTACAAATTAATCTGTTCCAACAGAAAGTAGATCAGTAGCTGTCTGGGAACGGGGGCAGGACAGAGAGGCAGTGGGAAGGATTACAGTGAGGCACGAGGAAACTCCAGAGTGATGAACATGTTTATTTTCTCGGTTGTGATGATGGTTTCACGGATGTACCTCCGTTAAAACTTCCCAAATTGTACACTTTAAATGTGTGCAATTTACTGCATGTCGATTATACCTCAATAAAGCGATTTAAAAGAAGAGGAATGGTGGCTGGAGATGCCTCACTTTGTAACCCTAAATGAAATGACATCAGGCAATCATCATCAGTGGAAGGCTGGCGGCACCTGGGACGACTCCATCTCAGCAACACTCAAGGGAGGACACTGGCCTCTTTGGGAAACACCCAGGAACACCCTGGAATATTCTTGGCCAAAAATTTGAACCTAAATATAATCAAGCCTCTAGCCTAGAGCTAACTTCCACTTTTACGAACGAGAAACGGAGGAACAAGTTAAATGAAACAAGAAAGCAAAAACACAAATCCAGACTGTGGAACATTCTGTAAGACGAGTAACCCAATTTCTGCACAAATCGATGGCTGAGAAAGAAGGGGCTTAAGGAGGAGAAGGGTCTGCTCTAGATTAAAAAGAACAAAAAAAAGGCTTAAGGGATTTAACTAAATGCAACCTGTAGAATTTATATTGAGACACTATTTCCCCAGGCTTTGGGACCACTGGAATAATTTGATTATGGACTGGGTATTAGATAATACCAAGGAGTTGTTGCAAGTTTTGTTATGTATACTACATACTATGTAACATGGCATGTAAGAAAATGTCCTGGGAGTTCCTTGGTGGCCTAGTGGTTAGGATTCCAGACTTTCACTGCCGTGGCCCAGCGGCCCGGGTTCAATCCCTGGTTGGGGAACTGAGATTCCACAAGCCACATGACACAGGCCAAAAAAAAAAAAGAAAGAATGAAAAAAGAAAATGCCCTTAGATTCATTTTTTAAGACATAGGTATGAATAACATGATGTCTGAGATTTTTCTTTAACATACTTAAAAGATTAAAAAAAAAAAGAAAACCAAAACAAAAAGGTAGATAAATGCGGCAAAGTCTTGATGATCGGATAGATCCGGCTGATAGCTAGGTGTTTCTCTCTATACTCAAGTTATTTTTGTGTTTGTTTGAAATGTTCAAAAGAGTTTAATGAAATCAATTTCTTCATGAAACTGAGAATTCACCATTATGAAATTATCTGAACTCTTCAAGAACATATATAGCCGCCTAGATTGTTATACTGAAATTCTGACTGACATACCATGCAAGTAAAGAATACTTGAATTGCCATTACCGTATTCAATTGCTGTGCTGACCTGAGAACACGTAACAGTGTGATCACAGGAGAAGTTCAACAATCATTGCCCATAATGAGCATAAAAGCCTACCGTTCAACAAATGTACTCTCATGCATGTCAGTAGTAATACCTGCTCCCAACTTTTAACTCCTACTGCGTGCCAGGCACTGTAGTGGGCACTCACATATATTATTTCTGACTCATCCTACAATCTTAAAAGGTTGCTGTTATTATCACCACTTTACAGACAAGAAAACAGATTCGGAGAGTAACTTGCCCAAGGGCACACTTCCCAGGTCTCTTTGAATACTAAAACCAGAGTCATTCCACTACCCACAGCCTAAGAATCATGCCAAACTTTATTTCCTACAAATGTACATGTACTGAATTCTAATACGATTCCTGCCAAAGAAATAAACCAAGATGACCCACTGGCAGGAGGCTGCAAAAAGTTCAGTGGATTTTGATCCATTTTCAAATTTGTCCGAATGGACAGCGCAGTATTGTGTGGTGTCCTGTCACCAGTCCTACCTGGATTCTAACTCCAGCTCTGCCACTTACAACCTAAGTGACCTCTGGCAACTTAACTCCTCTGAGTCTCAGTTTTGACACAACTGAAATGTGACAGTAATACCAAAAAGGGCTACTGATGAAAAGCTCCTAATTTAGTGCCTGGGACATAGCTGGATTCTAAATGTGAACACCCTTCTCTCACCCACCTTTTATGATTTGTGCATAGAGAAAAATTCCGAATATAACTTTCTTTGAAGGCTAACCCTCATTGCCGTTAGCGAAAAAGAACCATCTACTGCCTGATATATTGCTTTTCTTGGCCCAAGGCATGGTTGCCGTGAATCTTTCCATATAAAATTCTATGTTTTAACGTAAACATGATACGTTAAGTCAGGACTGTACTGCTGTTCTCAAGAGTGGTTGGCAGTGGGCAGCAGCATTTACCTTCAACACACTGTCACTTAAAAAGCTGCTTTAGGAGAAACTGCTCCATCTGCAGTGTTTGCATCCTGCCTTGCACCCTTCCCCATCAGCAGACACTTCGGCTAAGTCAGATAAACGCTGCTGCATACTGGCTTTATCCACTGAGAGTCAAGATAGCCTTGACGGGTGGAAAAAAATAGCTGACAATCATTTGGAGGAAGACTTTTTTTTAATTAAAGGCTTTTTATTATGCTATACCTTATGTAGCATTGAGTTTTGGTATCTAAGATTTTAACCTATACATACCCTTCCAAAGACCTCTAGATGTTTTGTGAGTTAATATTTAGACCAATATTCCTCCATGGGAAAACACCCTGAGGATGAAGACTATTTGATTGACAGATTCAAAAAGAAAATATATATAGCCTTATAGAGAAATATTTGTGAGCTTTATTTACTAGTAACCCATGATGCTCAATTTGGCCAAGAAGTTAAAAGTAAATTACTTTAAAATAAATCTAGGACATCTACCACTCTCATCCCTGAAGAAGTACTCATGTTCAAAATATATCACATTTTCTGCTTTTAATTAGTTGCCATTTTGATGTCAACCTCCAGACAGCATGAAAGTGATCAGCTTACAGAAAACTGAGCATGACAAAAATCAAGGCATCTGAAACACAAAATGTCACCTTCTTGACTTTTGAAATTCCCAGTTCTTACTGTCATATGTAGAATGGGAAGCAGAAGGAGATGAAAGACAATCACAAACTCCCCTTCCACTCTCAAGAAAGGCTCTCCATTTTCCCAGCTCCAGTAAGCCGGCCAACAGAGGTTTCGCTCAGGAGAATTAAGACCTGCTATATGCAGTGAGTAAATCTTACAAGTTCTTTAAGGGATGCTCAAGAAACCTGGATATGTTATTTAGCCCTAACAGCTGCCAATATTTATACCTGAAGTCATCACTCACCAGGCACTGAGAAAAATCAAGATAAGACAGACTTTTTGAATTGCAGACAGTGGGTAGGATAAAGAGTTTGCATGTTATATGGACTGATACCCCCAGAGTAAATTGAAGCCCCTGTGGATTTCTGTAGACTTGGAAAATAATCCCATGGACCTTAGTTATACACAATAGAGAGGAATACAAAAACAATGGTGTAGAAATCCCATGATGAAATGTGTTACGGAAAAATTTTGCAAACAATATGATGGAGAAAGGGAACACTCAAACTGTAATCATTCGTTCATCACTGAAAGAGTGGTTGTCAACTTCTATGTACACAAAAATCATAATGGCAATGGGTGGTTATTAAAGATTTTGAATCTAGGAAGCCAGCCTCAGAGGCTGTGACTTAGAAAGCCTTGGAAAGGACCCTGGGAATCTGAATTTTTAATAAGCACTGCAAGTAATTACAACGCACATGGTCTGAAAACTGTATTTTGAGAAACACTTCAATAAAGGAGAGGGGCTTCCCTGGTGGCGCAGTGGTTGAGAATCTGCCTGCCAATGCAGGGGACACGGGTTCGAGCCCTGGTCTGGGAAGATCCCACATGCCGCGGAGCGGCTGGGCCCGTGAGCCACGACTACTGAGCCTGCGCGTCTGGAGCCTGTGCTCTGCAACAAGAGAGGCCACGATAGTGAGAGGCCCGCGCACCGCGATGAAGAGTGGCCCCCACTTGCCGCAACTAGAGAAAGCCCTCGCACAGAAACGAAGACCCAACACAGCCATAAATAAATAAAATAAATAAGTAAATAAACCCAAAGTTTAAAAAAAAAAAAAAAAGCTGAAATATTTTAAAAAAATAAAAAAATAAAGGAGAAAAAGAAAAAAAACACAAACTCGACTCTCAGAAACTAGAAAACCAGATAAAACCCCAAATTTCACATACATATGGAAGAGCTGCCGCTAGCAGTGAAAATCAAAGCACTAAGTCTGAGGAAGCGAAGTGGGGAGCAGAGGCAGAGCTCAGAGAGAGCCATCACAGTCTACTTCTGAAAGCTGAGGGACACATACTGAGGTGCAAAATCTAAGTCCCTTTTTTTTGTTTTTGTTTTGTTTGTTTTTGGCCACAGCGCACGGCATATAGGATCTTAGTTCCCCAACCAGGGATTGAACCCAGGCTCCCTGCAGGGGAAGTGCAGAGTCTTAACCACTGGACCGCCAGGAAATTCCCATCTAAGTCCCTTTTTTTGAAAAGGAAGGGCAGGATGTAGAGGTAAGTGCCAGGAGTTTACTGGACTGGATATGGCTCTAAAGAAGAAAGAGGATAGAGCCCCTTAGATGAGCTAGATCTGAAAGCAGTACTGGCTGCCAGGAGGGAAAGAGAAACTTTGAAAAGGGGAGGAAGTTCCCTAACCACCTATTTATGCTGACTTGCAAACAGTAAAGTTTAAGCAAACTCACACACATACGCATATAAAAATGCTGGATGAAAAAAATTCCACCTAATCTTAACAGGGCCTTGACCTCTCCCCAGTTTAATCATCCTGCAACCTCTGTTCCAGAAAACCGTCACCTCTTTCAAATAGAATAATTAGAAAGCAAATCAGGATCTACTGAAAGGTGTCGTAAGAAAAAAGGAACAAGAAAAACAAGAAACAGCTCTCACTAGAAACCATTGGCCATGAAGCAGATGAAAACTGCCACCAAAACTTTTGCCATGGATTTTTAAATCTTAGAAAAGCAACTGCCTCTAAGAAATAAGGGCACAGTGCAGAGATGAAAGACTCATGTAGAGATGGAGGAGAAATTAGGGGGAGAGGAAACATGACTAGCAGAGTTAGAGAGTGAGAGGAGAGGGTCTGGGGTGGTAATAGCACCATGAGAGAAGTTGAAGCAAGACTGAAAGAATCATAAGGAGAAAGGACACAGTTGAAAATACAGAAAGAGATATAAAGAGTAGAAATGAGAAAGTAAATAAAATGAAATGCAAGTAAATGTTGTAAAAGAATTAGAAATAAAATGACAGTTACTATGGGATGGCATAGGCATAACTTGCTACTCAAAGGGGGAGAATACAAGGTAGAGCTGAGCACTTAGAGCCCTAACTTAAGAATGTCCATCAACAGATAAATGGATAACAAAGATGTGGTATATATATACCATGGAATACTACTCAGCCATAAAAAAGAATGAAATAATGCCATCTGCAGCAACATGGATGGACCTAGAGATTACCATACTAAGTGAAGTAAGGCAGACAAAGACAAAATCATATGATATCACTTACATGCAGAATCTAAAAAAATAAAATGATAGAAATGAACTTATTTACAAAACAGAAACAGACTCACAGACTTAGAGCATGAACTTATGGTAACCAGGGGAAAGGATGGGGGGTGAGGGATAGATTGGGAGTTTGGGATTGACATGTACACACTGCCATATTTAAAACAGATAACAAGGACCTACTGTATAGCACAGGGAACTCTGCTCAATACTCTGTAATAACCTAAAATCAGAAAAGAATTTGAAAAAGAATATACATGTATATGTATAACTGAATCACTGTGCTGTGCACCTGAAACTAACAACATAGTTAATCAACTACACTCCAATATAAAATAAAAAAAATTTTTTTTTTAATTCCTGAATGAAAAACATGAAGGTATACTGAAAGGGTACATCATGTCCCAAAACAAACTAACCCAGAAGAGCAAACATCAGAAATAGTCTAGGAAAGTTTGTGTACTTTAAAGATAATGAATCATGTGTGCAGCCAAGAAGAAAAGGTCAAGTTCTAAGAGGACAATAAAATCAGGCTGGCCTCCATCTTCTCCAGATATATTCAACCTTGGAAGACACTGGGACTGTTCACACAAATTCCTGAAGCACGGAAGTATGAATCAAGAATTTTATACCTAGCCATATTTGTTGTGATTTCTTTTGCCTATTCTAAATAAGCACCCCATTTTACAAGTACCATTGAAAAAATACATTTGTGTTCTTAAAGAAGATTCCCAAAATCGTGTAAGCTTGCCAAAACCTGGAGCCCACATCAGCAAGACAGCTTACCATGAGAAACCCTATATCTTTTCTATTGAAGTATAGTTGATACACAATATTGTGTTATTTTCTGGTGTACAGCAAAGTGATTCAGTTATTCACATATATATTCTTTTTCATATTCTTTTCCATGATGATTTATTACAGGATATTGAATACAGTTCCCTGTGCTATACAGCAGGACCTTGTTGTTTATCTATTTTATATACAGTAATTTGTATCTGCCAATCCCAAACTCCTAATTTATCCCTCCGCCATCCCCCTTCCTCTTTGGTAACCATATGTTTGTTTTTTATGTCTGTGAGTCTGAAGCAACCCTACATTTAAACATCTGCCAAAGCACACACCAGCTGTCTCTGCCAGCATGATGGGTTCCTCTGCCATTCCATCCACCAGACCTCTTGAGAAGGATTCTCATTGGCAGAACCAAAACAGAACCCTGCTGGCAAGAGTGTCTGGATACATAGTTTTCTGAAATACAAGGGCTAGCATAGAAAGGAGCAAAAATGGTGCAGAACTGCTTAAGGAGAGCCCCGAAGAATTAGGTCAACTACCCAGAAAAACATCACAGGTCTAAAGACGTTTTCTTCTTCTTACCGTCTCTTAAGATCAAAGAAAATAGTGTTATCAAATGATGATAAATTAGTGTACCTACATCTTTTAAATTATAGGTCACTTAATCATCCAACTCAAATTCATGTTTAAGATTCATCACAAATATCAGCAATAACAATAAAAATATCAGTGACGCATTAATCATTCTTAAAAAACTAGGGGCACATAACCATTACGGTGAGCAAGTAAACACGGAAGGGTGCCATCGCGTAGCAACTATATCCTTTCCCACAACTATTCCTTTCTCCCTAAGGCTGAGTGAAATCTCAGGTGAAACCCAAAACTGTCTGGGTTACTCTTCAATAACAAGAAGTTACATCTAATCCCAAGGACATTCCCAGCTCAGTATTTACATTTTCCAGTCTCATGTAACAGCAAACTTCAGTTAACTATAAATTTCTTGCTATATATTGAATTTTTAAATTCTTAATTGTTGGATAGGAAATCATTAATATGGCTCAAATACATAAATAAAATTTTAAAAAATTTTTAATAAAAAATAAAAATAAATTTCATCCCAAACCTGCCTGGCTCTGTCCACTTTGAGCCAGAAGCCAAAGATGGCAAAGGGAAGGGCAAGGCAGTGTCTGCAATTCCAGGGCTTGGGCTTCTTCTCCTTCACAATTTAGAGCCAACTGTGGCTTCTGACCCTCTAGGGTTAGCATGAGGGAGGGAGAGGGGCGAGTTGGGGGCACAGCATAGTTCTTGCCTGGTACCATCATGATCTGGAAGCAGCTTCTGGGCTTAGATGGTATCTAAATCTGACATTCTCTCTTGGAACATACCGTCAATCCTTTGGAGACCTTCTCATCACAAGGATTCTCACACCAGCTTTTCCGTTAATACAAGTTACGTCTCTCTGGCCAGGTGCTTACGGTGGGGCAAGGTGACATCACTTACCCCTCAGAGACAGTCCTCTCAGACAGCATCCTTTTCAAAATGGCCCTAGGCCAACACCTTCACCATGTAAGAGTGCCATCGTAGAGGAGCGGATCTGAGTATTTCCAATTAGTGTGGTCTTCATATTCTAAAACAGAACTCTCAGACTTTTGTGCAAACAGACTTCCTGAAGGTTGTATTTTTAAGATTCCAAACACTAAGACTGTTAGTTGGTGGGAATGAGGCAGGAAAGATGCTTAAGAAGAAAGACCATTGGTCATAAGCAGCAGGAGGATGTGGGTATTTGGGGCCAAATCTGGGGAGATGGAACAGGTCTCCCATGTGAGAGCAGCATGCAGTTGGGAGGCCTACAGGACCTTCAAAAGAATTCACATACACCTCACAGTTGGACAGCAGCCTCACCAAGGCCCTCCATGGCTAGCAAGTCACCCAGAAAGGCAGTGCCAGTGACCAGTGACACAAGATGGTCTCTGTCTCCCAATTTCACACCCACATCCACCCCACATCCACCCTCCCCAACACACAGGACATTTAACTAGAAGCAAAATATGTCTCTGACCAGGCAATACCCACCTCCCAACCTCAAGATGCCAAAGTTGGAGGAGAAACACAACAGATCGTGTTGCCACCCCACTCGAGGTCCCCCACCAGGCGAGGGCAGCAGAGGAAACGAGATTTAAATCAGGTAACAACAGGAACCATCACAAGCACACAGAGTAATTATATTCCAGGTACTGTCCTAAGTGCCTTATGTGTCTTACTTTCATCCTCAACGACTACGAGGTAGATGCAAGTGCTCTTATGTAAAGAACAGGAAATTGAGGGCAGACAGTTTAGTCTACACACAGCTACTGGCAAAGAACAAAAAAAGTTTCTAGCTCTGCCCCAGGAGTCTATGTTCCTAAGCCCTACCCTCTACTAAAGGAAAAGTCAAGTTCTAAACAGGCAGGACTGGACTTCTACCAACTAAAATTAGTTGGGGAAGCAAGTAGACCTGCCTGAGATATCCATACAAGACAAGAGAGGGAGACTTGAAAGCAATTAGGGGCTATGAATGAACAAGAATAAAAATTCATACTGAACGGAGACTCTTCAGATAAAGCCACGTCTCAGCCTAGATGGCAAATGGGCAAGACGGGCTTTCCCAGCCCCGACCTTGCTCTTGTCATCCCCACAGGTGCCGTCTGATTTTGGAGCGGTCAACCATGGTCATAAATCTGCTGGTCCAAAACCAGCCTCTGTGATGCCAGATGTCTGCCTGAATCTCTACCTGCAGCCTTTTCTCAGGTCCCTTCTTGCTCTGACACCTACTCCCACCCCAGGTGCATCTCCTCAATCCTGTCACCTTGCTTAGACGCCACCTGATTGCCTGTCACCTTCCTCTGCAGCCCCATCTTTTCCTGCTGTGTCTAATTTTCAGGCCCCTCCTCCCTCCCTAAACTACTCTATCGTATCACCTCAAGTTCTTGACCCTATCATTTTATATCTCCAATTTCCTCTCCTTTTCAATGCTGAGGATTCTGGATTTACTACCCATCAGTCTATACCATAAAAACACTAGAGAACTAGAAGTGAAGACAAATTTGGAAGTCAGCAAAGAGGACTCGACCGATTAAATCCCAGCTCTGGAAGTCAGCAGGACTTGTGAGCAGTAAATAAGAGCCCAAAGACCTCTCCCAAGACCCGGTACATCAGGCAGACACCGCAATTCCCGAAGCTTCGCTTTTATGGTTGCATCAGAAGCAGATTTGCCCTGAACGCTGGATGCGCCTTAGAGCACACCTCTAACACAGAGGCCCAGCCCCTCAGAACTCTCCAGTTGTATTTACACAGAAAACGCACTAAAGGGAATCGCCCTCAGCTCACTGACATGCACGCATATGTAGGGTGTTTACTGTTTTTCGTTAAATTATGTGCAGTTCTGGACTTCCCTGGTGGCGCAGTCGTTAAGAATCCGCCTGCCAAGGCAGGGGGACATGGTTCGAGCCCTGGTCCGGGAAGATCCCACGTGCCAAGGAGGAACTAAGCCCGTGCGCCACAACTACTGAGCCCACGTGCCACAACTACTGACGCCCGCACATCTAGAGCCCGTGCTCCGCAACAAGAGAAGTCACTGCAACGAGAAGCCCACGCACCGCAACTAGAGTAGTCCCCGCTCACCGCAGCTAGAGAAAGCCTGCGCGCAGCAACGAAGACCCAACGCAGCCAAAAATAAATAAATTTTTTAAAAAATATGTACAGTTCTGGGACAACTATAGGAATTACAGCTTGTCTACTACTTCTTGAAACCAAAAGCCTGTCGTGTCTTCTTAGAGCCCGCCCCCACGGAGATACTATGGAAATTGGCTTCTGTTTTAAAACCACTCTTCTGATATGCTCAGTACCCAAACTCCTTCCCCCAATATCCTTTGTTACAGCTCATACCTGAAACCTATATGTGCATCCTAACTCAGGACATACCTGGGGTGTCTGAATTTGCATCATCATGTTAGGAAATCTTTCCTGTAAGGACATGTACAGGCCTCATGGCTTATTTCCACTAATTCAACACTAAAGATGTCCTCCTGCAGCGCAGGTCCAGCTCCGTTCATTAGGAAGTAGGTCACCTGGCTGCCCTACTGAGTTCCCCACCGCCAGTCGGGGACAAGGCAGAAATGACTCAGCATTCAGCCTGGTCTAAAATGGTCCAGAAGTCTGCTTTCTAAGGCAAATGCCAGTACCCTCATAGCTACACCTAGACTTTTCACAATACCTACAGATAAATGCATTCCAACCTCATTATGGAGCTATCAACTGGAGCCAAGTACTTAAAATGTGTATTACATCAGGAACATGGTATTTCCCTTTCCAAACAGTAAGTTATATGCTTCCTCATAAATAAAGCAGACATTAAAATAAACGAATTGGTGATATCTCTTTAATTGTACCACAGAGTAAATATTGAGCACTGCATCCCACATCTAACAAATTAGCATCGCCAATTTGGCAGAGAATTTTAGCTTTGCGATTGTTCTGTGTAACTACCATTTCTTAGGCTCTAAGGAGAAAAAAGCAGACCCCACTATGCCTCTCAGAATATGAGTCAGTGATAAAGATCCTTTGCCTTGATATGTGCACAGCAGGTCCTGAACTGCTGAAACTCTAAGGAAACTTCTTGAATACGCTGGTTCTCTCCACGTGATTTTTAAGACATGCAATGCACTGTTCCTTTTATCATAAGCTATCTGAGCCATAGCTCTTATCTCATAAAGATTCTTGCCAGTGCAACATAACTCAGTTTATGACCTGAAGGGCGTGCAAATAATTCAGATGTCCATATAAACGGAGTTATTACAAACAACTTCAGATTTTAAGTGATTTTCACAAACATTGACCCAAATCCTAGTACATTCCTGAAAATTGCCATTTCTTTCTGAAAATAAACAATGTATGCCAGTCAAGAAGAAAGAAAGATAACATTAAAGGAAAAAAGTACAAGCGAAAAGTCTCATGATATTTAGAGTTATTTTACTGGTGTCAGGTAATTACACAATATGTATGAAGGAAGAGTAACTTATTTGATGGTTAGTAAGTTTCATTAACATTACAAGGTAAACAATGGAATAACTTACCATTCTAAGTTATCTGTTTAGATGAAGTGAATGTAGCCATGCCTTAGGAAAAAGGATACCTATTAAATACAATCTGAGGATCTCTTCCAGGTTACAAGTACATATCCTTATCTACTTGGTTCATTCTTAACTACTTCTTAATTTTTTTTTAATTTTCATTGGAGTATAGTTGATTTACAACATTGTGTTACTTTCCGCATATATATATATCCACTCTTTTTCAGATTCTTTTCCCATATAGGTCATTACAAAGTATTGAGTAGAGGTCCCTGTACTATATAGCAATCCCACTCCTGGGCATATACCCAAAGAACACCGTAATTCAAAAAGACACATGCACCCCAATGTTCACTGCAGCACTATTTACAATAGCCAGGACATGAAAGCAACCTAAATGTCCATCAATAGATGAATGGATAAAGAAGATGTGGTATATGTGTGTGTGTGTATATATACACACACACACACACACACACACACACAATGGAATATTACTCAGCCATTAAAAAGGAATGAAATAATGCCATTTGCAGCAACATGGATGGACCTAGAGATTGTCATACTAGGTTAAGTAAGTCAGACAGAGAAAGACAAATATCATATGATATCACTTATATGTGGAATCTAAACAAATGGTACAAATGAACATACATAATACTTTGTGATTTAATGATGTAACTAGTCCAGGAGCCTTTGGCGCACACTGAGCCTGTCAGCTTACACGCGAAACAAGTGCACTTGGACAGTATCCCTCCCTAGCCTCCCATCAGAAGACCAGGACAGGAAAAGCTGCTCCAGCAGCTCTCAGAGGTCATCTTGAGAGAACAGGGATCTAGAGACTCCTGATCCATCTGGTTTACAAACAGGGCTTCCATGGAAGCATGCACCTGAAGAAAGTTTCCAAAACCAAAATGGGTTCAGAAGCACTCTGGGAGTGAAGTAAGTCGGAAAGAGAAAAACAGATATCATATACTAATACATATATGTGGAATCTAGAAAAACGGTATAGATGATCTTATCTGCAAAGCAGAAATAGAAACACAGATGTAGAGAACAAATGTATGGATACCAAGGGTGAAGCGGGGGATGGGATGAACTGGGAGATTGGGACTGACATACATGCACTGCTATGTATAAAATAGGTAACTAATGAGAACCGACTGTATAGCACAGGGAAAAAAGTTTTTAATAAATAAAAATAAAATAATTGTGTTGTCTGGAAAAAAAGAAAAGCACTCTGGGTGTTGAACTCAACCGCTTGGTAAACATTGCTGCTTCCACTTTCTCCTTCACCTTTGTCTCCTCTCCCCCCTCTTCTTATTTACCACCATAGGTTGGATCAAGGCAATTATACTTAGAGATAAGTCAAACACCTGACCCTAAAACCCTTCACCCCCTGGGTTACCCCCTTAGCAGGACGGCTTACTGTAACCATCTTACTACTTTACCAGGATGGCTTGATTCACATTTCTGCAGTTAGGGTTTTTATTGAGAAAATTCAAAGATAAATCAATGGTACAGCCAGACATAAAACATTTAGTCATCAAACCTATATTAATGTTCAAAGGACTAAGACGTTTTAAATTTTTCCTATTTTCCTTCGTATTACTACAGAAAATTTTACATTGCTGATACCTATCGTTAAATAAGATACTTGGCTCATATTTCACATTAAAACATTTCCTAAAAATGTTCCCTTTTAAGAAAACTTGTATTAGTCCACTTAAATATCCTTTCAAAGGATTAGTATGCCTGTGTTAATACTGGTATAGTACTATGTAGGAATACTACGTATATACACTAAGAGCTTGAAAAAATATTCTTCCTCACAATAGTTTATATATATCAAGGTGAGTGAGAAATGATTTAAAATGTGTGACTAGAAATTGTAAGATTATTAGAATAAGCTTCCTATGCCTTTCACCAATAGAACTCACTGTTTAGATTGAATTCTAGTGTGTGATGAGTTCTGAACAAAATTGCCACTTCTGAGTAGAAAGTACAAACGATTCACAATTATTCCGTATATAAACGTTTGAAAAGCTGAACACTATATTAGAAATGTTATCTAAAATTTCAGACATGATATCTAGGATTTAAGATCATGATTATCACCTACAAGACATCAAAATAAAAATTAAAGACTAAGAGAGCTTAATTTCCACCATAAACTTTTAAAGAAAGAGCTCTAAAATGGAGAAATAAATTTCAAGTAACAGAAAAGCTATCCCTAAAAACTTTATTATTTAAAAAGGGACTTAACTACGTATTGGGTTGGCCAAAAAGTTTGTTTGGGCTTTTCTGTACAATTTCTGTTAGATATGAAAAACCAGAACGAACTTTTTGGCCAATCCAATACTTAGCGAGCCCAGGAATGGGTGGGTCCAGGGGCCCATATGTGGAGAGTCACTGTCTTTCTCTCCTGTCTGTGCTGATTCTACTTTCAAGTGGGCTTTCCCAACAAGGTGAGAAGGATGTTAATTACAACTTCCAAGCTCACGGATGACCAGTTCTGCAAGCGCAGCAGAAAGAGGGCACATTTTCCTCATAGTACCAGCAAAGGTCTAGGGGGGCCTCTGATTTATCCAGGCCAGGAGTTGGAGGTAGCATCTGTCCCATCCAGGCCACGCGGACCAAGAGCGAGCAAGATATGTTCTTCCAAAGAGAAATCCGGTCCTGCTACCACCAAACAAGCACAAACAGCTGACTTCTCCTACATGAAATTGAACGGGGTTCCCGAACCCAATTCCCAAGTGTGTGGAGTCTTCCCAACATCAATTAGCAATTCCCAAATCCCAGGAGGATGTCAACTCAATTCTAACACTACCTACCCAGAGATAGAAGCAGATTCCACAGGCCAAGAGCTCAACCCCACGAGACCACCCTCCACTTCAGGCGCCAGTCGCAAGCCCTCCCTGTTACCTGATGTTGTGACCAATTGGCTACAAGCTCAAGGTTTCAGTGATTCCCTCTTCAAGCACTTTACTAGAACAGTGCACAGAACTCGGGAAAACCTCTTTACTCACTAGATCACTCATTTTTATTACAAAGGATATTAAAGGACATGAATCAACAGCCAGATGAAGGGACACACAGAGCGAGGTCCCCACCAAAGGAGCTCCTGTCCTCCTGGATGCTGGGGCCTGGCACGGTGCCATGCGGAAGGGTTCCGGTTCCCCACTGTGGAAGCCCTCCAAAGGCCAAAAAGTGTTCTTTCAGGTTTTGATGGAGGCTTCATTACACAGACACGATTGACTAAGTCATTGGCTAACAGCAAATGATTCAACCTCAAGCTCCTCCCAGAAATCAGGAGGTGGGGCTGACAGCTCCAACCTACTCATCACATGGTTAGTTACCCTGGCAACCAGCCTCCATCTTCAGGTGCTTCTGAAAGCTACCTTATCCACAGAACAAAAGATACCTTTCACACACCTAGGAAAGCCACGCCCCCACCTGTGTCCTGAGGAGGGGTCCTGGCTGCCCGTATTGGGGGGCTGCCTCCTGCCCCGACATGGATGGCACGGCAGGCGCAAGCCAGAACCAGCAGGAGGTGCCAGCGCCCTGGGAATCCCTGCTGATCCCGCCCAAGGGCCAAAGGTATCAAGAAAGTGCTGTCCAGACTGAAAAACAATCCCAGGAATTCCTACAATTCCTGGATTTAAAAACAACACAAAACAAAAAAACCCATTCATAGTCCTAAACAGTTGGAACCTATCTCCTACATCTACCAAGACAAAGAAGTTTCTTTGTTGGAATATGGAGAAGACTGTGATACAGGAAGATATAAACCTTACCTGCTAGCACCCCACATGTGGCAAGGATTCCATTAAGATAATACCACTGTGAAACATTTCCATTTTTTCATTCTATCTTTTTACAATACATACCTAGCACTATGAAACAGTGTTAGTACTTAGCAAATTATTTGTACTCCTAAGTGTTTGGCAGATGCTTCGTTATACTTTTCTAAAACTCATTATCACCATTTTCTCACTTTGAGTCATTGGGACCCAGCTTTCTCTATTCAGGATACTGAGTTGAGATCCACGGGGCTATGTATAACTAGTCTATTTACCTCAAAGTAAGTGAGGCTATGTCAAACAATATATCACAAATTCTTTTTTCTCAGAAGTCTGAAAACTGTCTAACAAATCATCAGAAAGCCTGTGAATCTATGCTTTTTGCACAGGTTGCACTTTTTACACTGGTCCATATATGAGACCACATCCCTGCCTCATATGTGGGTAAGCAACATTAACATGGACTCGAGTGACCACATTGATTCTGAGCCTGAGAAAGGCCACCTTTCCAAAACCAGTTCCTACACACGCTTGAAATCTTACCATTGGAGATTCACTCCTTCAAAGCGAGGCCTTGGATAATTGAGAAAAAAACAAAAAACAGAAGCCCTGGACTACAGGAAGAAAGAAGGAACTAAAAGGGAAGTTGAAGCCACACCAAGTACTTCATACCTTCCCTTAGGTCAGGCCTGACCGCCCCTTCCATTTACATCCATGAAAGCAAGCGCAGCCAGAGCACAAGAATCGGGGAGCGGTCAGTAAAACACGACATCGCCCCAGCACTGACCAGTACCAATTCCCAGGCCTCGGCCCAGAGTGGAAAAGGGCGCTGCAGGCAGCTTGGGACTGTACCTATGTCTGGATGCTTTTGAAGACTGACAATGAAGTGGTGGGTTTTCTACCAAAAAAGCGCAAAAACATCACTACAATAGCACCTAAAAAAAAAATGGAAGGCCCTTCATATGAAACTTTACTACACATTTTAAATTTCTTTCCAATAAATTACATAGTGAAATACAAATTTACAGAGATAGGTAAACACATGATCTTTAAGAACGATACCTTTTGGATACATCCTAGGAAACTTTTTTCCTTGAGCTTCTGTTTTCTTCCTCTTACCAAATAGTGCCACTTATTAGTCCTGTGCATTGTTCTGTACCAATAAGTTGAGCAGGTGACACATGCAACTGGATTATTAAAAATCTTATTTTCCCCTGATTATATTATAGTTTCCAACCAACAACTACATACTGTACTTAAATAAGTTTGATTAGAATTCTAAGGGTCATGACATATGAATCACATTATTTCCAAAGGTTTGGAACTGTGTGAGAGTTAAACACTGAAGTCTACTTTCTAAATGTCACCAGCAAATGTCCTCAGTGAACAGGTGGATACCATGAAAAACCATGATGAGTCCCACTATCCAGTACCGTTCTATGTAAAAATGAAATACTACAACTCCTCCTGATTTGGCCCTCAATATTAACGTAATGTAGCCTGTACGGAGGAGCGTTGCCAAAGGTAAGAGAAAAACGAATCAAGTCACTTATTCAAAGTTATTTGAAGCACATTCTATTCCATATGACTTTTCCAAGGAAATCCCAAATTTGAGGAGAGCGGCTCATTCATTTCGATGGCTTCTAACACATTTAAGAAGTTGATGGGTCAAGAAATGCCCTAAGGAAGCTTTTAAAGTTTTTAAACCAAGTACTTTGCCTTTATCTTTATTCGCTGCCACCAGAATACTAATGATAAAATCTGAAATTGACTATGTTCTCAGAACCGTTCTAATGTGCATTTTATATAAATTGTTGCAACAGAGACCATGCGGCCTACAAAGCCATACATTTCCACTATCTGGCCTTCCCTGGTCTGAAAAATGTGTGTGGACCCCAGTCCCAATCTAAACTCAAGAGGTTTTTAAGATTCTCCCTGTTTCATTGCTTTGGTTAAATGTCGGCTTTTCCTGTTATTGGGTAGTCAAAGTCTCCGCATTTAAATTCTGCAGCTCAACTCTAGTTACTAAGAATCAAGTCTCCCGTCAGCTCTCATGAATTTACACGTTGCTGAGAAAAAAGTATGTTTATACACAGCCCTTTCGCTTCTGTATCGTAAACCTGCCTTCCAGGTACTCCTTTGATACGGGTCTCATCTGACTTTTATAAGCAAAGTATACGACAGCCTTAGAGCGATCCCAGCTGTTTCTAATTATCTAACTGAGCAAATGATTAGGCAATCAGACATTTTAAAGTCTATTTTTCATCTATGCAGCTAGTAAATAAAGCTCTAAATGTTAGTCACTAATCTCACTGGAAAGGGAGAGACCAATTCACGCTTGTTCCATGAAAGTAGAAGTTTTCTGGAACAACAGGCCCTTAGAAGACAAGAAGCCAGCACTAAAGCAAAGAGAAAGAAACCCCAAGGGATGGAGTTGGCACGATGAGAAGGAAAATGTGGAATACCTGTGGATAATCTTTGTTTATCCCCTTCATCTCAACAGTTAAATTCCTACAGCTGCCTGCCCTTCCATCTTTCCATTTCCCTTTTTTTTTTTTCTTTTCCTTATTTTCTCTTTCCTCATCTGCTGGAAGAAAAGAGCGGAACCCCATATCAGACAGGAAAGAAAAAGAAAGCAACAGAGAAAGAATTAGTTTTGTTCCTTCTCTGCTCAAACCCTGGTCCCATCCCACGCTGTCCCAAAGGCTGACACTGCGATGCATTTTGCTGTGAGCTACAGTACACATTCAACATGAAACATCACAAAAGGCAGCAAAATGTCCTAGAGAGAGACTTCAGCCACATGCATTACGTAAGATCACTAATTAAACACAAAGCCTCAAAACTAACAGAAACAATTAGGTCCAAACCAAAACGAAATCACATTGTTTTCAAACAGGACTCTTAATAAATACGGAAATCCTGACCTATTCCTCAAGGGTGTTGTCAATATTCAGGTTACAGTTTGGGTCAGGGCAAGAAGAAACAAGGTCAAAAGACGTAGCATACGTGGATAAAGAGGATTCTAGAAGAACGACGAAATAATCTTCAGGAGAAATGACCTTTACCGTCAGCAATAAAGAAGTCTTTGGGGACCTTTGATAAGATCCTTCCACAGAGCAAAGGGGGAAGCTCGACAGTCACACCGTGGGAAACAGAAGTAGAAACAGAATCTTCGGATCCAAAGGACAAAGATAAAAGAATAAGGCTCTGAAGCGTAAAAACCCAAGGCTCCTACTCATCCAAATCTCATTATATTTTTCTATCACTCTGCAACACAGGAGTTCTAATTAAAAGCAGTAATTGAAAGAGAACCAGAGGGGCAGAGAGAGGGGATGGAAGGAGGGAAGAGAAAAGAGGGGAGGGGGACCGGGAGAAGGTAAGAAATATGAGCAAGAATGAGCTGGAGACTGTAAAAAGGTCGAAGACAGACTCGTTGGCTGGAAAACAGAAATCCAGTACGAAAAAAATCAAAGTGTAGAGCGAGGGAGAAACGATGTAAGGGGACACAGGAAAAGGACAAGAACCAGGGAACAAAGGGAGAGTCCTGCTCAATGAAAAAGAGAACTGAGGAGAGAATTAATGGAAAATTAATCCCCAAGGAGGAAGACGACGAAGTAGAAGCAATGATGAAAGGAAGATTAACCCAAAAGCAGGGAGCTACAAAATACTAGTTTTTAGGATACCACCAGAAATTTGAAACCATCACGGTACTGTCTATTGGTATGTTATTTTAAAAATTTATTTAATTCAAAAGAGGGAAAAGATACTCCTTTTCAGAATCGAGGTTCAGGACGGAAGGAGAGGATTTGGGATAGGCTGGGATTTGGGATGCGGGCTGTGAAAATTCTGCTGAGTTCAGGAAAAGAGAACTCTTTCAACATAATTTGGCTATTCAAGGACAATGACAGGGAAAGGAATTGTCGCATGTTGAGAATTGTGTTCTTTTAACATGCTCTGCGGTAGAAAGCACCTTCATTAGTCACTCGACTCCAGCAAGAGAGGGAGAATGAAAAACTGCATTGTCTATGTCGCTGTGTGCCCAGCGCAAAGTAGGGGCTCATTAAATATTGATAGAATGAACTCATCTCTTTTATTAATGTTACAAAATATTTAAATATCATGGGTTAAAGGACATTTGAAATCCCAACCCAGGAGTTGTAAGCAGCAACTATGTCTTTCTGAAGCTGTAACCAAAAAGAGACAGGAGCCAGGATATCTCTGAAAAAACCACTCCCACTTGTTGACCTCCTAAGTGTGAGACAAGATCCTATACCCTCTTTGTACATAATCTCATTTGATTGTCACAGCCCACCTGCAAGATGGGTCTGATTCTCTCCAACAGTTTACCAAACTAAGGCTCAAAGAATTTCAGTGTCTTACCCACTGGTCAGTGAGGACCTTTAAGGAACGGACCAGGTCTACCAGAATATAAACCCCACAAGGCCAAGGGTTTGGGGATTTGGCCTATTTTGGTCTCTCCCGTTCCCTTAGATAAACGCCTGACACAAAGAAGAAACTAAATATCTACTGACTGAATAAATAAATGAATGAATGCCTGTTTATGATTAGACAATGATGATGGCCAGGAAAAAATACATCACCTCGCCAGCTGGTCGTATTTTAAATTCATGACGGTTAGCCTCCAAAGTGGGCTCCTAGCCTTGACATAGCAATCCAAGTTCTTTCAGTCCATTGTATTTTTATGTTATATTTAAAGCCATGAGTCAGGGTGAACTCACTTCAAAATGAGTGTAGGGGAAAGAAAAGATCCAATGTTTACAAGCCAGGGAGGTAAGGAAAAACCAGAAAACTCTGAGAAAGAGGAGCTAGTGTGACAGGGGAAGACCTAAGAACGTGGCCCAAATAGAAAGGAGTATTTTGAAAAGGAGGGGATAATTGGTCAGTTTCCCTAAGAAACAGACTTCAAGAAGTTTTACTGCGGGATTAGGACAAATAAGGCATTAGGAAACACGGGATACTGCAGAGGGCTTGGCCAGTCTTACAGGGGGCTCAGAGGCTGGAAGAGCCCTGTAGATATTCCCATCACCCTTGAAGCAAGAGGCCGGCACCCACCTGTCACTGAGGGGCTCAGAGGCTGCAAGAGCCCTGTAGATATTCCCCCCATCACCCTCGAAGCAAGAGGCCGGCACCCACCTGTCACTGAGGGGCTCAGAGGCTGCAAAAGCCCTGTAGATATTCCCCCCATCACCCTCGAAGCAAGAGGCCGGCACCCACCTGTCACTGATGTAGCCCTTCTCGAGGCCACACCTGATATTCATTCTCATTCACCTGCCTCTATTCACTAGATGCACTTAACCCTTGGGGTTGGCCCCAAATTCCCCTCCTGATCACCAGATCAAGAATTAAACTCAAGTCACAATAAAATCTGGCCAGAAAAGTCCTGGGCCTGCTAAGGAGAGGAAAGGGTCTTAACACCAGAAGAACCGCAGGATTTGGCACCACGTTCACCCTTCCATACACCTTCTAGCGCTGGGCGCAGTAGGTTTGCTCAAATGCTCCCCTGTGTGTGGTCTGGACCACTGACACACTGCTTCCCCCTACATCCGATGGTGCCCCTTACGCCATCTCCCCGAGAGGTTATACATGGAGCCCCCTGTTGAGGCCCCCTCGGTCCTTGAGGATTTTCGCTTCGGGGCTCAACACTATTCTCTCCAACACTATTTCGGCCCTAATTCTCGGGGAGTTCAATATCCACAAAGGGGATTCCCGCAATACCCCGTCATGTCAGTCCTTTGACCTCCTGTCTTGACCCTCCGCACCTGCTCCCTTGCGAGCTTATCCACAGCCAGGACGGAGGCCGCGGCCCGTCCCCCTCCACCATGACGCAGAACCGCTGACGACGGAGAGACGACAGACAGCGCAGAACTGGGCCTGCTTACTCACTCTCTGCAAGGCTGTCATCTTCATGTCCGATGCTGGAACTGGAAGTCCTCAGGGGAGGCGGCTGGAAATGAAGTGGAGAAAAGCAAAGACAAGTGAGAACCCAGAAGGACAGCCTGGAAACCATGTCAGGCTCCGGCAGCCTCCCACCCGGATGACGTGGGCATCCTGCGGGACACAGACCTGGCCCAGGGGCCGAGAGGCTGGAGGAGGGTCCAGGCTGGTGCGGTGGCAGGACCGGGGCCGCCCAACAGCAGCGCGGCAGCCAGCAAACTGGCGACCGTGCGTGGGAGCTGCAAAAGCGCCAGCCCGGGCCGCCTGCGCAGGAAAACAATATGGCTGCAGCGTCCCGGCGCCCCTCCCTAAATAGAAACACACCGGAAGGCAGCCTGGCCAGGGGGCTTCAGCTGCGCCAAACCGGCTCGTTGCGGAACTAGCCGCTCCATCATCTTCATTTCAGGAGAGCGCCCTCTGGCGGCCAGCTCCTCTCTCCCCAGCTCTTGCCCTCATGCAACCCTGCTCTGCTGGTCTCTGATCCCACTAGAAGCATCCCGCAATCCATGGAGCCTGGCAAGGTCTCTCACAGTCACTCTAGCCTCAGTCTCCTCTGCACCCAGGACATTATCACAGGAGTCACTCCCTTGCGTAAACCCACACTTCACTTTCTTGTCCTCAGGCTAACCTGCTGAAACACCGCCCCGCGCCTCACCCCACACCACCCCCGCCCCCGCCGCCATGGTTCAAGCCAGCTCCCCGCTTACTCACCGCCTGCACCTGCACAGCCAGAAAGTTACTGCGAAGACCACATAACACTCCTGACCAGCCTTCCTCTAAACAACCGGGAGTTCGTGCACGTCAAGTGAACTCTTAGCTCGCTCCAGCAGCCCACCTGTGCTCGCCCAGGACGCTCACAGACACCCCATCTCGGCCCTCCTCCGTTTCATTCTTCTCTTCACACTTCAGACACATCCTCCCCCTGCTCGCACTCAGCTCAGGGCCTTGCTCTTATTGGCATTCGTTACCTGTCCCTGCATAACCACACACACTAAAAGGTGATGGCTTCAAACAAAACTCACTATTCTGTGACTTGATCATTTGGACTGGGCTTACCTGTTCTCAGGTGGGTTCACTCACAGGTGTGGGCCTCAAACGAGATGCCTGGGAAGGCAGAGGCAGCCGGCCTCTCTCCGCATGGATTTTCATTCTCCATCAGGACTCCCCACATGAGAATGGAAGCTTCCAGGCCTCTCAAGGCTTAGGGTCTGCCTTCTATTGGACAGAGCAAACCAGGAGGCCGGCTTAAGGACTGTGGAAACAGACGTCACCTCTTGATGCAAGGACAATTTGTGGCGATATTTACAATCTCCCACATTTTATTACTCATGAAAAGACCAATGTACCACAAATAGGGACAGAAAGCAAAAGAAACACCATATCCATGCATTTTTTAAAATTTTTATTGGAGTATATTAGATTTACAATGTTGTGTTAGTTTCAGGCGTACAGCAAAGTGAATCAGTTATACATACACATATATCCAATCTTTTAGATTCTTTTCCCATATAGGCCATTACGGAGTATGGAGTAGAGTTTCCCCGTGCTATACAGTAGGTCCTTGTTAGTTACCTATTTTATATATAGTAGTGTGTATATGTCAATCCCAATCTCCCAATTTATCCCTCCCCCCCCTTACCCCCTGGTAGCCATAGGTTTGTTTTCTATATCTGTGACTCTCCTTCTGTTTTGTGCATATCCATATTTTTTATTGCACCTATTTTATCAATGTTCTCATATACAGATTATAAATATGGATTCAATATTTGTGCCATTGTGTCTTACTTTAAATATTAATTGACTCACATACTAAATGTTCCATGGTCGGGGTCAGCACACTATGGCCAACAGGCCAAATACGGACTGTAAATAAAATTTTGTAAATAAAATTTTTTCGGAAAACAGCCACGGACATTCACTGGTGTTCACACCGCAACAGTGGGACTGAATAGCTGCAACAAAAATTGTGTGGTCTGCAAAGCCTAACTTAATTACTATCTGACCTTTTCACAGAAAAAAAAAATGCCGGCTCCTTCCAGCTTCATAGCATCACTTTCCATCTCTGAAGGAAGCCTGTTGATTCCACGGAATTCTTACAGATGTAATGTCCATTACTCAAAGCTCACAGGTGTATGCCAAATGACCGCCTCAGCAGAGCCACACCTTACAGACTTAACCTTCTATGGTCTGAGAAATGTCTTGGTAGGCTTTTCAGATTCTGCCATAGACGATGAAATATTTATTTTATAAAACAATAGAACTAAAAGTCACCTGCAAACAACACTTAGAACAGCTACCTCTTCAAATGCCACTAACCCTAAAGTAAAGCCTATCTATCAAACCATTAATCCAACATAGAAGAGTAACACTTAAATATGGTTCTTAAGCATTATTATACTTCAGAATCATCTGGGAAAGTTACTAAAGGGCTGAGTCTTAGACCCTACCCCTCAGAGACTATGATTCAGTCATTTTTGAAGGTTGGCCCAGAAACCTGCATTTTTAACATGCACTATATTGATTTTGATGCTGGTGGTCTACAGATCTCACTTTGAGAAACTCTGAACTAAATGGGTTGAGGAATTAGAAATAAATAGAGCTTAGTTAACCATTACTTTTACTCCTTTATTTTCTAGAAAAAAAAAAGCACAGTATCCCCAGAGGTCACCAGGTCATTTCCTTAGAATTCTCACGAGGATTTAATAGAAAGTCATTTTGGGGCACTTTGGAGTCTATTCCAAAAGATTACTTTGCCAACTTCCCTTATGCTCTTTCTGACAATATTGATTATATCTTTATTTTACCAGCATTTTAAAATTATCAAAACTATTGGACTTTATTTGGCATTCTGGAAGGTACTCCTCGATTTCCCCCCTCCATCCTTGGAAACCTATTCCAATGATATTTGCCAAGATTTTTCTTAAGAAAAACAGTGTAATGAAATGGAAATAGAATTGAAATTAAAAGACCTAGATATGACACATCTGTGTATGCAATCACAAAGCAAAAGTCTCACTTGTTAACACGAGGGAATTGTAATAACCACAATTTGCTATACCTTACAAATTTGACAATCTGTGATTTTCTGCTATTCACATTAATGTCAAGGCTTTAAAGATCAATTTTAAGTGTTAACATGTAATACTTATTTGGGGAATAAAAGTGGATAAAAAAAGTTCTCCTCTCACCACAATTATTGTACCTATCTTCAGTAGGTGGCTATACAAAAAGATAGGAAACTATACTTTAAATTGACACCCATAGGAGTAAATGGTATTCTTTTTTCCTTTTAAATCCGTGAATATATGTAAAGTTACATTTCATTACAACTTCAATTTTATACGATTCTATCATTGGAATATTGCTAGTGAAATTTGATGATAGTTTAGGCCATCGGTTCACCTATGAATAACTGAGATATCTTAGCTAGATGAATTCTCATTCCGTGTTGACTATTTTGCTACTACCATAAATAATGTTCAGGCAGAGCTATGTGGAAGAAAATGAAGAATATTGTGCAGTCCGTTTGATAGCACAGAACTGAAAATGCCCAAAATTGTTCTCCATTTTTAAAATTATTTTATTTTTATGTAGCAACTTAAATCCCATAAAAATTGGAGGCATTGGATTGATGCCTGAGAGAACCCTAACAGAACATGTCTCAGAATGGGGCGTAAATGTTCCCACGATTATGATTTTGTAAAGTCAATTGCTTTTTGTTATTTTTTTTTCTATTTGTGTGCCCATATGCACATATGCAACAATATATCCAGTGATTTCCAGCAAAGCCACCAAATACCTGTCAAAGAGACAAAGCAATGATAGACTCTCAGAAGCAGGGATGAATGTCAGCAACCCAGAGGCCGTGGCTTTCCAGTCAGATGTCCTTGAACTAATACAACAGCCACAGTAGGAGTAGCAACCTCAATTTATATATTGCTTTTTAGGTACCAGGCACTAGCATAAGTATGTTACATGCATTATTTCATTTAATTTTTACAAAACACAAAATCCCTGTAGGGAAAGTGGTGAATTCCCGTTTTAGTGATTTGGAAACAGTGTTGGAGGTTAAGATTTTGGGTCACGTTTACATCATTAGAAAGATGCAGAGCCCAAGGGCAGATCTGGCTGTGACCTCAGGTCTGTCTCCTCCACCCGGGTGAGTAATGACTTTCTTCTTCTCTCTTCGCTCCTCAGTTCTCCCACTCTCCCAATATCACACCTTCTCCAGAAGCCCAGTGCCTTATTCAGAATCATTTCTATTAAGAGCTCATCCAACTCCTTAGCACACAGTAGGTGCTTAACAAATAGCTGTTCTTTCCCTTCTCTCCCCACTGTGAAAAATTACTCTTCCATCATGGTTCAGCTCTTTACTGTCTGAAATGGAAGCTACCTGGCTGATAAACATACTCCCAGTAAAAAATAAATGATGAACACCGATATTAATGTGTTATCTTGGTATGTTTACACTTTAACATGGGACTCCCAAAAGCACAACATTCAGTCTAAAGGATTCATTTCAGATTCTGTGAAGGGCCAGTGGTAAAAATGTTTGAGGCTCAGAAGATCTTAGAATGACCAACCCACCCAGTTTGCCTAGATAGAGGGGTTTCCCAGGACATGGAACTTTTAGTGCTAAAATTGGACCATCCCAGGCAAACCAGGGTCATCCTATCCTAACTTCTCTGAAACAACTCCAGTGATACCCCATTAGAGTTGACCCACTAGTACAGAAAGGCCATGTTTTGCCCACCGTAACAGACATACATAAACATTAGCTAAGGAGAAACTTTTAGAAGGATGGATGATGGTATAAGCTTGTGAAGCAAAAGCAAAAGTATATAGCTCAAAAACATGCTTTTAATATCACTAATCAAATTTCATCTTGAACTACTCAAGGGGGTCCTGGCTATAATCATGGGACTTCCATACAATTACATTACACAGTGAGTTCATATTTTCTTTTTTTTTCCCCTTGGGTGTGTTTCTATGGAACTTGACTTTTTCAAATATTTAAAATTTGTTTCATATATATTATAAACTTACTCAAAACTGAGTTTCCTGATATCACGTGTCCATAGGCATACTTGCTTTCTCATAATATGAAGGACTAATGAAACCAAGGTGGGTATTTATTTACTTTGACTGAAATTTTCAGTGAATTGTATTTCAAGATTAAACTATCACACTGAGGCATTGTTTGTAAGTTAGATGTGAGAAACTAGTCAAGAGTTTCTCATAAGATAGCTACCCTGAAGACGTTATAATATCTGTGTCCTATGCCTTCTTGAAATTCTTTTTTCACACATTATATAGCAATGAAAATGGGAAATACAAAGTATTTTTTAGACAAAAGAAAATAGGCAATGACAGTGCAATTTTTATCTGAACTTTCTTGACACATTTTCTCAGAAAAACACAGCACCTGATGACATTATGAACAGAACAAGTTTTTTTTTTTTAACTTTTTGTTTTATATTGGAGGATAGTTGATTAACAATGTTGTTTCAGGTGTACAACAAAGTGATTCAGTTATACATATATATGTATCTATTCTTTTTCAGATTCTTTTCCCATTTAGGTTTGTTACATAATGTTGAGCAGAGTTCCCTGTGCTATAGAGTAGGTCCTTGTTGGTTATCCATTTTAAATATAGCAGTGATGAACACTTTTTTTTTTTACAGACTTCCTAAATTTCCAGGAATAACTAAACATAAGCAATAGACTGAGAAAATTTAATGTTCAATTTAAATAATAAAATATCTATAAACATTCTAATGTCTTTGTTATAAAAAATTACAATTTCCATAAACACTTTTTCAAGTCTGTGAGACTCTCTTATCAAGAGAGAGGAAGGAGAGGGAGAAATAGATAATTTAGTATCAGTTCATGTATCCTTTTTGTAGCTAAATTATATTGCACCATTGTTCCCAACTTATCCTTGACCTGAACGAAAGGAAGTGGGAGCTGAAGCGGGGGTGGAAGGCCTGGGGCCAGTGAGTGAGGGTGAGGTAGTGATGTGAGGGTGGGAAATCGTTGTCACTTGTGATCATTCAGGCTGCGTTCCACCTCCTCTTCAGCACCACCATCCCCATAAAATACTTCAAATCATAAACACAGCAAAGGTACTACTATACTATCAATATGAAAAGTAACTAGTGGGACAGGAAAGGAGATTACAGCATAAAAGCATGGAGTTTTTTTTTTTAAATGGAATCATACAGTATCTGTCTTTTTTAAATTAATTAATTTATTTATTTAGTTTTGGCTGCGTTGGGTCTTCTTTGCTGCGCGTGGGCTTTTTCTCTGGTTGAGGCGAGCAGGGGTTACTCTTCATTGTGGTGCGCAAGCTTCTCATTGCAGTGGCTTCCCTTATTGCAGAGCACGGGCCCTAGGCACGCGGGCTTCAGTATTTGTAGCATGCGGACTCAGTAGTTGTGGCTCACGGGCTCTAGAGCGCAGGCTAAGTAGTTGTGGCGCACGGGCTTAGTTGCTCCGCGGCATGTGGGATCTTCCCGGACCAGGGCTTGAACCCGTGTCCTCTGTATTGGCAGGTGGATTCTTAAGCACTGAGCCACCAGGGAAGCCCAGGATGGAGTTTCTCATAGCTACTACTTCTTTGTATCATTTTATGAATTTTAGCTTTTGTAGCAAATTAAATTTTTATCACTATATACTAAATGCTGTTATTTTTGAGATTTCCAGTGAGTAACTAGGAGTTTTCATTAAACAATAAACCATTGAAAAGCAAATGTAAGTACTTAAATCTAAAATTGACAGAGTGGGAGCAAAGGGCAGATGATATCAAGAACCTCTTTTATTTCTGTCAAAGCCCTTCTTCTCCACTTCTGATCAGTTAGCCTACATTATCCCCCCATTCTGTGCTCAGAGGCTGAATCGACACAGAAAGAAGAAAACCAAGTGGGAGTTAGAGAATTAGTAATAACTTACACTTATTTAGGACTGTCCATATACCAGGCACTCTTCTAAATGCTTTACATGTATTCATACAAAGTTAATATCGTCCTCCTTAAGGACATACCCCATAAGGAAAATACTATTATGATCACCACTTTACAGATAAGGATATTATGGCAACGAAAGCTTGAGGAACTTAACCAAGGTGATATACCTAATAAATAGAAGACCTGGGTTTTCAACACAGACACACTAGTTCCAGCTTCTGTGCTCTTAACCACTCCCATCCCTCTAAGAAAGGAAAATGGCTATTTACAAGTAAAGTACCAAATTCAGATAGTTAAGGCGTAGTGGATGGATGAGTGATCTAAAACTACAAGCAGCAACATGGATGAATCTCTCAGACACAGTATTGAGTGAAGGAAGCCAGTCAGTGGAGGGCAGACCGTATTGTTCCACTTATATTAAACAACAAAAAGCAAGCAAAGCAGATCTGAGCTGTTAGAGGTTAAGATGGTGGTCATCCTGGGAGTGAGGGGCAGTAACTGGAGGGAAATTCAAGGAGGGCTTCTAGGTGCTATTAGGCTTGGTTTTGTCTTGGGTGTTGATTACATGGTGCGATAACTTGTGAAAATGCATCCAGCTATGTACTTGTGATATGTGCCCTTTTCTGTATGTATATTGTATTTCAATAAAAGGTTTGAAAGAGGGGGGAATAGGAACTTTTAGGTCACCTCATATAAAGCAGGGAACAGCCCTCTCTTTGCTCCTATGAACGCTCTCCTGCTATCCCATTCTAAGGCAGGGGATACTGAAGTGTCCTAACCCCTATCATACCTTCCCTATGTTTCTCTTTTTTCCCTTTCATTCTCTCTTGTCAAAAAACTAAGAGAAGGGAAAGCTATTTCTAGTTTCCTCCACTAAATAGCAATTTGGATATCCAGCCTCAATTATCTGAGAAAAAGGGTTACAAATAAAAGTTAAGAATGATAAAGTTTCTTTTTTTTTAAATTTATTTTTGACTGTGTTGGGTCTTCTTGCTGCGCATGGGCTATTCTTTGTCGCGGTACATGGGCTTCTCATTGTGGTGGCTTCTCTTGTTGTGGAGCATGGGCTCTAGGCACACGGGCTTCAGTAGCTGTGGCATGAGGGCTCAGTAGTTGTGGCTCTTGGGATCTAGAGTGCAGGCTCAGTAGTTGTGGCGCACGGACTTAGCTGCTCCACGACATGTGGGGTCTTCCTGGACCAGGGATCGAACCCATGTCCCTGCATTGGCAGGCGGATTCTTAACCACTGCACCACCAAGGAAGTCCCCAAGAATGATAAAGTTTCTGAACCATCAATAATTAAAGGATGTGTCAGTGACTGAACAGCTTTTCCCGAACATCAAGACTGGGGTATAAATCTGCCTCAGCCTCACTGCAGGACTGTCTTTCCTTATCAGCACATCTCCATCCAGCACCAGAAGGGGAGCACGGGGGAGGTGGTATTGGAGATTGGGCTTTTTTCAGAATTAGGAAGAAAAAGAGAAACTCAGAATCCACATTCTGAAAGTTTAAAAAACTAAAAATAAAAACGATGATATCTGATTTTCATGGCTTGAAAACTCTCAGAATGTTGGTTTCAAACAGGATATACATTTTTTCCAAACTGCCATATGGGCCTTTTGAGCCTAAGACACCTAATAATGAGAAAAATAAGGAGGAAAACACACCACATTCTCAGAGATTGTTTCTAATGGAAACCCAGTTTTGACAACACTACCACCTGCTTTATATCATTAAATTGAAGGAGACTATGAATAGGAAGGGGGTGGAGGAGAGACACTGCTAATAAAATATTTAAGAACATCAGGAAGAACCATATCAGGCTTTTAGTTTATCCAGAAAAAGCATCTTCCTAAAGCATCAGTTAACCAAGATTTACTGTAATAATAAAATCACCCTCAGATTATAAAGGTAGAAAAAAATGCATACATGCAGACAGATAACCAGTTTTTTAAATCTGGAAATGAAAGTACAAAATGTTCTAGAAGAAAGGCAATGCCGAGCATCTAGCTCTTGCTGCTGCAGCATCTTATTTACTTTGACCTCATCACTCACAGGTGATGGGTACCCAATACCAATATTTGAAAATCATCTAGGAGCTATATTCTAATGGGGCAGGAATGTCCATATGTTATGTAAGATTAGTATCCCTTCAAGCAAACAAACAGGATGAGTACATAAAATCTGAACTACCACCTCCTCCACAATTACTGTTGCTAGAGGAGATGAATGATTGATTGCATTGGATGGAATTTACCATCTTTCAAATGTGCATTTTCCTCTTGAACACTGAAATAATTAGGGTCCCGGAGAGCCATGTAGATTGCCCAATCTATCAGCATTTTTCTCTGTTTGACTTTCATTCCTCTGCATTTGATTGCTTTGGAAATAATGGTAGCAGAATTGAAAAATACTCGATATTCCCCAGGTGATTTTCATCTGTGATAGATAAGCAAATGCAATTTTCCCTATTACCCTCCCCAGGGAAAGACACCCCTGTACATTGGCAAGCTCAATAAATACAGAAGATGGGGATTCCACTGGGTCCACTAGCCCACTCAAAAGAGAGGGAAATAGGGATTAAGGGCAGCTAAGCAAGCAAAATCTGCTTCATCCACAAATTCTTCAAAAGTGACTGGACATCCTATTTAAGCATTAAAAGGATATCTCTTTCTAATTCTGAGGCCTATTTTCTACATAGTAAAAATGAGATTAAGCACAAATCCTGTGATTTTGCACTAATTTAAAGTGCAAAATCAGGCTTCTCAGGCCATGAGAAACCTGAATTATCATTTCAGTAAATTTGAGTTGTTACCTCTGTCTGCCTTTAGCTCCCCTGCAATAGAACTTCTCCCTCCCCTCTCCCTCCTCTCACCCACACACCAAACCAGATAGTTATGAACAATGGGAAATTGTTTTCTTTCTGGCATTTACTGTGTATCACTGCCTGTGGAGGGGTCTGCGGAGGAAAATTCTTAAGAGTTTTGCAAGAAAATGTGAGCTGTCAGCTTCACTGATCTGCATAAAGTCCCTCCTCAATCTCAGCTATTTTGCTTCTCTTTGGGATTATTTTAAATGGGGAAAGAACATGAAGGGGAAAATGTTTTAAAAGTCCAACCTAAGGCTTCTTTCACTCCATATTTTGTTACTTCTCTTTTTTGGCAAGAAAAACTTAATTATGTAAAGTAGTGACAGCTTACCCAGATCTTTCACTGATCCACAGCACAGATAAACAATTTTGAGGAAGTTAAATATTCAGTGAAGATACTGCTAATCACTACCCCAGGAACAGCCAAACAGAAAGAAAGATTATTCTCTTCATTGTGGAAGTGCCTGTCATTTTCAGAGCTTTGCAAATACTCCAAAAGGCAGAGGCTTGGAGAAAAATAACTCTCAAAGGTGAAAATGGAACGTTTACAATTTTTCATAAATTAAACCATGAAAATAAAGGTGTTAGAATATTCCTAGAAATTAAGGGAGAGGTGATTCTTACAATTTCAGAAGAAAACGCATAGGAAACAATCTTACACGAGATGGAATCCCTACAAATTAAACCAGTTTGCTGAAAAATACCTGAGTATATGTAAAAAGACATTCTTCAGAAATAATAATCAATGTATTCTAAGAGCATTTCTAACTGAGGCTAGAAATATGTTTCCCCATTTTTGAGCCAGCTCTTGGCAAAAATAGTCTCAGGTTGGTACCTGCATGCACGATACCTTACTTCATCACATTATACTTGGACCATAAATTATTATTAGAAAAACTCCCTAACCTTGAAATTCAATCTGTTCTGTTTGGGTAATTTGGTAGTTTGTAGAAAATGCAACCACGCCTAAACTTAAAAAAATAAAATTTAAAAGCCCAATGAAAGTATAAAGAAAGAAGAGTATCATCATGTAAATGATATATGAGTGAATCAGTAAGAAGATATCCCAAAATGTAATTTAAGCAATACCACTGTAAGTGTCATGGTTTTGGATGTCCTTTGTTTTCTCTAAGCATAATGAATCAGTTATTTGCAACATTGTTATTGGGTTCTTTCTACAAAAACTTCTGAGGCTGTTAATGTCGTGAAATTGACACGTTTAGCCTTTGCCACATTTTCAGGGGCTTGGGTTTCCACGAAAACCTCTAGCTCTGAGCTCCTGCTTTCCTGAGTTCTTTTTTTTTTAACAACTTTATTGGAGTATAATTGCTTTACAATGGTGTGTTAGTTTCTGCTTTATAACAAAGTGAATCAGCTATAAGCATACAGATATCCCCATATCTCCTCCCTCTTGCATCTCCCTCCCACCCTCCCTATCCCACCCCTCTAGGTGGACAAAAAGTACTGAGCTGATCTCCCTGTGCTATGCGGCTGCTTCCCACTAGCTAGCTATTTTACGTTTGGTAGTGTATATATGTCCATGCCACTCTCTCACTTCGTCCCAGCTTACGCTTCCACCTCCTCATGTCCTCAAGTCCATTCTCTATGTCTGCATCTTTATTCCTGTCCTGCCCCTAGGTTCTTCATGACCATTTTTTTTTTTTTTTGGATTCCATATATATGTGTTAGCATACAGTATTTGTTTTTCTCTTTCTGACTTACTTCACTCTGTATGACAGACTCTAGGTCCATCCACCTCACTACAAATAACTCAGTTTCGTTTCTTTTTATGGCTGAGTAATATTCCTTTGTATATATGTGCCACATCTTCTTTATCCATTCATCCTATGATGGACACTTAGGTTGCTTCCGTGTCTTGGCTATTGTAAATAGTGCTGCGATGAACATTGTGGTACATGACTATTTTTGAATTACGGTTTTCTCAGGGTATATGCCCAGTAGTGGGATTATTTGGTCATATGGTAGCTCTATTTTTAGTTTTTTGAGGAAACACCATACTGTTCTCCACAGTGGTTGTATCAATTTACATTCCCACCAACAGTGCAAGAGCGTTCCCTTTTCTCCACACCCTCTCCAGCATTTATTGTTTCTAGATTTTTTGATGATGGCCCTTCTGACCAGTGTGAGGTGATACCTCACTGTAGTTTTGATTTGCATTTCTCTAATGATTAGTGATGTTGAGCATCCTTTCATGTGTTTGTTGGCAATCTGTATATCTTCTTTGGAGAAATGTCTATTTAGGTCTTCTGCCCATTTTTGGATTGGGTTGTTTGTTTTTTTGATACTGAGTTGCATGAGCTGCTTGTAAATTTTGGAGATTAATCCTTTGTCAGTTGCTTCATTTGCAAATATTTTCTCCCATTCTGAACTGGTACTGTCATCATTCCCATTTCGCATACAGGAAACCTAGGTTCAGAGAAGTGAAGTTACTTGCTAGGGTCACACAGCTTAGTGGAATCAAGACCAGACTCTGTGCCCTGGAGTCCTAAATTCCTCTCAAGCCAAGTTTCCTGCTCCTCTGCCAACTGCCTTTCTCTCCTCTGCCTCAGATAAAGACTGAAGTCCTCAAGAAGGATAATTCACGTGTTATACGGTTCACAGTGTAGCAAAGACACATTAGCTCTGTGGTTTCCAAGGCTTTTTCCCTGAATCAGCATCGGCATCTCCTGGGGACTGATTAGAAATGCACATTCTGGGGCCCAACCCAGACCTACTGAATCAGAACCTCCGGGACTGGGGCCCAGCAATCTGTGCTTTCAGAGTCTTCTGGTGATTCTGATGTCCTCTACAATTTGAGAACTACTGGCCTAGCTGCTCATCAAACCAGCTTCCTCTTCTTCCCAGGCAGCTAGACCACATTTTCCAGACACACTGTATGTAGCCAACAGAATATGGACAAAAGCAATGTACACTATTTCCAGGTTGGGCCCGTAAAAGTTTCCACTAACGACACTCCATGCTGTTTCCCCTGCCATTGTCTTGCTGCAGGTACGTGTGGTGACCCTGAGAGGTGTGTAGAGAAGAGGCTGGGGCTACGGGCTAAAAGGAAGCTGGATCTCTGAGGCACCGCTTGACGGAAAGCCACCAGTTGATCAAGAATATCCAATGTGGGACTTCCCTGGCGGTCCAGTGGTTAAGACTTTGCCTTCCAATGCAGGGGGTGCAGGTTCGATCCCTGGTCGGGGAACTAAGATCCCACACGCCTCGCAACCAAAAAACCAAATCATAAAACAGAAGCAATATTGTAACAAATTCAATAAAGACTTTAAGAAAATAATGGTCCACATCAAAAAAAAAAAGAATACCCAATGTGTGTAAAGAGGTTTGAGGCTTGATGTTTATCTGCTATAGCTGCCAGCATTGCCCTAACTCAGGTATGAGAGTGTTATTTGGGGTGGGCATACGTTCTAGAATTCTAAGGAAGGTAAACACATGCCAGCCCTATGTGCCTGTTTCCTGAAGAAAGGCATCAGAGAAAAAGTTCTTACGTGCTAGAATAGGAGCAGATTGCCGTATGAGTTCTGACTTGCTACTGGTGGAGAGAGAGCAGGTTATGAGAGAGGGCGAATGAGAAGAAGAGATACTTAGGTGCCAGAAAAAGAAAGGGCAGAGGCTGTCATAACAGGAGCCATGAGCCATTTCTCATACCGTTTTGGATCATGTGGATTCCATAGGTGAATCCACCCAGGATTGAAATGAGCTTGTGGGAATAAAACAAAGTCAAAAAACTTAGCATTGGAGGCTGTTATGGACACTTAACAATTATCAGGCTAAGTCTTCTCATTTTGCAGAGATTTCATTAACTACCCAGGATACTCAGTGGCAGAACCAAGCCAAGAGCTCGGCTTGCCCAACTTCAAGTCAGCAGTTCCTTTCTAGCATCGAACATTTTTAACTCACTTTAAACTTTAAGGTACTTTCTTATAAATATCATTTCCCTCTTATATTTCACACCCAGAACACACTACAGAGGTTAAGTACCAAACTTGGCTCTACTGTCAATATTTTAAGAATTCTGATGGCTTTATTGACTAGATTTCTATAATAATAGGGGATTCATTTGTCCATGAGAAGCTACAGGTAAAGACGATAAACCCCAAGCTCTCTTTTTTCATGAGAGAATGTGCAAAGCCCAGACAAGACTGAGAAATGGGAAGACTCCCGGGCCTAATGGGAGTTCTAATGGAATGTTTACTGAGAGCTATTGACTCAGATGCAGCACATTGATTGGGTCTCTAAGTCCACACTCTGTAATGCTTAGCCAAAAGGAAAAGTATGGCAGTAGATAAAAGATGTCAGCAATGTCAGCAGCTGTGATCACAGGTTTCCAAAAGGGATTGTGACAGTTAGAGAAGCATCTCTTTAACGTGAGTTCCCAGGAATATGCTGCCAAGTGTTCATCCAGTAAGATCCAGGATAGCAGCCCAGATATTTCCACTTCAGAGTCATATGCAGTTTTAATATCTAGATTTGCCTGTTTGTTTTTTTTAACATATTCGCTTACTGGATATTGTGTATTGCCAACGGAAGAAAACTTAAAGAAATAGAGACATTTAGGAAGTTCTCTACTATGATAAGGCTTTATTCTATCAGCCACCTCAGTTTCCATCTCTGTAAGGGTCTGGATGAATAAAATTAAACAGATCATATATTAGAGTGGCAGCATGGCACACGGACTTGAGTTAGACTGTCTGGGTTCAAATCCCTGTGTTAGCACTTAATGACTGTGTCTTTGGGAAAGTTATATAACTTATTTGTGCCTCAGTTTCTTCAATTATAGGATGGGGATAATTAATAGTACCCATTTCATAGGATTAAATGAGTTTGTACTTTTAAAGTGCCTAGAACAGTGACTGGCACATAATATGTGATATAAAAAGGTTTTTTTTAAAAAAAATAACAAGATAACATACTTGGGCAGCTGGGTCAACCTGGGGGCTTCATAGTTATTTAAATGCTTCATAATTATTTAAATGCTTAATAACTATGTAAATGCTTCCGGGCAGATGACATCACAAAGTAAAGTGACTCAAACTGCCACCAGGCAAGAAGATAAGAATAGGTCATTTGGTTTGTCGAAACCAAAAACGGTGTCTGAATATTATTAGAAAAGTCTTTACATCCTGCTAACCTCCTCAAGTAAACCTGTGAAAACCACACACACACAAAAATCATTTTTTATATATCTAAGAACATAAAATACGAAAACAATCAATCTCCTTTTTTAGCACAGATATCTAACCTCAGGTTAGCTAGCCTATGCCACTTAAGAGGTTCCCCCAACCACCAATTACTGTGTATTCAGGGAGTGCAAACCAATTAACCTGGGCAAACATGAATAAAAAGGTAAATTTCCAGAAGGTGAAAACCATACAATGCTCTGCAGAATGATTACTGCCTGTATGACTTGCAATCTTCATTGATTCTCTCACTGCCTTCTCCCTTAGTCAGGGTGGCTAATCAAAAGTTGACCATATACAATTTTTATATAATGTTAAATGTTCCTGAAGGATGTAAGAAATAAACAGAGCTAAATATGGCTATATTAAAATAGCAGTCAAAAGGACATACCACAGGAAGTCAATAAGTGAAAAAAAAATGATGAGGAGTGAAAAAGGATGAGAGATGAACTAAAACAAAAACCACTTACCCAGCTAGAAGGGAACAAAAGAGCTACAATCGGAGCAGCTATGCAATCTGTGGAGCTCAGAGCAAAAAGAACAGGCAGAGATCCTTGTTCAAAGCTTATTGAAAACTTCAAGGTGGCAACAGCAGAGCATTAAACCAAGCATGTGGCCTTCTGAGTGCAGGGCCCATGTAAATGCACAGATTGCATGCCCCTGAAGCCTGCCACGGTCATGAAGGCATGTGTTTATAAGTAAAGTGAGAATAAATAAAGATAAGCATATGAATTCAGATGAAAGTCTAGGAATATTTAAAGGAATGGAAAGGGAAATGTCAGGAAACCTGATGAATGGTATTAGATTAAGGGAATGGCAGGGAATAGAAAGAGAAGAATAGGAGATAAAGATGAAAGAGTGAACAGATTAAAAAGACCATAGACATATGGACCAAAAGAAGCAAGTCCATCTTTGGGTCTCCATATCAAGAAACCAACAGGTTGGTACTGTGTGCCGTCTCTCCAAGGAAATGATGACTCCAGTTACCCATGGGGCCTAATTAGAAGCTGAGGAAGGAAGGATTGCGAAAAGGGCAATGACTAAGTGTTATGTTAAAGTTCTCTCAAACTGCTTTGAGCAGGAAAACATCTTAATGTGAGTCAATCTATTTTTTAGAACAAAGAGGCGGTCTGACAATGGCAACCATACTATCACAGCTGGCTTTTCAACTGATGGAAGAGATAAGGCACTTGAACACGAAACAGACAAAACTCTTCATTATGAAACATTGCTTTATATTGCACAACAAACACGAGTTAGATAGCTATTATATAAATGATAGCTAAAATCGATTGCCAGCCTACACGGCGAGGTAGGACAAAGAACAAATTCACAGAGTCCGTTCACATTACTATTGTGATCGATAATCAAAATAATCAACTGCTCTTTGAAGTACAGGCTTTGACGTTTAAAAAATTCCAGTGTTCATATGTGTATCAAATGAGTTGAACCATTCAAGTCTATTACCTTGAAAAATTATATGTACTTGCAGACTGTTAAACTGCAATTGCTCGAAAACATTTTAGAATCATTTTTCTTTATGGATTATTTTTAACCCCCAAGAGTTTTGAGTTGTTCTTTTTTAATCTGGAGAGTATGCTCTCTGTTCTGAAGGTAAGATAAAAAGAGAATTCACAAAATGTTTAAAAGTGATGACACGATTATGGAGTGATTATCTTGTTCCATGTGCTAACAATATATAAACCTATGGAATTAGAGAAATTTAGAACTTGCGAACAAGCCTGAAGACTATATAATCTAGCCTACAGCTTCCTGTCAAATGGATTAAGAAACAGAGGCCCCAACAGATTTGCCTGAGGCCTCCACATTTGGCTCATAAAGAGGCATAATGACTACAACTTAACTCACGTTTTTCCCTGTCCTGTGGTCTTTCCACACCACTAGGAACCATTTGCCAAAACTGTATGACCTTCTAGAAAGTCATTGACAACTACAGGTATCAGCTACAAACATGCTGAATTTTTACCATTTCTGAAAGGCAAGTCAGTCAGTCCTGGTTGTCATGACAATAACTCTTCTTACTCCCAGCCAGGTGATTGCGTATGTAAAATGCAGCCAAACCAGACAGGAATAAGCCTCATTAAAACAACATTCTAAAAATGGCATTGCTTACCTGGTTTGCCCATTCTGAGCTCCAGAATCTTGACTGTGATTGTCATCTAAGTTCAACTCAGTCCAGATATCTATATTTCATTGTATCGGGAGATATTCTTTGTCTTGGGAATTTAAGGGGAAAAAATGAAAATGGTTGAGAATAACCGAACTCAATATTATGAAATTGAAATTAAAGAGGTTACTGTTTATGCATTAGTATAATTATTTTTAAAAACTGTAAATAAACAATGAGATTCTAATATTGAATCCCCTCACTAGTAATTAATGAAGCCCCTAGCCTCTTACCTCTGTTTACTTTTCTTTTTTTGCCCATTTTTTTCCTGACCAATGCTGTTCTTCTCCCATGCATGTATGTGTTGTGGGCAATTTCTCATATGAGAGCATTAATACAGGCTCTACGTCTACTATCTCTCAGAATTCAGATTCAAAACAAGTTCTCTCTCACTGTTTCCTAAGGAGATGTTTTGCCCTTTACAATGCGATCCAAAAAAAAAAATGCCTATAACCAGCTACTAGAAGTGTGTTTTCTATTCTAACCTGAAAATTTCATTCTCTAAGTTTCTACCCAACCCGTCTCTGCAAAGAAAGAAATTTCCCAGTCCAGCCCAACCTAAAAGCTGATCCTCCATAGGAGAGAAGCAGGAATCCTAGGTGACTCCTTTAGTAAGTGCTGCAACCTCAGATTTTATCACTCAGACCTTCCATGATACACACAAGTGCTAATTCAAACATTTCTACCATGTACGCAATTCTTCTGTGCCCCAGCATAGTTCTTTCATAAACTGATCCCTGGTTAGACAGTTCTGAGAGGCATTTCATAGGTTCCTCAAAAGATCCCGGCAAGATCAAGCACCAGTCAACGTACAGCAATAGCCAACTTGGTAACTCATCCTTACTTGGCTTTCCCTCCTTCCTTATTTCATGCCCCTAGCCTTCCCTTCTGGCCCCTGCAGTTAGTCTCCAAATAAACTACTTGCATGAAAGAACTTGTCTTAGCCTCTGCTTTCAAAGGAAACCAGTCTAAGACATTCTCTTTCATTTAAAGAATTTTTGTGTTGGAGGAAAAGGTTAAGTTATTCAACTGTTATTTTAAACATAATTTTTAATTTATAATTAATGCCAAATATATTATGGAAAAAAATTCACATTTTACATTTATTTGTATCTTGAAACATAAAACTTTTTAAAAGATTCACACTTTGAGTAACATAGGAAAGCCATCTCAGAAACCAAATGGTTACCATAGTAGATGTGGGATACGTCCCCAGCTGTAAAAACTGATGCTGGTACCCTCGGTGTCTATGGGCCAACTTTCACCGACCTGTCTGAATTTCACTGCCTGAGGGCTTTTCTCTGAAGCTACTGAGAGTCTGCTCTGCCTAAGCAAACAGTAGGCTGGACGTTCCTGGAATCAACCCCCTAAAGCAGCCCTCAACCCATGACTGATGGGAGTGAGGAACTAATATTCAGCCCCCTAGAGCAAGGAAGAAAGAGGGAGAGAGACAGAGAGAGGGTGAGAGAGGATGTAGATACACAGAAATGATAGAGATAGAAAATTAGAGATATTACTATGGTCTGTGTAGTATCCCACCCACCAAAAATTCATATGTTGAAGCCTTAAGCACCAATGTGACAATATTTAGAGATGGGGCCTTTGGGAAGTAATTAGGTTTAGATAACGTCTTGATGGTCGAGTCCTCATGATCAGATTATTGACCTTATAAGGACAGATACCAGAGAGTTTGCTTTCCCTCCTTGCTCTCTGCATGTAAGGACACAGGGAGAAAGCAGCCACCTGCAAGCCACGAAGAGGGCCCTCACTGGGGAACTGAACTGTCCTGCACCTTGACCTTGGACTTCCCAGCCTCCAGAACTATAAGAAATAAATTCCTATTATTTAAACCACCCAACCTATGGTATATTGTCATGGCAGCCCAAGCTGACTAATACAGATACAATACAAATATATACCCCTCATCTCTGAAGTGGGAGATCTCGGAGGTGTGTATTTTATACCATTTTCCCCCTGGGATTATGCGTCAGTGGACATTGGTAGTAACTGACTTGATAATGAACCTCTTATTGGCTGCCTTTCCTTCCCCATCTCTCTTCCCATTTCCTTACTTGTGTTTGCTACATTTCTCAAATAAATTATTTTACTCTAGGAAACTGTCTCAAAATCTGTTTCTATGGGCACCCAAATGGAAACAGTTTGGTTGGTATAAAAATCTGCAAAGCACTGCCCTGGGTCATATCCAAATGAGAACACCACGACAAAGCGAGTTCAGCAATTTAACCCACTAGTGTTCAACCAGCTTAAGTGAGATCCCAAAATGAGAAATCAGAGCTTAATTCACAGGAGGATCTGTGAGGAGAAGTTCAATATACATGCCTATTCTTAAAACAGTTGTGCCTCAGTGCCTACATGACTTAGGGCTAAATTGGGATGGGGTTTTTTGCTTTGGTTTTTTTTAGATTGTTTTTTTTAAGACAGTGGTAAATTTCATTCACACTCCTAACAAACCGCTTGTTTCAAAGTAGTTTTACCAAAGGAATGGGAACTGTGTTTTTCTTCACTGCAGGACAAAGGAAGAAGCGTTAGATTGATTTCTACCACCTTCTCAAGCTTTTCACCATAGGCTCTTCAAATGTCAAACCACAGTCTGAAGTACATATTTTTAACATTACAACATCATAGTGTGTTGCTTAATACCTCAACCCTCACTTTTCCCCACAGACATACTATTTTTATGAAAGATAAAACTGAATCAAGGAATTTGCCTGAGGCAGTGAGGTGGCAGGGGTTGAGGGCACCTGTCCTAGGTTTATGCCTACCCGAAGTGAAAAGAAATATGAAGTTTCCTCTTTGGAATGTGTCACATTAAACTTGGTTTTGAGGAGTCCCTCCTCATTGCTAATGTGTAGACAAGATTATTCTTTGAAAGTTTTTTTCATTCTTTACCTAGCTACATCCACAGCTTTCCTCAGATTCTAAGTATAAAGAACCCACACGAGGCAGCCAGAACAGGAGAAAGATGCCAACGGTGTAGGCCTCCCAAAAGATCTTCTCCAAATCCAGTGTTTTAAGATGGACTTAGATGATGGAATGAGATGGGAAAATAAGCTACCATTACTCATTGGAGGGAAGGGATTACTGTATGGCAGCTCTCAGTAAATCTCTAAGAAAAACATTTACTGGGGTGACTTCCCCGGTGGCGCAATGGTTAAGAATCCACCTGCCAATGCAGGGGACACGGGTCCGATCCCTGGTCTGGGAAGATCCCACATGCCGCGGAGCAACTAAGCCTGAGTGCCACAACTACTGAGCCTGTGCTATAGAGCCCACGAGCCACAACTACCGGAGCCCACGCACCTACAGCCCATGCTTTGAAACAAGAGAAGCCGCCGCAATGAGAAGCCCGGGCACCGCAACAAAGAGTAAACCCCACTCTCCGCAACAAGAGAAAGCCTGCGCACAGCAACGAAGACCCAGTACAACCAAAAATAAAAAAAATAAAAAAAATAAAAATTTACTGGGCATTTTCTATGTGCTAAGTACTATATTAGTTCCCAAGAAATCAATGTTTAAAAATTTATACTTTTTTTTTACCCTTTTTATTTTATATTGGAGTATAACAAATTAACAATGTTGTGATAGTTTCAGGTGCACAGCAAAGCGACTCAGCCATATATATATTACAGGTATCCATCCTCCCCCAAACTCGCCTCCCATCCAGGCTGCCACATAACATTGAGCAGAGTTCCCTGTGCTATACAGTAGGTCCTTGTTGGTTATCCATTTTATATAGAGCAGAGTGTACATGTCAATCCCAAACTCCCTAACTATCCCTTCCCCCATGCTTCCTCCCCCCAGTAACCATAAATTCGTTCTCTAATCTGTGAGTCTGTTTCTGTTTTGTAAATGAGTTCATTTGTATCATTTCTTTTTAGATTCCGCATATAAGTGATGTTACACAATATTTCTCTTTCTCTGACTTACTTCACTCATTTAATTATTTAATAATCTTCAAAAAGCTGACAAGTTATTGTAAAAAGCAGACAAAGTAAATCCCAGATTTCATTATAGTTTATAATTGTGACCACCGAGCTCTTCATCTGGGGGCTCCAAGAACTCAGGAAGCAGCCTCTCAATGAGCCTGAGGATTCAAGAATATGGGATATACTTTTTCTCCACCATGACATAATAGAAAAATCCACTCCCTCACCCCCCATCCCTCCAAAATTCAGAGCAATCTAAAGAGATACGTTTTTTTCAATCTCTTTATACAATGGGGTTGGAACAGAACATCTGATGAAAGAAAACAGTATCAAATAATATAACCCCCTTGTCCCCACTAGGATATCCTTACCTTGAAGTGTGAAAAGTGATTCATCTATCCTAGCAATCAACATGTTTTTGCCACAAACTTTGCTACACAAGTATTTATGTGATACAGTCTACTTTCTGCCCCCAACGTATGGAATGAGAATAAGAATTTTTAAATCTCTATATGTAAAATGTTCCCTAGCAAATCTTATGATTAACCAAGATTGGGGACCACTGGACTAAATTATCTTTAACTCTCCTTTATTAGTCAATTTAGCTTAAATTATGCTGTGGCAACAGATTGCTCCAAAACCTCAGTAATTTACAAGAAAAATGTCTATTTTTTTATTGATTGTATGTGTTCACTGTAGGTCAGGTGAGGTCGTGTCCCACCTCTATCATCTTCACTCTTGGGCTTAGGATGATGGAGTAGCTTCAGTTGGAACTTTGACTGCCTTAGGCAGAGGGAAGAGAGAGATGGAAAACCATGAGCTAGCTCATAAAGCCTTTGTTAGAAAGTGATACATGTCACTTCCACCCACATTTCATTGGCCAAAGCCTGTCACATGGCCACTCCTGAGTTCAACAGAGTAGGGCTGTTAATGAATAATAGTGACCAAAAATAGGATCTACCACTGGTCCTTCCAACTCTAAAATCTGTGTAGTAAAATCAATGACTCCCTTATAGACATTAAAAGTAATGTTGATTATAAAAATTATCTGCCTATAAAATGGTTCTTGTAATAGTTTGTCAACCTGGAATCTTAATTTGGGCTCCTATAAAAGGAAACTCTAAGACAAGGACTTAGAGGCAGATAGATTATTTGGAAAGTAAGACCGGGAGACATGTTAGGAAGGTAGGCAAGTGATACAGGGAAGGGAGAAGAGCCAATAAAAGTAAGAGGGGTTCAGTTTTGCTGGAGACCCTCTCAGAGACCTTGTGAGACAAACATCAGGACCCTCCCACCAGAGGACAGGCTGGGACACTTCTCTACCACTCCCAACCCCAGTGATTGAAGGTTGCCTCCCAAGGGTTTAGCTCTCTGAAACTTTGGTTTAGCTTTTACAGCTGAGCAAGTTTCAGTATCACTGGACAAAACCCTCCAGCAGGGAAAGGCGAAGATGCAGGGACCTACGGTGGGAACATGTCAGGGAGTTGGGGGTTGTCCGCAGGTGCAAGAAAACTCAGGTAGCCAAGGGGACACTGGTGGGCCATCAACAGCATCCACTACACCTAGTTCAGAGTTGGCCTCCGTCAGTTATGAGATATTTTATTATCAGACATTTCATTTCTTTAAGTCAATCTGACCTCACCCACAGTCCAAATTGATAACTTTTTCTCTATTCACTATTAGCAATTAATAATGCCTTAGTTTTCAAATGATACAGATGAACTTATTTGCAAAGCAGAAAGAGAGACACAGATGTAGAGACCAAACGTATGGACACCAAGGGGGAAAAGAGGGTTAGGATGAATTGGGAGATTGAGATTGACATATATACCCTACAATGTATAAAATAGATAACTAATGAGAACTTACTGTATAGCACAGGGAACTCTACTCATTGCTCTGTGGTGACTTAAATGGGAAGGAAATCTAAAAAAGAGGGGATATATGTATACATATAGCTGATTCACTTTGCTGTACAGCAGAAACTAACACAACACTGTAAAGCAACTATACTCCAATAAAATTTTTTTTAAATATAATAATGCCATAGTTTTCACCTCAAGTGCCAACTCAGGTTAAAATGACTACCGGAAACAAGTGTGGAAAAAGATACAAGGTCAGGTGTGATGTGCAGTGACCAACTAAGGAAGTCTTCCAGGGACAAAGAGGGGATATAGTATATTTGTCACACACCTGGTAGCCTTTAACTTAGTACTAAAACTTTATCAGTGTTTCTAATGCTTTAAATTAAAATGTACTAAAGAAATGTTTTTCTACTTGTAAAATTTTCCTGTATTTATTACCAAAACTAAGAAAGTTTTTAAGGTTTTGACAAAAATATTTAAAGTCATGGAACAACTATACCTCTTCCCACTGACTGTTAAGGTTGCTTTGTATGGTTTTAACTTGCATGGTCTTTTTTATGGTTTCACACTACTGTGCAAAGCCATGACTCCCTTTGTATTCTAGATACAAATCCTTTGTTGGATCTGTGGTTTGCAAATATTTTTCTCCTGGTCCACAGCTTGTCTTTTTATTCTTTTGACAGGATCTTTAATTTTAATGGAGTCCAATGTATCGATTTTTTTCTTTTATAGATTATGTTTTTGGTGTCACATCTAAAAATGCTGTACCTAGCTATGAGTCTTGAAGATTTTCTCTTACATTTTCTTCTAAAAGGTTTATAAGTTTATGCTCTACATTTAAATCTATGATCCACTCTGAGTAAAGTTTTATATAAAGTGTGAGGCTTAGGTCCAAGGTTTTTTTTTTTTTTCTTTTTTCTTTGCCTGTGGATGACCAATTGCTTCAGCACCATTGGTTGAAAGGAATCATTCCCCTACTCACAATCCTTCCTGTGTTCCTCAAAAATTATCTTTCCATCTATGTGTGAGTCTACTTCTGGGTTCTCTATTCTGTTCCATTGACTATGCATTTATCCCTCCATTAACACTATACTGTCTTAATTATATAACTATATATTAAGACTTACTATTGGGTTGATTGTTTCCTCCCATTTTATTCTTCTTTTTCAAAACTGTATTAGCTAGTCTAATTCCTTTGCCTTTCCATATAAATTTTAAAATCAACTTGTTTATATTTATGAAAAAAATCTTGCTGACTTTTAGATAGAAATTATAAAATTATAGATCAATTTGGGGAGAATTGACACCTTTACTATGTTGAGTCTACTAATCTATGAAAACAGTATGTATTTCCACTTATTTAGGTTCTCTTTGATTTCTTCCATCAGAATTTTGTAGTTTTCAGCATACAAGTTTTGTTAGATTTATACCCAAGTATTTCTCTCTTTTTTTGAGTGATTATATACAGCATTGTGTTTTTAATCTCAGTCTCCTCATGTTTGTGTCTTGCAACCTTGCTAAACTCATTTAGTAGTTCCAGAAGTTTTTTTCATAGATTCCTTGGTTTTTTCTTTTTTTTTTTTTAATTTTTATTTTATTTATTTTATTTATGGCTGTGTTGGGTCTTCGTTTCTGTGCGAGGGCTTTCTCTAGTTGCGGCAAGTGGGGGCCACTCTTCATTGCGGTGCGTGGGCCTCTCATTATCGCGGCCTCTCTTGTTGTGGAGCACAGGCTCCAGACGCGCAGGCTCAGTAGCTGTGGCTCACGGGCCTAGCTGCTCCGCGGCATGTGGGATCTTCCCAGACCAGGGCTCGAACCCGTGTCCCCTGCATTGGCAGGCAGATTCTCAACCACTGCGCCACCAGGGAAGCCCTCCTTGGTATTTTCTATGTAGATTTTTATGTCATATGCAAATTGGGCCAGTTTTATTTTTTTCCTTTTCAGTCTGTGTACCTTTAATTTCTTGCCTTATTGCATTGGTTAGAATTCCCATTAGTATGTTGACTGAGAGATGCACTGCATTTTTAAAAAAGAGCCTACAGTCACAATCTACACCAGGGACTGCAACCTGAAATATCCCTCCCTAGAACCAGGCAAATAACTTAAGTGTAAATTGGACCGATTACGATAGTAGGAATTGGCAGGAATGTAGTATATTGAAGAATATGTGTAGCTCCTAAAGATAATCATATCCCAAGACTTAAAAAGCACTGTTTTTGCTGCTGGCCAAACGTAATGTATTTTTAAGCAGGATTTGACTAAAGATAATCATTGATCTCCCGTCTCTGCATGGAGTAGCCTTCAAAGAAAACACAAACTCCACAAGACTTCAATAATAATTTAGATTCTGCACGTACCAAATAAAAGCGCTGGTTTTGGGGGATTATAATCAGATCATGTTCTTGAGATAAAGGTTGAAACTTAGTTGGCAATGGATGTTATATTGGTTAGCTATTCATGTACAACATACCACCCCAAACCATTTATAGTAAGTCCCCTACATACGAATGAGCTCCATTCCGAGAGCATGTTCGTAAGTCCATTCGTTTGTAAGTCCAGCAAAGTTAGCCTAGGTACCCAACTAACACAATCGACTATATAGTACTGTACTGTAATAGGTTTACAATACTTTTCACACAAATAATACACAAAAAACAAACACAAGAAATAAAACATTTTTAACCTTACAGTACAATACCTTGAAAAGTACAGTACAGTACCAACTACATCACTGCTGCTTTTACACTTGCTTCTGGACATCCTGGGCTTGAAATAAAGGTACTATACTCTGTACAGTACTGTACAGTAAAGTACACAAAAGCACAACCATTTGTAGAGGATGCACACATGTGACAATGCAAGCCAGACACGTGAACTACCTTACGTGATTGGACATGCAAAAGCATGTTCACATCTTTGAAAGTTTGCAACTTGAAGGTTCATACGTAGGGGACTTATTGTACTATTGTGTTTATGACTAGTCTATGCATCAGTTGGTGTCTTCTGAACTCACTCTTAATCTAGGTCCTGTTAGGCTGCTTTTAGCTGGGCTTGCTCATGGGTCTACTTTCAGCTTGCAGTTGGCTGTGGTCTGTCTTGTCTAGGATGGACTTGGTCTTATGTGCAGAGCTGGCTGGCTGACAACTACAGCAACAGTAGATAAGTAGGCTGTGGATCTCACATTTTCCAGTGGAGGATTGCAGGTGTGTTCTCATGGCAAAGACAAAGGAACCAGAGGGAGTGGAAGCGTGAGAAGCTTCTTGAAGCTGGGTTCAGAACTGCCACACTTTCACTTCCACCACTTTCTGTTGGCTGGAACAAGTCACACATCCAGCCTGGATTGAAAGGTAAGGAAATAAATTCCGCCTCTTAATAGGAGGCACTTCAAAGGTATTTTACAAAGGGTGTGGAGACAGGAAAGCCATTAATTGGAGCCTTCTCTGCAAACAATGTACTGTAAGCATGGAGGGTCTCCTTAAGGTCAGAGATTATTGTTCATCTTTTCATTTCCTTATCTGGAGAAATGCTTTGCATATAGTAGTATGTACTCATTTGTATTTATATATATTTACTTATTAATTCTCAGAACCCTATGAGATAGGTGCTTTTATTCCCATTGTGCAGATAAAGAAAGTAGGTACAGAGAAGAAACTTACCCACAGTCTTATAGTGAGGAATCTCATTTTCCATGTATTGTCCACAATTATAGTCATACCTATGAATAGTATAATATTATTGATAATAATGGTGATTTTCTACTTCCATCTCCAGGTAGATGACATTTGACTGAAGGAGTTGCCATTCTATGTGAAAATTTAAGAGCTTAACTTGACTATTTGCTGTCTATAGCTTTGCATTTTTGCATGCAAGTATCAACAAGGATGCCACCAAGTATCATGTATATCTCTCCCTCCCCCCCCAAAAAATATATAGCTGTGTATCTGCTTAAGTACTTGTATAAGTTCCTGGTTAAACCACATTGTGGAAGTGGAATTAGAATTAGCTTAACATGAAAAGATGCTCAACATCGCTAATTATTAGACAAATGCAAGTCAAAACTACAGTGAGGTACCACCTCACACCAGTCAGAATGGCCATCAATAAAAAGTCTATAAATAAATGTTGGAGAGGGTGTGCAGAAAAGGGCACACTTCTTCGCTGCTGGTGGGAATGTAAATTAGGGCAGCGACTATGGAGAACAGTATGGACATTCCTCAAAAAACTAAAAATAGAGCCACCATATGATCCTGCAATCCCACTCCTGGACATATATCTGAACAAAACTATAATTCAAAACTATATATGCACCCCTGTGTTCATAGCAGCACTACTTACAATAGCCAAGACATGGAAGCAACCTAAATGCCCATCAACAGATGAATGGATAAAGAAGATGTGGCATATATATGTGTGTGTATATATATATATATATATATATATATATATATATATATATATATATATATAATGAAATATTACTCGGCCACAAAAAAAGAATGAAATTAATGCCATTTGCAGCTACCTGGATGAACCTAGAGATTATCATACTAAGTGAAGTAAGTCAGAAAGAGAAAGACAAACACCATATGATATCATTTATATGTTGAATGTAAAATATAACACAAATGAACCTATCTATGAAACAGAAACAGACTCACAGACATAGAGAACAGACTTGTGGTTGCCAAGGGAGAGGAGAGGCGGGGGATGGATGCATTGGGAGTTCAGGGTTAGCAGATGCAAACTACTATATATAAAATAGATAACAAGGTCCTACTGTATAGCACAGGGACCAGTGGATATTCAATATATTGTAATAAACCATAATGGAAAAGGAAAAAAAGAATTAGCTTAAAATATTTTAAGGTAGGTTTTTACAGCTGACTTTATAACCTATACAAGAACTTCAATATCTATAGTGTGCAATTAGTAAAATTTCTGGTAGAATTTCCTGAATAATTTAATGTAAAAAAGCATTTCTAAGTTAATGAGCTAATTGGGCTGGTAAATGAGTTTATTAAAGACAATCCATTGAATGTTGGCTAATGCCTATAAAACATAATGATTTTAGTTTCAGTGAGCTATATCTTTTAACAATAGCTATATAACATGTCCAACTGCATTTAGAAAACCCTTTCTCATCATAGACAAGCCATGTCATTTAATGTTTTCTGCAATAGTTGAACTTGCTTCCAATTCATGAACTGTTCTGAGATGTTTGGCAAGACACTAGAAACAAGTAAGAAATAGACTGTGAATTAAAATACAACCCTAATTTTGTATGATATCAAACTTAATTTCTCTTTTATCAGGCAGGAATGAAATTTCCAATCTGGCCCCGGGAGGATGTATTGATTTTGACTCCAAGAAAGCCCCACCCTATAGCTACACCTGACTGATTAACATAGAAGATTCCTGCTCAAAAAATCAAAGGGTGATGACAAAAAGTTGACGAAAGCTCCAAAGAGCCTTAAATATATTTTTCAGAGCCAAAGGTGTTACAGCAGTGATGAATACTAGAACCCTTGTACTTGAGCCACCAAATCCCTCTTCTCTCCCGATCTGTGTAGAGTCTTGTATTAGTTTCCTAGGGCTTAAATAACAGAATTTTGTTTTCACAGTTCTGGAGGCTAGAATTCAAAGATCAAGGTGTTGGCAAGAGTGGCTTCCTCTGAGTTCTTTCTCCTTGGCTTGTAGATGGCTGTTTTTACCCTGTGTCTTCACGTGGTTTCCCCTCTGTTTATGTCTACGTCCTAATCTCCTCTCCTTGTAAAGATACCAGTGTTATTGGATTAAGACCCATCTGAATGACGTCATCTTAACCTAATGGCCTCTTTGAAGCCCTGTCTCCAAGTCCACTCACATTCTGAAGAACTGGAGTAAAGGACTTCCTATGAATTTGGGGGACCCAATTAAGCCCATAATAAATGTTGAATAGGGAAAAAGTCACTGTACTTACCAACAGTTCCTTAGAAGCTCTTCAAATCTACATTTTTACAGAACATATTCACGCAATAGCATCTATAAACAGAACATTATTAGCATCATCAGTACGTTAAACAGGCCTGACGTGTGATGTTCAAATTGCAAGTTTTCTCGTGTAATCTTTTCGTTTTTCTCCAGATAAAATTTTCAGCAGGCCCTTTGCTCTTCTGCTCCCTCTTACATTATGCTACTCCAGTGATTTAAGTGATAAACAGTCTTAATCCAGATGTTAGAATGTACAGGGCATCAGAACTCAACTTCATGCCATGTCCGCAACCACTTTCCTGCTGTTTGGAAGCACCTAGCAGGGTGGGGGGCAGTGGTTGGCAGCTACTCTGTTTTGCCATTTCCTCCCCCTGAGCCTCTCCCCTTCCAAAGCTGACTCTTCCAAGGCTGGAGCTCAGAGAGAGGAATGGTAAGAACACAGGAAATTCCTCTAGGAGACGGTAACTTGGGGAGGTGACCGTGTACCCTTGGAGCCCAGCATGGGTGTAAAGCTGACTTTGGTTCCGGTGGGTGCGTCATGAAACCTCAGCGGTTTCCTGCTGGGTGACCCCTCTGCATTTCACCTGGTGGCCTGGGCCACTGTCCGCCTTGGTTCCTAGTGGCCTCTGGAAATGCCTTCCTCTGCTCCCAGGAGCAGTCTTCACCCCCAGCTTTTTGTTCTCCGAGGCCACACCAGCTCCCTCTTCCTCGCCCACATCTCGTCCAGGGGAACCACCTGCACGGCTGTGGCCCAGGTACCATCTGTGTTGGCTCTCCAGGAGGGAGGTAATGCAAGTTCTCTAAGACCCTCGACAGCAAGGAACATTCTAGTTCTTCCTGGAGTCCTGAGAAACCCCTTCATTGTGCTTGAGGTGAGGGAAATAGTGCCTCCCCTACACCCCACCTCTATCACCCCTCACCCTCATCCCCAGTCCCACATGGCAACCAGCTGTCTCTACAGGTGATCATCCCCAAAATAGGTCTTCTTTCTGCGGGGCCTTTCATATTCTCACTGGATTGTTCAAGACTCCAGGAACAATTTCTTAATACAGCTTTTGTAAATTTTGCAGATGATGATTGCGTTTGGGAATTTCACATCTATTATATCTTCTGTCTCAGTCAAAACTTTCATTTGAACATCCTGTTACATTTCTTTATTACCTGTCTTTCTCAGATGAAAGTCATCAGAATTTCTAAAGTTATCAGTTGGAAACGAGGAGCTTATCTGAGGCCTCCTAGGCTACAATGAGAGAGCATATGATAAAATCTCTCTGAGCTACAAACGAGAGAAAGATGTTCTTTGACTGAAAAGCCCAGAAAGTATTATTAGTGTATTGTATCAGCTCACATTCTACATGGTCACGCTAATATTCTGTACTGAAACACTGGAAAATTACTTTAAATTTATTTTTTGGCCTGCCAAATAGGGTAGGAAAATGGAAAAAAATTTTAGTCCTTTGCCTGATCACGCCACTCTTTTAGAACCATTTCCAAGAGAAGAATCTGACTTCTTGGTCACTTGAGAAAATAAATCCTGCCTGTTATCACAAAACAATACCAGTGTAAAATGGTGGATGCTAGCAATCATCTTAGCAAAATTATCAATAATATCAGTCTCTTACGTGCAATACATTTTTTCACTAAAATGTAGTTAACTATTTTTAAAAAGGGATATTTTGATTAGTTCCTCAAAGAAACTGAAGCCCTACAATTTAACATTAAAAGTCATCTTATAAACCCCACTTTAATTTATAACTATACTTTTCCAGCTATTTTATTTTATTTCTAACTTCAAGTTATAAGATTTCCCACTGCCTTAGTACTGGTGATGCTTTTAGCCCTCTTTTTGTCAAGAACTACTATTTCAGACGAATAGTAGCTTTAGCGTATAACAAACCACAGCAAAACTTAATGCTTAAAATTCTAAACATTTATTATTTTTTGTGATTCTGTGAGTTGTTGGATAGTTCTCTTGGTCTGGGCTGGCTTGGCCAGGGCTGGAGAGTCTACAAAGATATCACTCACATGACTGGCCATTGTTGGACTGGTTAATCCTGTTTGAAGCTTCTCTAGAATCTTCCTTAGTGGGAAACTTGGTTTGATTGGGAGTTGGGCGTGCTCAGCTGATTCAACCTGTCTCTGTTCCCTGTGGTGTCTCATTCTCCAGGAGGTGTCTTCACCTGGTGGTCTTGGGGTTCTAACAAAGCAAGACGGTGAAAACCCTGATGCACTAGCACTTCTCATGCATCTGCTTGCATCATGTATGCTGATGTCTCATGGGCTGAAACAAATCACACAGCCAAACCCAGATTCAAAATATGTAGATGTATACCATCTTTCTTAGTAGGAGGAGCTACGAAGTCACAGCGCTTAGGGGTGTACATATCGGAACAAAAGAATTTGTAGCCATTTTTGTAATGTATCACAGATGGGTTTTTTTTAACTTTTTATTTTATATTGGAGTATAGCCGATTAACTGTGTTGTGATTGTTTCGGGTGCACAGCAAAGGGACTCAGCCATACATATACATGTACCCATTCTCCCCCAAACTCCCCTCCCATCCAGGCTGCCACATAACACTGAGCAGAGTTCCCTGTGCTATACAGTAGGTCCTTGCTGATTATCCATTTTAAATATAGCAGTGTGTACATGTCGATCTCAAACTCACTAACTATGTCTTAGCCTCATTTTGTCTCCTAGTTTTATCATAAGGCTGTCATTGAAAAAACCAAATCCAACCTCTTGGTAAAGCAAATATACTCAACTTCAGAGTTTGTGTTTCAGTATTTTTTGCCTTCGGAATAAAGTCGTATAATCTCACTACCTATTCTGTGCTTTTTTTTATATCCATTCTTCATCAGCACACCTCCTTGACCTTTGTGGGGATTAGAGCCCCCAATCCATTAATCATTATGATAACTACAATGAAGCTGTTTCTTTTTTCCCTGGAATCCTAAGGGTGGCAAGAATAAAATTTTGATTTACAGTTGAGTTAGAAAATGAAAATTAAAAAATTGTGAGAGTTGGTAAATTTGCTTAAAAGCAACTGTTTTTAAAAACTGTATGTTGAATCTACCCAAGTGAGTTTAAGGCAATTGAACAACTATTTATTAAGACTCCCTGTGTGCTGACACTGTTCTAGATGTTGAGAATATAGTGAACAAAACAGGCAATGACTCTGCTTTCACTAGGCTCACATCTTGTGGGGAAGGCAGATAACAAGCACCTAAACAAACGAGGGAGATAATTTTATATTTTTATTAGTTTTAAAGGTAAACGATAAAAATGATGGTGGAGAAAATAAGAGTATTAGGGACCACTATCATGAATATACCAGATGCTCATTAAATTTACTGTTGAACTGCTGATTCTATAGAAAGTTGAAGTGTGCAAAAATCAATTTTGAATTTATAGGTTAAAAAAAGGCCCCCAAAACAGAGACACTCAGATCTGAAAATAATTTTTTACTCCTGTTTTAGGAAATCTAAGGAAATAAAAGAATACAACCGCATATATAGTAAGCATATTTATATTGAACTTCAAGAAAGCTTATGTGAGTGTTCTTCGGTGGTAAGCAATCCAAATCAACTTTAACTTAAAACAGGGAAAAAGCTTGGAGGGCATGGGAGAGCTCACAGAATTGAAGGGAAGGGAAAAGAACCAGAACGAGGAAAGAGGAGAATCAGAGGAGCTGGAGTGGTTTTGGGTTGGTATAGGTACCAGACAGACAGCCTTACTGGCTGGGATTCTCCGGCTCCCGTTATATCTACACCTCTCGTGTAACTTTGCGTACTCTCCCACTACAGATGGGGCTCTCTGTCCCTGTCCTTGACTCTGGGCTCAGTTTTGGGATGTCAGCACACGTTACAGAAGCCTGGCGAGTTTGCTCGGTAGTGTTGTTTGCTCCTACTACTCTGTCATCACCGTGAGAATGCGCTGGGCGAGCCTATCGGGAATGACAGCTCCATAGTCCAGTTCTTGTTGTCACATTTAATAGCCAGCTCCTTGACAGACGTATGGACAAGATCAGCCAAGATGAGAAGAACCACTCAGCTGAGCCCAGCCTAAATCACTGATCTGTGGATTTAGGAGCCAAATAAATGCTTATTCTTTCAAGGAACTGAGTTTTCTAGTAGTTGGTTACATAATATTATTGTGGCAAAAAATAACTGCTGTATGTTGATCTCAGAAGAGTAGCTGATGGATAGTGATTTGGGGCAAAGCCATGTTCAGTTCCTTTGTCATTCTGCTCAGGATCCAAAGTCTACAAATACAGAGATAAATTGACTTCGCTTGGGTCATGTCTCCACTCCTTGGCTAGAGGAGAGCAAGTCACCTTGATTGTCACGCCCTCCAGTCTTTATTCAATGGAGGATGTGCTAACTCCCCTAAAAGATGCAGAATGAATATTGGTTTCACAGAAATACTTACAGGAACCTTTATGAATAACCCTTGAGTATTTGTTTAAAAACTTTTACGATATTGACAAATATTTAAATGTTATGATGTTTAAAAGGAAACAAGATTCTTTATCTAAGTTTGACTAGGCATTCATTTACTCATTCAACAAGCACTTACTGACCTGCTACCATGTATAAGGCACCTTGCCAGGGCTAGAGATCCAGAAATAGCAAGTATGCACATTTTCTATTCTCAAGATCAATACCATTTGGAGGACAGGCAATGAATCCTATGATTATATTGCAGTAGAAGGTGAAGTTGAAATACATATGGGGTGAAATGAGAGGAGGGCGTGGTGGGTCCTACCTCAAGCCAGGGGTTTCAGAGAACACAAGAGAAAGTGATGCTTAGCCTGATCTTGAAGGTAGACGAGAACTGAGGGGTTGATCCAGGCAGAGGGTCCTTCATGTGCAAAGCAAGAAGGAATGAGGGAAAATGGTGAATTGAAGAAATTACTTGTATGTGACGTACCCAGAATGATGTGAACTGCCTGAGAATGAAAGGCAGACGGTAGCCAGATTATACAAGACCTTGTTTGAAACGTAAGAGGTTTTGATTTTGCCCAAAGGTGACAGAAAACTATGAAGAAATTTTAAATAGAAGAATGACATGCTCATTCATTTTTTTTTTTACTGTGGTAAAAATCACATAACATAAAATTTACCATCTTAACCATTTTGATATATATAATTCAGTAGTATATGAAACAGGTCTTTAGAGGTTTTTCACCTGGCAAATCTGAAACTCTATACCCATTGAGCAACAACTCCTTTTTCCCCCTCCCTGCCCCCAGCTCTTGGTAACCACGATTCTACTTTCTGTTTCTATGAGTTTGATTACTTTTGATACCTCATAACAGTGGACTCGTATGGTATTTGTCTTTCTGTAACTGGCTTATTTCACTTATCATAATGTCCTCAAGATTCATCCATTTAGCAGCATGTGACAGGATTTCCTTCCTTTTTAAAGGTGAATCATATTCCATTGTGTGTATTTCGTTTATCTGTCTTCTGTCTGTGGGCATTTCGGTTGCCTCCACCTCTTGCCTATTGTGAATCACGCTGTTATGAACATAGGCGAGCAGATATCAGCATGATCATTTCAAGCAGACACTCTGGCAACCACGTATTTGGAGGATGGACCAGAGTGGTTTGCATCTGGAGTTGGGAAGGTACAATAAGATGATGACTTGTCAATGTTGTCAATGTAAATAAATTTAATATTGATGCAATACTTTAATCTACTGTCTATATTCCAGTTTTGTCAATTGACCCAAGATGTCCTTTTTAATATCCTTTTTCCCCTTCCAGTACAGGGTCAAGTCTAAGATCAAATATCTATTTAATTGTCATGACTCTTTAATCTTCTCCAATCTGGAAGAGTTCCACAGTCTTTCATGACACTGACATATTTAAAGGATACAAGGCCTTTTTTTTTAATAGAATGCTCCTCGTTTGGGGTTTGTTGGGTATTTCCAAATGACCATGTTCAGGCAGTTGTCCTCGTAGGAGTCCTACATAAGCGATGCTGAGACCCTCTCAAAGTATCACATCCCGAGGCACATCGTGTCCATTTTGTCCCCTTTGGTGGTGCTACTTATGATCACCTGGTCAAGGTTTTGTCCAATTTCTCCACCATATTTTTACTATAGTTTCCTGTATATTTAATAAGCAGTTTGTGGAGAGACACTTTGACTATGCAAATACAGTGCTTCTGATCTGAAGTTTCCTCCTAGATTCAGCATCCGTTGACATTTCTTGCCTGAACTCACTTTTCCCGCGATTGTGAAATGGTAATTTTACAAACCCGACGCCCTCTCTGTGTTTACCATTTGGCACTCAGCATTCCACCGAGGGCTGGAACAAGAGCCCTTCCTACTCCCATTTATTAATCTATTTATTATCAGTTCTTACTCCTGGGTTTTAATTTTTTCTGTGGCTTACAATTCATTACTGTCCCACATTTGGCCTGTGCGATTCCCTTCAAGTTATTTCCTGTATCTTTGTAACATCCTCCTATCAGATTTCCTGAGCATGTTCCTCCTTTCTGGCATAAGAAGACTCAGAAGACTGAGACCTGATCGTCTGAATCATGCAATGTCATACATGTAATGTGAGATATGATCATTTTGTTCATTTGCGGGATCATCATCTAGGGATGAAAATTATTAAAGAGCTGCCTACACTGAGCCACCCCAAGACAGAATATCATCTAACAAATCTACAGTTGATACATCAAACCTACAGCAACTGACAGAAAAAATCAGGCATGCATCATAGAATAATGAAGTATTTTAATAAATCATTGCTTTGTAAACTCCTTGGTTTGACTGCCCTGCAGGGTGCCTGGATCATTTAGGGGGAGACCCCGAGAAGGACACGGTAGACTTCCTTCTTAACGGTGCTGGTGGGTTCTGGGGCAGTTAATTGGAGAGAGAGCGACAAGAGAGAGAACTGTGTTTAGATCAGATAATGAAGCAAAGGTTACAGGTGATGCGAAGAGGCCAGAAGGCTTAACAGGAGGGTATGACCTGCTCGAGGGTCAGGGAAGCCTCCACATGAAAATCAGCTGAAGCCGAGATCTGAAAGGTGAGAAGCAGTGAACCAGGCAAAGGGCAGGAAAAGAGACCTCCAGGGAGAGGGATGAGCCCAGGAGCTGGCCCTGAGGTGAGAAGGATCGTCGTTCATTGAAGGAAACCGAAACTATGCAGAAAGGAAGTGTGGTCCTTATGAAGCTGGAGCCATGATGTGACAGTAAGGTTGTAATGTTGTGCTGCAATAGTGTTGACCTTTAGTCCTAAGCCTAATGTTAAATAGGAGCATGCCATGATCAGATTAGTATTTTTTTTAAGTAGATTTTGTGTTGAAATATAACATATGTAGAGAAAAGAGTACGAATCCTAAGTGTGGAGTTTAATGAGTTTTTACAAAGTGAACACCCCCATATAACCAGTACCCAGAATTCCCTGTTCTGGTCATGGTCTCCCCCTTCCCCACACCCCCAGGGTTACCAGTATCTTGGGTTTTTTTGAAATGAAAATCCACAATTTTTTTTATTATTGGGGTATAGTGTTTTACAAAGTTGTGTTAGTTTCTACCGTACAGCAAAGTGAAGTAGAGTTCCCTGTGCTATACAGCAGGTTCTGATTAGTTATCTATTTTATACATATTAGTGTACATATGTCAATCCCAATCTCCCAATTCATCCCACCCCACCTTTCCCCCATTGGTGCCCACACATTTGTTCTCTACGTTTGTGTCTCTATTTCTGTCTTGCAAACAGATTCATCTGTACCATTTTTCTACATTCTACATATACGTGTTAATATACGATATTTGTTTTTCTGTTTCTGACTTACTTCACTCTGTAGGACAGTCTCTAGGTCCATCCATGTCTCTACAAATGACCCAATTTCATTCCTTTGTATGGCTGAGTAATATTCCATTGTATATATATACCACATCTTCTTTATCTATTTGTCTGTCAATGGGCATTTAGGTTGCTTCCATGACCTGGCTACTATAAATAGTGCTACAACGAACATTGAGGTGAAAAAAGAAAATTACAGACCAATATCACTGACGAATATAAATGCAAAAACCCTCAACAAAATACATCTCAGTAGATGCAGAAAAAGCTTTTGACAAAATTCAACACCCATTTATGATTAACAACTCTTCAGAAAGTGGGCATAGAGGGAACCTACCTCAACATAATAAAGGCCATATATGACAAACCCACAGCAAACATCATTCTCAACAGTGAAAAACTGAAAGCATTTCCTCTAAGATCAGGAACAAAACAAGGATGTCCACGCTCACCACTATTATTCAACATAGTTTTGGAAGTCCTAGCCATGGCAATCAGAGAAGAAAAAGAAATAAATGCAATACAAATTGGAAAAGAAGAAGTAAAACTGTCACTCTTTGCAGATGACATGATACTACACATAGAAAATCCTAAAGATGCCACCAGAAAACTACTAGAGCTAATCAATGAATTTGGTAAAGTTTCAGGATACCAGTACCTTGACTTCCAACATCGCAAATGGGTTTTGCCTAAAGGACCTAAATAGACATCTTTCTGAAGAAGACGGTGGCTCACAGGTACATGAAAAGTGCTCAGCGACGCTGATCATCAGGGAAACTCAAATCAAAACCACAATGAGCTATCACCTCACACCTGTTAGAATGGCTGTTATCAAAAACACAAGAGATAAGTGCTGGTGAGGATGTGGAGTAAAGGGAACCCTCCTACACTGTTGGTGGGAATGCAAATGGTGCAGCCACTATGGGAAAGAGTATGAGGTTCCTCCAAAAATTAAAAATAGAACTGCCATGTAATCCAGCAATTTCACTCCTGGGAACATATCTAAAAGAAATGAAAACAGGATCTCAAAGAGATATATGCACTTCCATGCATATTGCTTCATTTAATTCAAAATAGCCAAGATATGGAAACAACCTAAGTGCCCATCAACGGATGAATGGATACAGAAGATGTGGTATATATAGAAATCCTGCCATTTGTGACAGCATGGATGGAACTTGAGGGCACTATGCAAAATGAAATTAGTCAGACAGAGAAAGGCAAATGCTGTATGATCTCACTTAAAGGCGGAATCTTTTTTTTTAAAAAGTCAAACTCATAGAAACAGAGAGTAGAATGGTGGTCACCAGGGGCTAAGGGGAGGGAGAGATGGAGAGACACAGGTTAAAGAGTACAAGTCTTCAGTTTTAAGCTGAATAAGTTTTAGGGATCTAATGTACAGCATGATGACTGTAGTTATTAATACTGTATTATATACTTGAAACTTGTTAAGAGAATAGATCTTAAGTGTCCTTACCACACACACACACACACACACACACACACACACACACACACACACGGTAACTCTGTAACTCTGTGAAGTGAGGTGATAGATGTGTAAACTGACCTGATTGTGATAATCATTTCACAAAGTATACATATATAAAATCATTGTATTATACACTTTAAATATATATAATTTTATTTGTCAACTAGACCTCAATAAACCTGGAGAAAAAGAACACCTTGGCTTTGCCTAGTTTTGAACTTGATATATATGGCATTATAAATAGATACTTCTTTGTGTCTGATTTACTTCACTCAACATCGTGTTTTTTTCTTCACTCAACATTCATGCCGCGGCACCTAGGTGTAGTGCATTCTACTCACCTTGCCATGCAGAATTTCAGTGTTACCCTTTCTACTGCTATAGACGGTTGGATTGTATATAGTTTGATATTATTATAAATAATGCTACAAGGAATATTCTTGTACATGTCTTTTGGTAAATACAGTATATGTGTGGATTTCTGTTGATTATAGCTAATGTTTTAAAAACACCATCATAACTTCTGTGGTAGAATGAAATGGAGGGAAGGGAAAAGAAGATGTGGAGAGAAGGGGAGAGTCTACTGCAGTAGCCCAGGTACTGAGGCGGTGGCGGCTTGGACCAAGGTATTGGTAGTGAAGATGGCAAATTGATGGATCCTAGAGCTTTTAGAAGCATTGCCACAACTTAGTTACTGATTGGATATAGCGGATGAAAGAAAGGCAAATGTCAGCAGTACCTCCAAGATTTCTGACTTGGTTAATGTGGAAATTGGTCTTTAATCCATCATTAAACCATTCTCCTTTTACTAACTCGGAAGCCATTTGTGGAAGTGTATGACTTATCATTGCTTGAGTTCATAATTGCTTGAATTGGAAAAAGTACGATTTTAGAAAGTTGACTAAAACAAGGTATAATTATCTGCGTACAGTTTTTACAAGAACCTGACTACTGTAATCTTAAGCTTACAAAACTGATATATATATTCTCCCTAAAGTGGTTTTAAATGTACTCATTAGCAATATTCCAATTAAAAAAGTGTTCACATTTAAAAACATGTAGATGAGTAGGGAGGAGATTTCTATTCCTAAGGGAATTCAAGCATTTTTGACTTTTGTCATGGCTTGATAGAGATTGGAATTATATCACCTGATAGCTAGATGTTGTGTAAAACGAATTGTTTTCAATTCAATTTCTTATACACCAATGCCTTCGTCCCCTAAATTGCTCTTGCAGTAGCTACTTTATCGGCAGTCTTAGCAACTGGGGCTGAAGCTGAAAGAGCAGAAACTCAACCATTGATTTATCCCTGAGCGTGGATTTGGATACAGGTTGAGAAGCTTAAGCGGAAAGTGGTATGGGAACTTCTACTACTCCAACAGTTGAAACAAGAATTCTGTTTTCACAGCATCAAACTACACCTGGTACCTCACTGAAATTCAGGTTAATAAGAAATGATATGTGTTGCAAAGATTCTTAAGTCCCATTTAATTGTGGTTAACTTTTCTCTCTCTTTTCTCTTTTTAAATTATAGTACATTGTATATGGACACAGGAAATAACTAAGTTTACAGACAGCTGTAACCTTTCTTTTAGGTCTCAATAGTTTAATTCCTTTAGTATAATATTACCATTGAAAAGAATTCTAATTTTCCTCATCTTTAAGTCCTGCAGCTGGCTGTGGTTTAATTTCATGGCACATGTTTTTATTCTATTCATTTGTATTCTGCCTTATCTGTGACACATCACTTCAGGTCCTCACTTCATCCCTGAGATGCCTCCGTATTTCTCTGTGTTTCCTTTCACTGACATGACTCATAGGACAGAGAACTGGGTGCCAAGGGAGACATGAGCTATGGAAGACATGATCTTTGCCGTCATGTTCTCCAGTTTTAAATATCCTTCGTATTGAAAGTCAGAATAGTTGTTTTTTTTTTTTTTTTGAGAACATTTATTGTCTTCATTTTTAAAAAGCCTGATGAAATGTGCAAGATGCAGCTGTCATGTGTGTGATCAGGGTTGACTCCACTGTAGGGCAATGCAGTAGAAAGAGCGTTAGCACACAAGTCAAAAAACCTAAGCTGTAATTCCGGGCATGTGGCTTTCTAAACATCTCCTCTTTTGACAGGTCTAGAGATGCTTTAAGCCTTGTTTTTGTCATCTATAAAATCAGGATAGTAACATCTGTTCTAGTGACCTGATGGTGTTGTTGTGGACATCAAATGAGACCCTGAGAAATGTTTGAAGAATTGAAACGTGCTATAGGAACGTACCATGAAATCGATATTTTATAATGATCAGTTGTATCTGCTAAGTTGTTGTTTTGACTGCTTGCAACAGAGACCCAAGTTAACAGCACCTTGAAAAAGACTGAAGTCTGTGTCTCTCTCACGGAACGGTATGATCTGCACCGTCATAGGAGTATCAGTGTCCTTTTATCTTGCTGCTCTGCCATCTGTAGGCTTTTGTCCTCATCTGCAAGGTCCAAGGTGGTTCATCACTTTGTCTAAATTCTGACCAGGAGTGCGAATGAAGCAAGAGGAATGGAAGGGCACATCCTTTCTCTTTAAAAGTCACACACCACTTCCTCTCATATGCCATTCACAGTGCAAAGCCAGGGGCCACACCTGGCTACGGGGGACGCTGGGAAGAGTGGTCTTCATTCTGGCAGTCACCCACCCAGCTGAAAAGTATAGGCACTTTTGAGACAGGCAGGGACCTGGGACCCTTTGCTGCAGTGCTGGCACCTGGACACACCTCTCCTCGAGCCACAAAACACAAAGAAACTCTACGGGACTAAAAAATAACTGCACGCATGCGCAGTTGGGACAAATTCCGGACAACAAAATACAAAAAGACCAAAAAACCCAACTGCCGCTTTTGAAGAGCCTGGAGCAAAAGCAGGGTGTTGGGAGGAAATGCAGGGCACTGCGCATGCCCCCCCTGCACACACCACCACCTAAGGGGTGGGCAGGCCACCTAAGCCACCCCTCTGGCCTGATCCCTAGACACACCCCTACCCTCACCCTGTATAAGTAACAAGCTCGCCCCCCTCCTCAGGGAGCAGGCAAGCAAGGGACCTGTTGTTTGTTCTCACTCCCCTCTGCTGCAGCAGGGGCCCCAATAAAGCCCTGCCTGAATCTCTTGTCTGGCCTCTGATCGGTTTCTATTTATTAAGGAGAACAAGAACCCTGGTGGGTAACACTTTCACCAAACAAGATGGGGTAAAGAGATATTGGGATACATTTCTAAATCTCTGCCTCATGAATTGAGAAGGATAATAATAGGACTGAACTTTAAAAGAACAGCCCTGTCGCATATATAATTTCTAATTTTCTACTAGCTTCATTGCAAAGTAAAAAAGAACCAGGTGAAGTGAATTTTAATAACATATTTTATTTAACCCAATATATCCTAAAGATTACCTTTTCAACATGGAATAAATACAAAAATTATTAATATGATATTTTACACGTTTTTGGGTACTACGTCTTCACAATCAAGTGTGTAATTTCTAGCTACATCACATCTCAATTTGGACTAGCCACACTTTAAGCACTCAAGAACCACATGTGTCCAGTGGCTACTGTATTGGACGCAGCAGCTCTAGAAAGAAGTAGACAAATGTTAGCAGGAAGAATTAACCTTCTGCATCATGTCCTGCTGATTTTATATTTTATGCAATATCCTGTGTATTGATTCATTCAACAAATATTTTCTAAGTATCCACTATATTCCAGGCACAGTACTAGGGACTGATGACACAGCAGTGAACAAAACTAACAACATCCCTGTGCTAATGGCACATACATCCTGGTGGGGGAGACTCAGGCAATAAACAAATAAACACAAGTAAATATTTAGTGTGTCAGATAGCAAAAAATGAAGAATAATATGGAGAAGAACAAAGTAGAATAATGTGTTACGTGAAAGAAGAGCCATGGATATCTGGAAGAAAATTGTGCCAAGCAGCAGGAACAGTGAGTGCAAAGGCCCAGAGGCAGAGAGTGTTTGGCAATATTTAAGGAATGCTAAGAAGGCCAGTATGGATTGCACATTGCCCGTACTTTTTGTTTGTTGTAATATTTGTCAGTAAGACAAACTCTGTTTGCTGGGGCGTTGAGAAAGTATATTTTCCTAATTTGTTTTGTTGTATGAAGCGCTCTTATTTGTGAGAAGAAAGAAAAAGATAGGTAAAGTGAGACTGTTTGGACTAATTCATTGCTGATCAGGCACAATTACTTGAGTTCTAAATGCTCACAGTGTTTTCAAAAATATTTTTCAATGAGATATACGATGTACATAACATGAGACCAATATGGTAGGAAATTGTTGATATTTTGCTTTGACAAAATGTTGGTTTGCTTCATTCATTCAGTCCCTTAGTTCCTTGACTAAGGATGAGTAAGTACATCCTGTGTCCTTTACCTCATCTTACGATGCTGTACCAAGCAGTGTAAGAATCATTAGGAAGGCAAAGATGAGTAAGGCTCTCCTGCCCTTAAGAAGTGGATGGAAGAGACAGAAATATAGAGAATTATTGAACAACGTAAAAGAACAGTCATAGAGATATAAACAGGGAATTAAAGGTGAGACAGAATCTATGAAGGCTTCTTGGAGGAAATATCAGTTTTCCTCTGAAAGGATAACTAAAGATTAATCTTGAAACTACAAAAGAAAAGGCCATTTCAGAGACAGAGGGAGCATGATCTTTTGAATCTTCCTATTTTAGATTCAGGAGAAAAGAAATTGCTGAGCACGGGGTATATGCACACAGAAGTAATGTATGACTTCCATCAGGATTGGCATCACATAGGAATTTATAATACCATAGAAAAAATGGAGTCAGAGAGTCACTATTCGGAGGTTATATGTTCTGAGATGTGTATTTTATTATTTTTCCTTTGTACACCTTATGTATAGAATAGAGCTTTCTAGGCGGTTCCAGATACATTTTGCTAATAATAGTAAACATTTATTGAGTGCTTACTATATGCAGGGTCTGTTCTGAGTACTTTATAAGCATTAACCAATTTAATCCTCACACCAGCCTATGATATACTCATATACACTACTTGAGACACAAAGACAGCAATATGGCTTGTTCAAGGTCATCTGTGAAGTAGAAAATCCAGAACCAAGGCAGAATTTTACTGCTGACTCTCATTGACAGTCTTTATTAAAGTTTCAATGAAGAATAGAACATGAATCTAAAAGCATGAAAACACTGAGTTTTAAGATCTCCCTGTGTGATCATTTTGCCATTCATCTTTTCTGACAATGATAAATGAATGGTTAAAGCTTGACTGGGAAGGAAGTCTTATATTGGAAAAAAATGGAAGAGAAAGCCCATTCAAACTAAACTTAAGTAGCATTTGAGGCGTGCGGAGAGCTGTCTTTTAGCACAATGCTTCTCAAACCGCCTGTCACAGCAAACCTCCAAAAGCAACGTGTCAGGAGGGGCAGAGGGGACACGTAAAACCTGTGGTCACTCTAACTCCTTTACCAAATAAGAAATGGATTTTGAGAGCATATCAGATGCTTGTCAAAATATCAGCCCAGGAGAGAGCTTGCCAAGAAGGCACTTGACAGACTGCATGCTTGGGAGTGCACAGGGACCAGATATTGTCACGCGCCAGCATGCAGACAATTACAACAGAGACGGAAACAAAGTATTTCCCTCGAAGAAATCTAATCCAAGAGAAAAAATCAGTGTGTGTGTATACACTACGTATATAGTGTGATTTCCAAAGGAAATCATGCCATCAAGTATCAGACACATTCGCCAATAAAAATGAATTTAGAAGGGAAAAGATGCTCTAAGCCCATCTTGTTACAAGTTATTAGGCACAACGTTTAAGCTAAATTCTTTTTCTTTCTGCAACAGTTTCACGCTTGTTTTAATCCATTTTGAAAGACTTCAGTTTAGGAAAGAAAAAAGTACGTGGCAATAAAGTGTCACGATCCCTCATCTGCAATTCTGAAATCTAAAATTCTCCGCAAAGTGAAAGGTTTTCATAAGTTTGGCACCAAGATGCATTTGGGTATAAAACCTGACCCGAACTAACATGAGGTTATATGTGTTTTTATTTATCACACTTAGTGTGAGTATTCATGTATTTTGTTGCAAAAATCTTAATGAGTTTCATTCTGTGGTGCTTTGCGGTGCTTTTCTACACCCTGCTGTGGGTGTTACATAATACACAGTGTATGTACCACATTACTTTTCTAAAATCCAAAAAATTCTGAATTCCCAAATGCATCTGGCCCTATGGCTTTCCAATGAAGTATGTAGACATACTTCTACTGGCAAATTGAATGAAGTGTGGACTTTCTATTTCTGATTTAGATTATTTTCATATTATTTATATTCCTGGTTGTTTTGGGAAGAAACATTATCAAGAATTAAAACTTAAGTTGTAAAATCATCGCACACTTAGTTTTAGATTGTTGGTCTATATATATATATATATAGGCATAATTCAGAGATATTGTGGGTTTGGTTCCAGACCACTGCAATAAAGAGAATTCTGCAGTAAAATGAGTCATACAAGTTTTTTGGTTTCCCAGTGCATATAAAAGTTATGTTTCCTCTATACTGTAGTCTATTAAGTAATAGCATTATGTCTAAAACAATGTACATACCGTAATTAAAAAATATTGCATGGGCTTCCCTGGTGGCGCAGTGGTTGAGAATCTGCCTGCCAATGCAGGGGACACGGGTTCGAGCCCTGGTCGGGGAAGATCCCATATGCCGCGGAGCAGCTGGGCCCGTGAGCCACAATTACTGAGCCTGCGCGTCTGGAGCCTGTGCTCTGCAGCAAGAGAGGCCGCGATAATGAGAGGCCCGCGCACCGCGATGAAGAGTGGCCCCCCGCTCGCCGCAACTAGAGAAAGCCCTCGCACAGAAACGAAGACCCAACACAGCCAAAATAATAAATAAATTTAAAAAAAAAAAAAATATATATATATATATTGCTAAAAATTGCTACCATCTGAGCCTTCAGTGAGTCATAGTAGTAACAACAAAGATCACTGATCACAGATCACCATAACAAAGATAATAATAATAATAATAATGAAAAAGTCTGCAATATTGCAAGAATTACCAAAATGCGACCCAGAGACATGAAATGAGCAAATTCTGTTGGAAAAATTGCATCCATAGACTTGCTCCACATGGGCTTGCCACAAACCTTCAATCTGTAAAAAACGCAGTATCTGGGAAGTGCAGGACAACCTGTATGAACTGCTAACACCCACCTGGCGCAAAGGACCAAAGGACTGGCCCCAGCACGGTGCTAAGAGACTGGACCAAACTGTAGCCTGGCTTCCACCTGTACTAGCCATGTTCCTGATGGTGGCCCCAGCTCCCACGCTGAGTGTTTGCTCAAGAAAACACAATGTTGCTGAGCCACAAAGTGTCCATGTCCCAGCCCACCGTGCCAAACCATTTTCAGTAATTCTCCACTTACTTCCCTTCTGTAATTTTCCATTTCCTCGTACCCTCTCAGTCCCTTTTTTATTCCCCCCTTTTCACTTCCCTGTCATCTCTTTTTTGTTTTCTCTCTGTTCTGCCTTTAAAAACCTCAGTTACCTTTGCCTCAGTTGGAGTTGAGCTTGATTTATGCCAAAGTCGCTTTCCCCTCCTGCAGGAGTCTGAATAGAATCTGTCTTGCTGCCTCTCACAAGGGCCCAGCACTGCTTTTCTTTGACACTGGTTTCTGGTCCAGTGTATATGGAGCTTGGAAGTTGTCATTCTACCATAATAAGTAAAAGACTGAGTACACTGAAGATCGACCCATTGCCCCTCAAATTGGAGAAACAGGTAGATACAGAGAGTCACACTTATTGAAGCAGAGATGCCCACAGGAACCAGTGCTGGAGTAGGAAAATCTGAGTTGTAATTGATGAATTGCTGAAGGCTCCAAGTGTGAGAGTTTAAAAACTCCAGTCTTAGGAAGGCCCTGTACTTCTGTGAATTTCATCTCTGGGAGCCCTACCAGGTTCTCTCAGTGATGATTGGAGAAAAGTCCCATCCTGCTTCAGAGGGAGGGGAAAAAACAGTCATTCTGAAATATGCATTCTTTTCTTCTAATAAGTCATGCCCTCAAGATAAATCATTTTCCTGGAGCCTAAACTACTGGTGGAAATGCAAAGGTACAGACCCTTTGGAAGACAGTTTGGTGGTTTCTTATAAAATGAAACATTCTCTTACCAATGATCCAGCAACCTTACTCCTTGGTATTTACCCAAAGAAGTAAAAAACTTATTTCCACATGGAAATCTGCACATGGATGTGTAGAGCAGCTCTATTCATAATTGCCCAAACTTGAAGCAATCTTTATTTATTGCTTTATTTATTCCTTCTCTAACACCCTTCCTCTCTTTTGTAGACTTGAGTTTCTGACCTATAACCTTCTTTTTTTTCTCTCTCTCTGAAGAACTTCTTTTAATATTCCTTGCAGGGCAGTTCCTCTGGCAACAATTCAGTTTTCATTTTTCTGAGATAGTCTAATGATCATTCACTTTTGTTTCTAATTAACATCTGCCACTATACATAGTTACAGAATTTTTGTGGGGGGGGATGAGAGCTTTTAAAGATTTAGTCTCTTAGAAAGTTTTAAATATGCAAATACAGTGTTATTAACTATAGTGACCATACTGTACACTACATCCCCATGCCTTACTCATTTTATAACTGGGAGTTTGTCCCTTTGGACCACTTCACCCATTTTGCTCACCCCTCACCCCTGTCTCTGGCAGCCACCAATCTGCTTTCTGTCTGTATATATGAGCTCTTTTTTCTCTCTCTCTCTAGATTCTACATATAAGTGAGATCATAAGGTATATGTCTTTCTGTCTGATTTATTTCACTTAGCATAATGTTCTCAAGGTCCGTCCATATTGTCGCAAATGGCAAGCTTTCATTATTTTTTATAGTTGAATAATTTTCCATTAGATAATATATATTAGGTATGTATATAATATCACATTTTTTAATCCACTCATCCAATGAACAATCAATAGGTTGTTTCCATATTGTAGCTATTGCAAATAATGCTGCAAAGAACACAGGGGGGCACATAGCATTTGAGTTAGTGTTTTCAGTTTTTTCAGATAACTACCCAGAGGGAGAATTACTGGATCACACGGTAGTTCTATTTTTAGTTCTTTGAGGGACCTCCATACTGTTCTCCATAGTGACTGCACCAATTTACATTCCCACCAACAGTACAAGAGGGTTCCCTTTTCTCCACATCCTTGCCAACACTTGTTATTTCTTGTCTTTTTGACAATTGCCTTTCTGACAGGTATGAGATGATCTCCCCTTGTGGTTTTAATTTGCATTATCATTCACTTTTGAAGGATAACTTTGCTGGATATAGAATTCTACTTTGGTAGGTTTTTTTCTTTCAATGCTTTATTTCATCCTACTCATTTCCTGCTTGCATGGTTTCTGAGAAGCCTGATGTAAGTCCTATCCTTGCTCCTCCAGAGAGAAGGTGTTTTCTTTCACTAGCTCCTTTAAAGATTTTCTCTATGATTTTGGTTTTCTGCAGTTTGAATATTATATGCCTATGTGTAGAGTTTTTGGTATTTATTCTGCTTCCTGTTCTCTGAGCTTACTAGATCTGTGGTCTGGTGTCTGTCATTAACTTTGGGGAAAAAAATCAGCCATTATTACTTCAAATATTTCTTCTGATCCATTCTCTTTTTCTTTTCCTTATGATATTCCCATTACACATATATTATACCTTTTGCAATGTCCCACACTATTTGAATATTCTATTCTGTTTCTTTTATTTTTTCTCTTTGCATTTCAGTCTCATTGAAAGTAAATGGGAAGTCTCTCTTGACATAGCTTCAAGTTTATTTATTCATTCCTTGGACATGGCCAATCTACTGATGAGCCCATCAAAGACATTCTTCATTTCTCTTACAGTGCCTTTGATGCTAGCATTTCCGTTTGATTCTTTCATAGAGTTTCCATCTCTCTGCTTACATTACCCATCTGTTCTTGCTTGTTGTTCAATTAGACATTAACATATTAATCATAGGAAATTACATCGCCTGTTATTCTAAAATCTGTGCCATATTTGAGTCTTGTTCAGTTGCTTGTTTTGTCTCTTCAGGTCTTTTTTCCCCCAGACTTTTAATGTGTCTTGTAGATTTTTGGTGAAAGCCAGACTTGATGTATCAGGTAATAGAAACTGAGGTACATGGGCTTTGAGTGTGCAGTTTTATGTTAATCTGGCTGCAGGCCGGGCTGTGTTTAATGTTTGCTGTAGCTGTAGTTTCCTGTAGTGTCCTTGTGGTTTTCCTTTGAGGTCTTTGAGGGACCTCCATACTGTTCTCCATAGTGACTGCACCAATTTACATTCCCACCAACAGTACAAGAGGGTTCCCTTTTCTCCACATCCTTGCCAACACTTGTTATTTCTTGTCTTTTTGACAATTGCCTTTCTGACAGGTATGAGATGATCTCCCCTTGTGGTTTTAATTTGCATTATCATTCACTTTTGAAGGATAACTTTGCTGAATATAGAATTCTACTTTGGTAGAATTTCCTCCTCTGTTGTCTTTGGGTTTTCCTGAGAACTCCTCCTCAGATAGAGTCTGTCTTGTAGCCTTATCAGCTGAAATCCATTATGAAAGGGGTTCCTGGGCCCAACTTCAATGTGTGTGTGGAGGCTTCCGCATCAGCAAGCAATTCTGAGAAGCCAGGAGGGTGTCTGGAATTTGACTCAATTCTGACACTATCTATCTGGAGATAGAATCAGATTCCACCGGTAAGGGGCTCAGTCCCACAAAACCATCCTCCACTTCAGATGCACCTCAAGCCCAGGTTGTCATCTGTGTTTCTGACCAACCAGCTACAAATTGCAGGTTCTGAGAACTCCCTCCAACTCAGGATGCCAGTGAAGTCCAGGTTATTACCTGTTCTTCCCATGGACTAGCTATAAATCAGAAGCTCCCATCTTCCTCTCCTTGGGTTTGATTTATTTGTTAGAATAGCTCACGGAACTCAGGAAGACCCACTTACTCACCAGATTATTGATTTATTGTAAAAAGATATTAAAGACTCGAATCACACTTTGTTGTACACCTGAAACTAATACAACATTGTAAATCAACTATACCCTAATAAAAAAAAAAAAAAAAAAGACTTGAATCAGGAGCCAGAGGACAGGGTGAGCTTCTGTCCTTTTGGAGTTTGGAGCATGGTAGGGTGGCACGCAGAAGCATTAGGCTTCCCTGATGTGGAAGCTCTCTGACAAAGGCTAAAAAGTGTCCTTCTGAGTTTTTATTGAGGCCTCCTTACACAGTCATGACTGGCTAAGTCATTGGCCAATGGGACTGATCAACCTCTAGCCCATCCCCCCTCCCAGAAATCAGGGGGTGGGACTGAAAGTTCCAACCCTCTCATCACAGGGTTGGACCTCCTGGCACCACCCTCCATCCTCAGGTACTTCCAAAAGTCCTCATTCACATAATAAAAGACACCTTTGTTACTCTCAACACTTAGGAAATTTCAAGGGTTTTGGGGGCTGTGAGCCAGGAACCTGGAATGAAGACCAAATACTTACGAGAAATCTATTTTGATCATCTGAATGACCAAATATACATTTCTTATAAAACACACCATCACACAGTTATTATACAAGAGCTCTGTTGATGTGGAGATAAGGTGTGGAGGAGGAAGATCAGTTTATCATTTTACGATTACATCTAAATCTTCTTTTTTTTAATTTTTATTGGCGTATAGTTGCTCTACAATGTAGTGTTAGTTTCTGCTGAACAGCAAAGTGAATCAGCTATACATATACATATATCCCCTCCTTTTTCGGATGTCCTTCCTATTTAGGTCACCACAGAGCATTGAGCAGAGTTCCCTGTGCTATACAGTAGGGTCTCATTAGTTATCTATTTTATACATAGGATCAATAGTGTATATATGTCAATCCCCATCTCCCAATCTCAATCTTTTAGTGGGACTGAGTCCCTAGGCAGTGAACTTCATAAGTGCTTCTTCGCCTTTTATTTCTCCCCTTAGGTGAAACAGGCAGATAGGGCTCCTAGGTAGATAAGGCTCTGGTAAAGCAGTTTCTCTTGAACAGCAGGCCTTTGCTACAGAGCATGCTCTGGTTTTATTAGAAACGGTTACTTCCCCCCTACCCCCACCTGAAACAAGAGGAATTTTTCCGTCAGATCTTCCTTATGAGAGCCTGATGAGGTTCCTGGAAGTAAAACCCACAGAAGACTTCACCCCCACAAGTTTCTCCTCTTAAAGCTAATCCACACTCTGCCTCCAGGAATTCGTCCAAGGTACCAGTGAAGTGTTCCTGCCGGATGACGGCCCCAGTGGCTTCTGCTCCAGGTAAGGTGGTGTTGGCTGTTATTCTGTGTCTTTGCCTGTCTCGTCGGATTTCAAGGTGGTCATTCTTCTGTGACTTCATTTCTTTAACTAGTTAAAGAAACGTCACTGATTTGCAGTTTGTTCAACTTTTCTCTTGTTGTAAGGACAAAAGTGATGACTTCCAAGCTCTTTTCATGTTGGAGCTGAAATCAGAAGTTCTCTATTGAATTTAAAAATACACCATGAAAAGATCCTTTTTCCTCCTGGTAGAATCATTTTAGTTAAGTTGAACAGTGATGGGAATTATTAAAAAATTGAGTGAGGTGAAATGGTCTTGAAAAAATGTTACTGTTTGTTGAGTTAGAGTTTACTTAAAAATAAAACTGAAATTCTTCATTTGTGCGAAAAGTCATTTTGGGGCCTTAACTCCGTACCCATATTTTTTAATAAAATAGTGTCAATGATGACAAAAATGTCAAAACAGACAGCTGATAACTGCTATATTCCTTGTAAATTACCAAGGAGATATGTACAGATTTCTAATATAGCTATGTGGATTTTTTTTATTTAAACAGTTGACCCAAAGTTTTAAAGTCCATTTGCCAGGCACTGATTTAAGCACCATGGGAGTACCTGCCCTCAAGGACATTACAGTCTAATTGGGAAACTAAAACTAACATGAAAGTGAGCCGTCAAATGCAGCAAACTGAACTGGACTAAGAAATGATGAGACTCATGACTGATTCCAGGTAAGAAATGAATGTTCAAACACGGTTCTGATTTTGGAGATGTATGTGGTTCTATGAGATACATTTACTTTCACCATTTCCCATTGGCAGCTCAAAACATTTAGAGTCATGTACAGTTGGCATACACTCAACGTATGGAGATCCTGGCAAATTGCTGCTCTCCTGAGTCCCATGCATGCCCTCCTCACAAGCTGTCCATTCCTGCCCCTCCAGCAGGATCTCCTGGACTTCCCTGTGATCTAGCAACTAAAGGTTTAACAGCTGCGACAACAAGAAGTCTCTAGGACTCAGCTCTGGCACCCAAGGTGTTATAGTTGGTTGTTGTTAAGTATTTTTTGAATTTAATTTTTATTTATATTAGAATATAATTGATTTACAATGTTGTATTATTTTCAGGTGTACAGCAAAGTGGTTCAGTCATACATATACATACATCCATTCTTTTTCAGATTCTTTTCCCATAAAGGTTATTACAGAGTATTGAGTAGAGTTCCCTGTGCTATACAGTAGGTCCTTGTTGATTATCTATTTTATATAAGGTAGTGGGTCTATGTTAATCCTAACCTCCTAATTTATCCCTCCCACCACCCTTCCCCTTTGGTAACCATATGTTTGTTTTCAAAGTCTGTGAGTCTGTTTCTTTTTTCTAAATAAGTTCATTTTTTTAGATTCCACGTGTAAGTGATATCATATACTTGTCTTTCTCTGTCTGACTTACTTCACTTGATATGACAATCTCTAGGTCCATCCATGTTGCTGCAAATGGCATTGTTTCATTCTTTTTTATGGCTGAGTGATATTCCATTATATATATATGTACCACACCTTAAATATTTTGAATAGAACCTTGTTCATATTTGTTTTGACTTGTCTAGAAGATGCCAATATATCCACACACAAAAAATGAAATATTGTTTATCATTTCAACACTGAAGAAAGTCAATCAGATGGTTGGAAATTTCTAGTGACATGACATAGACAAAATCTTAAAATGAGCAATGGTGACTGCTAACTGCTTCTTGGAAAGACTAGTCACAGGAGAAATTGCTTGGTGTCAAGATATTAGAATGATCAGGGATGTGGTGATAAAAAAAGGTAAGGTAAAATCATCTCTCTCAAATGATGTATAGGTAAAGCTTGTTTGTCATTAGGAAGTCACACAATGTTGAAATGGATAGAATTTGTTTTAAACTGAAGAAAAAAATCCTGTTGGATTTTATTTTTCTTGTATTCTATAAATCCAAAGTCAGCAAACTATAGCTTGTTGGTATTTTTGTAAATAAAGTTTTACGGAAACACAGCCATGCTCATGTGTTTTCATATTGCCCATGACTGTTTTTGAGCCTTGAAGGCAGAGTTGAGTAGATGCAACAGAAACTATACGGCCTGCAAAGCAAAACATATTTACTATCTGGTCCTTTCCAGAAAATGTTTGTAGATTCCTGGTTTAAATGATGAACACATACTTTTAAAATCATCAGACCAAGTACACAACCACCTCTAAGCAACTTTTACTTAACAAGTCTTTTCAAAAATTTTAAGACATTATTTTTATCAAAACAATGACAAGATTTAGCTATCTGTGCTTTGCATTCTTCTCTTATCAAGAAAAGTTGCTACGTATTGCTTTTTTTTAATTTCATTTTTTTTTCTTTTTCTACGCTTTTTATTTGGAAATCCTCTCCTAGACTAGTTAAATAAAACATTGGAATTCAATGTCATGTCCACAGTTCCTCTTAAACTTCCACTGACAATAAAATGCATTTTGTGTTATGACATTTCTCATAAGAGCTAAGTGCTGGAATAGCAGATAAAATATCAGAAGACGTCTAATAACCAGTCTTATCTAGCAGAATCCTGAAGTATTCCCCTGAGTTCAGGAGGTGAATGGATATTCTTGATAATGGAACAACATTTCAGAGATTTAATTTTTTTTCTTCTTCATTCTAAAGTAAGTACTCACCCTATAAGATTATCCTGAAATATTTTATTTTAAAAGCAAGAAGCTTTCACCCAATTATGCATTAATTTTATTATTGTCATTTAATATAATGCCTGGCAATTTAAAATTAAGAACATTAATACAGCTATATCCTAGGAAATAACTGAGTTGTAATACAGCAGCTTTTTCAAAAAATTAAATTTCCTTTTAAATGAGAGTCAGTTGGAACAACTGAATGCCCAAGTGCTCTTGATTAATATTTGACAATTTCTATGAAAACATTTGCATAGATGTGTATTATGAAAACAGTATATGAAATCAGCTCTGATTTGAAATAAATTTGGGGTAGAGCATTTATATGCTTCCACTTTCACACTGTAACAAAAAGGTAGCTTTTCAATCAAATGAGAAAGATTATTAGAACCATGTGATAAAATATAAATCCACTAATTATTTTGCATATCCACCAAATCTAATTTAATTATAATTTCCATGTATTTTAATAAATTGTTATAAGCACACATCAGATATCTGTTCAGTTATTTTAGTGCAAGGAAATTTAGGTATTATAGAAATTAGTAAAACATGATTTCTGCCATTAAGGAGTTTATAATCTTAGGAAAATGATATTGTATATATAGAACCATTTATTCATTCAACAAATCTTTAGTCTGAACTTGCTGTATATTTGGCATTGTCTGTGAGCTAGGCCTGAGGGGTGCAACGGTGCATAGTATAATCTCGCTTTCATAGAATGTGGTATAGAAAAAGCTGAGTGAAAAAGACCCTAAGAAGAAGTAACAAAAAATGCTTAGAAAGACTAGAACAGATTAAAAAAAAATGCACTTTGGCTGTTTAGGACAGAAGCTAGGGTAGAAAAACTTCATGGAAGATGAAGCCAATGAATTGCATCCAAAAGGATGGTCGAATTCAACGCGTAAGCATTGGAAAGGCATTCCAGGAAAGGCTGAGAGAACAGCTAAGGATGTAGAACTGAGAAAGCTGGGATATGTTTAAAGAATAGCCATCACAACATAATCACTTTGGCAATCTGTGACAGTTTCTAATAAAATTAAACAAATACCTTCCTTATCACCTGGCAATTTCACATGCATATGTCCACAAAAGGACTCACAAGAATATTCATATTATCATAATGAATGATAGCACAATTTCTCATCATGAGGAGAATGGATAAACAATTTATATTTATACAATAAAAATAAATGAGCTGCATAACACACAGCATAAACATCTGTAATGTTTATGGTTGCATTTCATAGACATGTTGAGCTAAGTAAGTCAGACACTGAAGAGTACACACTGCATGATTTCATTTACATGAAGTTCTAGAACAGACAAAACTAATCTGTGATGATAGAAATCAGAATAGTTGTTGCCTCAAGGTGTGGAGATAAATTGTCTGGAAAGGGGGCAAGACAGAACTTTCTAGGGTGATGGAATTGTTCTATATCCAAATTCATGGAGCATTTATGCATTTTACTATATGTAAATTGTACCTCAATAAAGTACTGCTAGTATAAAAAAAGAACACCAGCAAGTGGTCCATTTGACTAAAGTACTGGAAACATGACAACCCAGTGATTTGCATAGAATACTAAAAATTGTAATAAAGAGCATGAAAGTAGTTGTTTATTCCTATTGGTTCTTGTTTTATACGAAGCAAAATAGGAGGCAAGATCATCTGCTGAAAACAGCCCGAACTGAGGGTTTAAGGAGAGAAAAGTTAGGAAGAGCTGAGCATGGAAGGGAATTATGACAAGCTGGTAAGATAAACTAGTTTATGTCTTATGAGGTTTTAATAAGGCATTTGTGATAGTTTAAGCAAGCTATGTAGACTGATATGCTCAGTTGATTAGATCATGAGGGAAATGAGCCCCATCTCTTCAAAGACTTGAAGAAAAACAAATTAACAGATAAATAAATCATGGACTATTTGACAACAGCTTCTAGTGTCCCCTCTTAATGTTCTACCTAGATATAAATCAAGCTTCATTGCATTTGGTGTCTCTTCCTCATTAATTATGATGTGGAGCTGTCTTATTGTTATTTATTGTGTATCATTTGGTGTCTCATTTTTCAATTGGTTTCACAAGGGAGAGTGGATACTCCTGCATTTTTAACCAGAAGTCTCCAAAAATACTTTTTTAATATTAGTTCTTATATTAGTATTTTCTCAGCGCAGGGTGCAGAGGCACATTGGAGAGATTTGTGATGTCGATTCTGTAAGCATTGCTTGTGAAGACGTTCCCGATGAGCTTTCTTTAATGTTTAGGAGATGCCTGAAATGCAAGCTCTGGAGCTGGATAGATCTGTGTAGCCTTCAGTAAGTTATTTTGGTTTCAACGTCCTCATCTGTAAAATGGACATATCCAGTAGCTCCATGGAAAGTTGTTTTGAAAACTAGAAATGATGTATGTAAAGTGGCTACCAGAGTACCTGGAACATGGTAGGAACACAACAAATATCAACTAAAATTATTAATTGGTGAGATTATTGAAGTCTTTTTATAGCTATAAAGCTTGACTATCATGCCTACACTTCATAGTCCTTCAATCTGATTTGGCTTTGGTGATTACTGAAGAGTTATTTTGTTTTAATTTTTTTCTAAAGCGTACTAAAGAAATTGTCCTCTTTTTTGGCCAGAGCTTTAGTTATTTTTTTTCTAGAGCAGGAGTCAGCAAATTCTTCTTTAATGGGCCAGAGAGTAAATATTTTTGGCTTTGAGTATCATACAGTTTCTGTTGCATCTACTCAACTCTGCCATCGTAGCAGGAGAGCAGTATAAAGGGCATGGCTGCATCCCCAACAAACCTCATCTACAAAACCACAGGACCGGCCAGATTTTACCCACATTTTGTATCTTGCTGCTCTAGAAACTAGCAGTTTCAATAGTACATGACGCTTGGTACCTGTTTGCCATTTACTTACCTCATGATGATTACCTTTACTGATTTTATTTTATAGATAAGGTTGTTGATATTTTGGATGGTATTTGAAACATGAAATTTTTTAAATGTTCCATATCTTTTTTAACCCAGCTTTATTGAGGTATAACTGACAAATAAAATTGTAAGATTTCTAAAGTGTACAATGTCATGGTCAAACATGGAATTTTTATTGTTCCGCGAATGTTTACCAAAATCTCCTTTACAGGTAATTCACCCAAATAACTCAAAGAAATAATATACAGAAAAAAAGTCAGCTATAACATAATAGAGATCAGGTCTTAACATCTCCATCTAGGAAGGAATGTATATGAATCATATTTACAGAAAAAAAGCTGTGTATCTGTGTAAAATATTGTTTAAAAAGTTTTTAGGACTTTTCTCTCCTTAAGGACCATTTTAAAGGAAATTACTTTTTTAGTGGATTTGGATTTCTAATTGTATTTGGGTTAATCATGCACACGGTTGCCTGCTACCTCTGTCTTTGAACCTGAGAAATTCTAGCAGGCATTCAACAGGGAATAGATGCTCAACGTGTTGTACAGTAGGATAGGCAATCACCAAGAGATACTGCCATTGACGTGATGAGGGGGAAAGACGATACGTATGTACATAAATGTCGCTGTAGGCCTAGGTAGGTGTTGCTACCTGTTCACAGCTAGTGATTCTATTATCAGTTTATCCCTCATATAGTGATGATTACAATATTGCTTCTAAAGAAATGTCCTTGTGTGTTTTCCTGTCATCACAGGAAAATGGAAATAAACCAAGGAGGTCTAGGTTGGGATTGGATTGTATAGATTGTCATTGACAGCTTTTTACAAAACCTGCCACTTGTAACTCTTTCCCTTAGGCCTGATTGCCCAAGACTGTGGCATGAAACTCCATCCAACAAGAGAGGAAGCCCTTGGTTTCTTAGGTTTTCTTAGCAGGAGTGTCGTTTGTATGCTTGAATATAAATTTTGCCCTTTGAGTGGATTTTTTTTTCTGTATTATCATAGTAACTACTACAGCAGTGTACACACAGTAGGTTCTCAGTAAATACTTATTAGCTCCCCAGACTTATAACCTATAGGGTTATACTATTAACGTTTGTATTTGGCCTTCGTGCCAACATACTTAATAGACTATCATTGTTAGATTTTAGCATATGTCAGGTAGAAATCAAAACTCCTGTACATAAAATGCTCCCATATTTTTGTGCTTAAACATATCTGTGACAACAGCCATAAGAATCTACTACAAATGTAACATAATGGCCACAAAAATAGTTTTAGTGTGTGTAAAGCTTTCAAGAAGAATGTATAGATCTTCCTCACTTACGATGGGGTTCCACCCTGATAAACCCATCAAAAGTTGAAAACATCGTAAGTCAAGAATGCATTTAATACACCTAACCTACCAAACGTCACCGCTTAGTCTCATCTACCTTAAATGTGCTCAGAATACGTACATTCATCTAACAAATGCAAAATCACCTAACACAAAGCTTATCTTACAATAAAGTGTTGAATATCTCATGTAATTTCTTGAATACTGTACTGAAAGCGAAGAACAGAATGGTTGTCTGGGTCCAGAAAGGTTGTAAGTGCATCAGTTGTCCACCCTCGTGGTCGCGGGGCTGACTGGGAGCTGTGGCTGCCACCGCTCAGCATGACGGGAGAGCATCTAACTCACAGCGCGAGCCCAGGAAAAGCTCGAAATTCAAAGTACAGTTTCTATGAAACACGTATCACTGTTGCACCACTGTAAAGTCAAAAAATCATATGTCGAGGGCTTCCCTGGTGGCGCAGTGGTTGAGAATCTGCCTGCGAATGCAGGGGACACGGGCTCGAGCCCTGGTCTGGGAAGATCCCACATGCCGCGGAGCAAGTGGGCCCGTGAGCCACAGTTACTGAGCCTGCGCGTCTGGAGCCTGTGCTCCGCAACAAGAGAGGCCGCGATAGTGAGAGGCCCGCGCACCGCGATGAAGAGTGGCCCCCGCTTGCCACAACTAGAGAAAGCCCTCGCGTAGAAACGAAGACCCAACACAGCCAAAAAAAATTTTTTTTAATTAATTAATTAATTAATTTAAAAAAATCATATGTCGAATCATCACATGCCAGGGACCACCTGTAGTTTATTTCTGTGTCTAATAAGATGACAATGTCATCACTGAAAATGCAGAGGATTCAATGAAGAGAATTTTTTTTTAATTCTGATGGATGAGAAAATGCAGTTAGCGATTTGTAATTGATGGGACGAGAGAGAGAGAGCCTTGTCATCCTTGAGTTCGTATTAGTGGAGTAACAGCAGGCACATGTTTCCCCAATTGAGTCTGTTCTTTCAACAAGTATTTGCATGCCTTGTTGTGTGCCAGGAGCTGTATTAGTTGCTGGGGATTCAGTTTTAAACAAGACGGGAAAACAAAGCTCCTGGTTCTCACGGAGCCCACAGCCTTATAGGTGAGACAGTGGATTCCTGGGCTATAGGAACACATGATATCTTGGACTAAGTGACATTTAAGCTAGAACATGTATTTAAACTTTCAGAGGAAAAGAGAACTGATGGCGTTTTTTTGTTTGTTTGTTCATTTGTTTGTTTTTGGCTTCGGGGCATGCGGGATCTTAGTTCCCCGACCAGGGATCAAAGCTGTGCCCCCTGTAGTGAAAGCGCAGAGCTTTAACCACTGGACCATCAGAGAAGTCCCTGATGGTAGTTTAGAAACTCACAATGAGAGCATGAGTCCAGAGGATTAGGCCTTATATATATATAAACGCTGAGGGTTTCCTATGCGCTGGGCACCTCGTGAAGTGTTTTATATCAGCTCATTCTCTCTTCACAACAACGCTCGGCAGTATGTCGGATTATTCCTATTTTGCAGAAGAGAAAGCAGGCTGCAAGAGGCTGAGTAATTTGCCCACGTGACAGTCAACAAGTGGAAAAGCCAGGACAGCAGGCACGTCTGTGTATCCCCAGCTGTGATCCTGAGTAGTGTGTAGCCAGGGAGCCATCCAGGAAACAAATGCCTCCATCTCTGAATCAGTCTGTTGAGCTCAGAATTGTTAAAGAACATATACAAAACCAGAAGGAGGTAAGGTATCAAGGACCAATACCTAGAAGAAGCATGGGCTTTTATGGGTATTATGACCTAAAAAATCCTCTAAGAAAGCCTCATCAACAGAATCAACTGAAGTTTATGGAACAGGTTAGAATGTTTGGGTACCAACTGGAATGTCATTCCTCTGGAATGTAGGATCCGTGAGGGCAGGGATTTTGTCACTTTTAATCAGTGCTAGATCTATCTCAAATGGTCCCTGGCATGTGGCAGGCACTCACAGTTGGCACGACAATCCTAGTTTCAACACAGCCACCAGAATCAGCAAGTTCTTTCCTGATAGCCTTGTGGACAAGATGGAGAACTATGGCTAGACAGCTAAAACCAAAGAAATTGGATCAATGCATTGATATACAAATGGCTGGAGTTCTTAAGATGTGTGCCACAGGGACCGCTTGGCTCTATACTGGTCAACCTTTTCAGAAATGTTGTCCATAAAGAAATACAAAAATTCCTGGTGTCCTCTTCCTTGTGCTGAAATTTAGTGTACAGAACATAGCTCGAAACGAGAGAGGAAGGGCATTGGTTGGCTCCAAAAGTCCCTCCGCAATCCAGTTGCTTATAAAAAATCATTTGCTGTAATGGGATAAAAATAAAGTAGGCAGGCTTATAAAATATGTGAGTGACACATATCTTGAAGGGAGAGATCTCTTATATTGAATGAACGAGGAATCAAAAAGATCACAGTAGCCCAGCAGGTTGGTCTGAAACCAACAAAGATGTTTAAAAATAGAAGATGGAGAAAATTTTTTGGACAGTATTTTATGTGAAATATCTTTGGGATTTACTTGACTATAAACTCCTTAAGAGCCTATTGTGGGAACTGACTATTCAAATTGATATAATATTGTTTTAATTAATAAAAAGCAAAAGAGATAGATGAATGCAGGTAACACACCCATTATACTAGACACCAGAGGGCTCACACCCAAGGTGTTGTACCTGTGTCAAGGGGTTCTGCTTTGGTAGGGACATTTACACACCAAGAGGACACAACCCTAGCCTGGAAGGGAGTCTACTCTAGCTCAGTTGAGGCCTCTGATTTTGCCCGGATTACGCAACAGTCTTATTCCCATCTCCCTGTCTACAGGTTTGCTTTCTTCAACCCATTTTTTTAAAAAAATAGACTTTATTTTTTAGAGCAGTTTTAGATTCACAGCAAAACTGAGCAGAAAATATAGAGTTCCCATATACCCTCTGCTCCCACCATCATCATCCGCCACCAGAGTGGTACACGTTATTACAATTGTTGAAACTACATTGACACATTATATTCACCCAAAGTCCACCGTTTACATTAGGATTCACTCTGGATGTTGTACATTCTACGGGTTTGGATAAATGTATATGACATTATACAGTAAGTCCCCTACACGCAAACCTTCAAGTTGCAAACTTTCAAAGATGCGAATGGGCGTTCACGTGTCCAATCATGTAAGTTAGTTCACGTGTCTGGCGTACATTGTCATGTGTGTGCATCCTCTATAAGGGATTGTCCTTTTGTGTACTTTACTGTACAGTACTGTATAGAGTACAGTAGTACACTATCATTATTTCTTGCCTGTTCACTCGATGCCAGCCTCTGTATGCCAATGGTTGTACTGTACTACTGTACTTTTCAAGGCACTATACTGTAAGATTAAAAATGTTTTCTTTATTTTTGGGGTTTGTTTGTTTTTTATGTATTATTTGTGTGAAAAGTATTATATACCTATTACACTACAGTATTATATAGCCGACTGTGTTAGTTGGGTACCTAGGTTAACTTTGTGGGACTTGACGAACAAATTGGACTTACGAACGAACTCTCAGAATGGAACTGGTTCGTATGTCGGGGACTTACTGTAGTTTCACTGCCCCCCAAATCCTCTGTGCTCTGCCTATTCATCCTTCCCTTCTCCTATCCCCTGGCAACCACTGATCTTTTTACTATCTCCATAATTTGTCTTTTCCAGAAGCAATGCATTTTTCACACTGTGGCCGGAGTGCTTTTTCTAGGATGACAACGTTCTCTCTCACGCCCCAGGGTCTCCATTGATCTCAGGTCAGATCTAAACATGGTGCTGATCTGGCCATGATCAAGGTGTTCAGTTTCTCTCCTTTCATGGAGACTAGTACGTGTGTGTGTGTGTGTGTAGGGAGACCGATCTATAAACAGTGAAACTAACAAATAATAGGGTGAGCTCATGTGGCAGTGAGTACTACAAAGATGCTAAACCAGTAATGGGATAAGGAGTGCCTGGAGCTTGGGAGACTTGGCTAAGGTGGCGTGATTTGGGCTGAGAGGTGAATGATGCGGAGTTGCCATGAAAAGATCTTGGGGATGAGCCCCCGAAGCACAGCAAACAGCAAGTGCAAAGGTCCTGGGGAATCACCATTCCAGGTAGGTATGAAGAACAGAAAGAGGCCAGTATTCTGCAGAGCAGTTGGTAGGCACGGTGGTTTGATGAGCATTTTGAATAGCATCTATGGAAGAGGGGAAAGACACTAGCATTTATTGGGCTTTTTATTGATGTAATAGACTTTAATTCTGAAGAATTTAGAAATGATACCTTTTTACCATATGAAAAGAGAAGATCACAAAATTTATGAATAATGTGTCCAGGTTCTCACAGCCAGCAACAGCGGAAGGCGGATCTGAACTCAGTTCTGCCTGACTTTCAGACACACCTCCCACCTTTATGTAATTTCCTTGGTGAAAGAATTCAGGATGTTTATCTCTCCTGAAGAGCTTATCCGTGACTGTCCTTTATTCATTTTTATTTGTGTTGTAGTTATCCCTTTTTATATGTATGATATGACTCTGCTTTAGAAAGTAAACTACCAGGAATCATGAACCATTTCAATCTGCCATTCCCACCTGCATTTAGCTCTGTTTAAATATAAACCCATCAGGACTGAGTTTCAGGGATAAATCAAGGGATTAATGTGTCTCTCAGCAGAACCTCCCTTATGAAAAGGGAACATCTTACGACTTGTGAGATAATGGCTCATTATATATACTCCTAGAGTTTATATTCTAGTTTTCCTAGTTGATGATGCCAATAAGTTTGGCAGTATATGTCAAACAGAGCAGAAGTGTTATATTTTAAAGAGATGTACAAGAAGGACACTACATAATGATCAAGGGATCAATCCAAGAAGAAGATATAACAATTGTAAATATTTATGCACCCAACATAGGATCACCTCAGTACATAAGGAAAATGCTAACAGCCATAAAAGGGGAAATCTACAGTAACACAATCATAGTAGGGGACTTTAACACCCCACTTTCACCAATGGACAGATCATCCAAAATGAAAATAAATAACGAAACACAAGCTTTAAATGATACTTTAAACAAGATGGACTTATTGATATTTATAGGACATTCCACCCAAAAACAACAGGATACACATTTTTCTCAAGTGCTCATGGAACATTCTCCAGGATAGATCATATCTTGGGGCACAAATCAAGCCTTGGTAAATTTAACAAAATTGAAATCATATCAAGTTTACTTTCCGACCACAATGCCATGAGACTAGATATCAATTACAGGAAAATATCTGTAAAAAATACAAACACATGGAGGCTAAACAATACACTACTAAAAAACCAAGAGATCACTGAAGAAATCAAAGAGGAAATCAAAAAATACCTAGAAACAAATGACAATGAAAACACGATGACCCAAAACCTATGGGATACAGCAAAAAGAAGTTCTAAGAGGGAAGTTTAGAGCACTACAATCCTATCTCAAGAAACAAGAAACATCTCAAATAAACAACCTAACCTTACACCTAAAGCAATTAGAGAAAGAAGAACAAAAAAACAAAAACAAAAAAAACCAAAGTTAGCAGAAGGAAAGAAATCATAAAGATCAGATCAGAAATAAATGAAAAAGAAATGAAGGAAACAATAGCAGAGATCAATAAAACTAAAAGCTGGTTCTTTGAGAAGATAAACAAAATTGATAAACCATTAGCCAGACTCATCAAGAAATAAAGGGAAAAGACTCAAATCAATAGAATTAGAAATGAAAAAAGAGAAGTAAAAACTGACACTGCAGAAATACAAAGGATCATGAGAGATTACTACAAGCAACTCTATGCCAATAAAATGGACAACCTGGAAGAAATGGACAAATTCTTAGAAAAGCACAACCTTCCAAGACTGAACCAGGAAGAAATAGAAAACATAAACAGACCAATCACAAGCACTGAAATTGAAACTGTGATTAAAAATCTTCCAACAAACAAAAGCCCAGGACCAGATGGCTTCACAGGAGAATTCTATCACACATTTAGAGAAGAGCTAACACCTATCCTGCTCAAACTCTTCCAAAATATAGCAGAGGGAGGAACACTCCCAAACTCACTCTACAAGGCCACCATCACCCTGATACCAAAACCAGACAAAGATGTCACAAAGAAAGAAAACTACAGGCCAATATCACCGATGAACATAGATGCAAAATTCCTCAACAAAATACTAGCAAACAGAATCCAACAGCACATTAAAAGGATCATACACCATGATCAAGTGGGGTTTATCCCAGGAATGCAAGGATTCTTCAATATACGCAAATCAATCAATGTGATACACCATATTAACAAATTGAAGGAGAAAACCCATATGATCATTTCAATAGATGCAGAAAATGCTTTTGACAAAATTCAACACCCATTTATGAAAAAAACCCTCGAGAAAGTAGGCATAGAGGGAACTAACCTCAACATAATAAAGACCATATATGACAAACCCACAGCCAACATCATCCTCAATGGTGAAAAACTGAAACCATTTCCACTAAGATCAGGAAAAAGACAAGGTTGTCCACTCTAACCACTATTATTCAACATAGTTTTGGATGTTTTAGCCACAGCAGTCAGAGAAGAAAAAAAAATAAAAGGAATCCAAATCGGAAAAGAGGTAAACCTGTCACTGTTTGCAGATGACATGATACTATACATAGAGAATCCTAAAGATGCTACCAGAAAACTCCTAGAGCTAATCAATGAATTTGGTAAAGTAGCAGGATACAAAATTAATGCACAGAAATCTCTTGCATTCCTATACACTAATGATGAAAACTCTGAAAGAGAAATTAAGGAAACACTCCCATTTACCATTGCAACAAAGAGAATAAAATACCTAGGAATAAACCTACCAAAGGAGACAAAAGACCTGTATGCAGAAAACTATAAGACACTGATGAAACAAATTAAAGATGATACAAACAGATGGAGAGATAGATATACCATGTTCTTCAATTGGAAAAATCAACATTGTGAAAATACTATAATACCCAAAGCAATCTACAGATTCAATGCAATCCCTATCAAACTAACAATAGCATTTTTCACAGAACTAGAACAAAAAATTGCACAATTTGTATGGAAACACAAAAGACCCTGAATAGCCAAAGAAATCCTGAGAAAGAAAAACAGGGCTGGAGGAATCAGGCTCCCCAGTTTCAAACTATACTACAAAGCTACAGTAATCAAGACAGTATGATGCTGGCACAAAAACAGAAGTATAGATCAATGGAACAGGATAGACAGCCCAGAGAGAAACCCACGCACATATGGTTACCTTATTTTTGATAAAGGAGGCAAGAATATACAATGGAGAAAAGACAGCCTCTTCAATAAGTAGTGCTGGGAAAACTGGACAGCTACATTTAAAAGAATGAAATTAGAACACTCCCTAACACCATACACAAAAATAAACTCAAAATGGATTAAAGACCTAAATGTAAGGCCAGACACTATAAAACTCTTAGAGGAAAACACAGGCAGAACACTCTATGACATAAATCACAGCAAGATCCTTTTTGACCCACCTCCTAGAGAAATGGAAATAAAAATAAAAATAAACAAATGGGACCTAATGAAACTTAAAAGCTTTTGCACAGCAAAGGAAAACATAAACAAGTCAAAAAGGCAATTCTCAGAATGGGAGAAAATATTTGCAAATGAAGCAACTGACAAAGGACTAATCTCCAAAATTTATAAGCAGCTCATGCAGCTCAATATCAAAAGAACAAACAGCCCAATCCAAAAATGGGCAGAAGACTTAAATAGACATTTCTTCAAAGATATACGTATTTCCAACAAACACATGAAAGGATGCTCAACATCACTAATCATTAGAGAAATACAAGTCAAAACTACAATGAGGTATCATCTCACACCAGTCAGAATGGCCATCATCAAAAAATCTACAAACCATAAATGCTGGAGAGGGTGTGGAGAAAAGGGAACCCTCTTGCACTGTTGGTGGGAATGTAAATTGATACAGCCACTATGGAGAACAGTATGGAGGTTCCTTAAAAAACTAAAAATAGAACTACCATATGACCCAGCAATCCCACTACTGGGCATATACCCTGAGAAAACCATAATTCAAATAGAGTCATGTACCACAATGTTCACTGCAGCTCTATTTACAATACCCAGGACATGGAAGCAACCTAAGTGTCCATCATCGGATGAATGGATAAAGAAGATGTGGCGCATATATACAATGGAATATTACTCAGCCATAAAAGGAAATGAAATTGAGTTATTTGTAGTGAGGTGGATGGACCTAGAGTCTGTCATACAGAGTGAAGTAAGTCAGAAAGAGAAAAACAAATACCATATGCTAACACATATATATGGAATCTTAAAAAAAAAAAAAAGGTTCTGAAGAACCTAGGGGAGGAGAGGAATAAAGACACAGACATAGAGAATGGACTTGAGGACACGGGGAGGAGGAAGGGTAAGCTGGGATGAAGTGAGAGAGTGGCATGGACATATATCCACTACCAAATGTAAAATCGATAGCTAGTGGGAAGCAGCCACATAGCACCAGGAGATCAGCTCGGTACTTTGTGTCCACCTAGAGGGGTGGGATAGGGAGGGTGGGAGGGAGATGCAAGAGGGAGGGGATATGGGGATATATGTATGCATATAGCTTATTCACTTTGTTATAAAGCAGAAACTAACACACCATTCTAAAGCAATTATACTCCAATAAAGATGTTAAAAATAAATAAAGAGATGCCCATGGTCCTTAGGGAAAATGACCCAGTTTACATTTTTTAAATAAAAAATTAATGCATAAGATGTAATGAAATAGGGTGGTTCAACTGCAGGATATACAGACATGGTGGTCTGTCAGTTTATCCCAATGTAAAAGGACAAAAAAAGGATGTGATGTTGAATACATTGTCTCACAGGCTTCTGAGGTTGCACCTTGGCTGGGGAAGAATTAAAAAACAAGGTTAAATCATCATATTGGCGTCTCCCATGTTTCTAAAGAAAATCCTCTATTGAGCTCTCTCATTTCATAATGATAAATAATATAACAATTGAAATATAGTACAGTAAGTCCCTTACATACGAACCTTCAAGTTGCGAGCTTTCAAAGATGCGAACGTGCCCATAGAAAGGACAAAGAGAGACAAGAAGAAGGAGAAGTAACCAAAGAACTGAAGAGATTCACGACGCAGGAAATGGCAAGGGGACTTTCTTTATTTTAGGAGGTACTGTTAGTTTTTGAGGCACAGGACCCAAATGTAGAACAGTACACAAAGGTTGCAGCAGCCATTCAGAATGCAATCCAGTGCTACTGTGTCATCTAGGATGAGAAAAAAAGAGCTACTACCCAGACATCGCTGGATTGTGTTTTCAAGAGGGTAGATAGAACTGAATCCAGCAAGGAACCAGAACGTGTGCCATCAACATCAGGCGTGAGTGAAATTGCAGCTTGCCCTCCATGTACTATTGCTGACGATTCTTCAGCTCTACCATCTCCCACCTCCTCTCCCTCCTTCAGTCAGTAACTCTTCTTGCCTGTTCGCTCAATGCCAGCCCCCGTATGCTAGCTGTTGTACTGTACTTCTGTATTTGTCAAGGTACTGTACTGTAAGATTAAAAATATTTTCTTTATTTTTTGTGTTTGTTTTTTATATATTATTTGTGTGAAAAGTATTATAAACCTGTTACAGTACAGTACTATATAGCCAATTGTGTTAGCTGGGTACCTAGGCTAACTTTGTTGGACCTACGAACAAACTGAGCTTATAAACACGCTCTCAGAACAGAACTCGTTTGTACGTAGGGGACTTACTGTACCTGGAACGCGCCCTTTGTTCTGGTATGAAACCTCTTATGTTTCCATTTTGTTAAATGAAAAACACAATGTTTCTTACCGATGGACAGGAGTAATTTAGACTTGTTCTCTATTATGTTTAATTACTGCCTGAGCCGAGGTAGCTTGGCTTCATGCCCAAGTGTCAAGATGGCTTGTAGAAAGCAGGGGCGGAAATTGACTGGGAAAATGAGCTGTGCCGTGATGAAGTGAAATTTCCGCATTGAAAGTTAGCTTGTGAACCATGGTATAAGAACATATAATTAAAGAAGAGTACTAAAGATGTAAAAAGTCGTGAAGATAATATGAGGGTTCTAAGGCGAAAGGGCCAAAGAGAAGATAGCTCGGGCAACTTGGAAGTGTAGACAGGACGAGAAGGATAAAATACATAAGCCACGTGTAAGAAGCCAATCTAGAGGCTCAAATAGCTACGGAAACCGGTTAGAATTCATGCAGGAAGACTGAGAACAAAGCCCAGAGCCACTGAGAGGGCAGCTAGGATGCAGATTGAAGTCATGTCAACAGACTGGAGTCAAGGAAGCACTGGGTCTCAGCAGACTCCACGGTGGAGGAGCAGAGATGGGACTGAAGACTAGAGAAGCGAGGTGTGTGATCAATTACTGATTCCTCATCTCTGAACTTGTTTTGTTCTTGGTGACAGGTCTAGCAAGGGCAGCAAAACATTTCAGTGCTTCTGTTTAAAAAAATCACATGGAAAATTGACAGTTTCAAAATAGGTTGCCCTGTGAATGTTTCAAAATAAGGTGCCCTGTGAACCAAAACAGAATGAATATTCTGTTTTGGTTTTTTCTCCTTTGCCTTTAGCAAGGCCTTTTGCATTTTGTCGGATGGTGTATTGTCAGGCTGCAAAGTGCAGCAGAGAACAGGCCGACTTTGGATTCCAGCGCCCTAGCTTTTGTTACGTAAAATACGAAGGCATTATTAGTCAAGTTGATAGAGCGACTTAATGTTCTAAGAATTGAGAAGGGGTGAGGTGGGAAGTGTTGGTGCTTTGAAGCTGATTGCTCTCAAATAGTTCTTTCTTTCCTCAAGTTGTTTTGTTTTGTCTTTTCGCTTTTCCTCTGTGGTAATAACCACGAAACATGCCATCTGTTGGTCTCTCATGTCATTACACTGCAGATTCTAAGTGCTCCTGCAGTCTCGTATATAAATCACTTATGCTTTCGTATGACATTGACTGTTCTCAAATTCAACATAAATTGCCGCACGACAACATAATCGACAAGCCTGGCGTTATTCTGGCAAACGACTGCAATCGACTCTGGCATCCTGTGCTCCACCATCCTTATGCTTGCCGCCTGCCAATCAGTCAGCTGCTTTGACAGGGAGGTTCCAGAAACAACGAGAGTCATCACCATTGTTCATATCCAGGAAAAATCTTTGGGAGATTCCCGTGCTGGTTCTTGAATAGGCCAGATGCCAATCTGATGAAAGTAACTTGGCATCTTATTTAATACGGGAGAAATGATTGTATGGCGCAGATGGGGTTTTATTTCAGCAAGAATGGGTTTCACACTGTTTTGTGTAGCTTTGGAATCATGTGTTTTCTCGTGTCCAGGTCTGCTTTCCCTCTCATTTTTCCACGTTTCCGTGCTCCTGGCATGGCACAGAGGTGGGCGTTGCCCCATCCTCCGCCTCCGGAGCTGGATTTGCCATTGCTGTGATGGATGAAGGGCCATCGTACTGGAGGGCCAGGGTGGGAGGGTAACAAAAAGCCTTATTTTTCTACCGAAGAATGCAACCTTAGGTTTTGTAGACTTTCCCGACATTCTCTTCTTTTCCAGCTTTAGCAGGATAACAACAGTGTTATTTCAATAACCAGCTCTGGGGTTGCTCTTGAGGAGACCCCAGGTATGCTTGAGGATAACACCAAGGTAGGCTACTCTGGGGGTGGAAGAGAAAGTGTCAAGGTTATGATCTGGAAGATGGGTGACAAGGAGATGATGCAGGGCTCTGCCAAAGAAGTCAGAGGAATGTGAGAGAGTGAGCAAACAGCCTGAGAAAAGGTGAGGTCAAAACAGGATGGGCTCCTCTCAGGAAGGAGGCCTGGAAGAAAACTAGGTGGAAAGGTTGTCAAATACTTCAAGAACAGGATTTCTTCTTTGATTTTAAATTATGGGCAGTGTTGTGCGGGTAAACTCCAGTATTTGACATTTTCCGTCACCGTCTGCTCTATATGGAAACTTGTGCTGGTGGCATTTTGGGGAGTGAAGAGAGCAGGGGTGGTGTCCCACACAAGGTGATGCTGTGTGCAAAAAGGGCGTCATGTACCACGTGGCAAAGATGCTCCAAAACCGGAAAGAATCCAGGGGGTACATAAAGTTGGAGCCAGATGTGACCCGGAGAAAAGTAAACATTTCTGGGGAGCGACTGCAGGGCCGCCACTTCCCTGAACAAGAGAAATGGGTGTTCTGGTTCATTCCTTTAAACTCAAAGGCAAGGTGTCCTTGGCTGAGATCTCAGTTTTTTGGTTGTACTCCTTGATCCATTCTGTTTATTGTAGTTCAGTGCACGTAATGATCCAAGTGCTATTGAATCTTTATTAGGGTTCAAAGGCGTGTGAGGATGCAGGATCCATGAGCGCAGGAAGGGATGGGTTATAAATAGGAAGCGGAGCGTATATCTGGGTCGGCGGTACCTCCACCCAAGACGAGCCTCGTTAAATAAGTTCCCTTGGTTGGTAAACCTGCCACCTACCGATCCAGAGAGGTGGAGAAGTCTGCGTCTTTCTTGGTCTCTCCCTGGGGAGAGAAGGTCTCTCCCTGGTCACTCTGGGGAGGGAAGAACCAGGGCAACTCTTTACCATTCTGTGAAAACTCTGCCTATTAAACTATGAGAAGTTTAAAATTTTATCTGCCCTATTTAGGGGTTTTCTTACACTGAGGTAAGGTAGTTTGTGGTGAAAGCTAGGCTCTGCCTGAATAATTCCAGAAATGGAATCTTCTTTTTCCCTGAGTAGTATGGGATGGTCACTGTGTGAAGAAGTGCCTTCTAGGGTACTCTTTAGGTGTTTTTTTTTTCCCCCTTGAAAAGAACAGAGTTAAGATTTAGTAAATAACAGTCATCTTAAAGTGGATAAGCAGATCTATCTGGGGGAAAGTTATTATGTAAAAACTATGCCACAAAATGGGACAATAAAATAGCCTCTATTTTCATAAATTCATTAGTGAGTTTCAGATGCCTCAGAATATGGGTACATAGACTTAAGGAAAACTGGATTCTAGGAACTGTATTACTTCAGAACTCTTTGGAAGTGATAAGAAAACGTTTGGTTTTCCAGTTTGTTTTTTCAGTTATTTTGAGAAAATAGTTTATATTTGACTGAATTTTTCAATTTTTTTTTTTTTACTAATAAAAACAAGTATTTGTAATTTAGCTGTTAGCTAGTTACCTTAATAAACTAGTCCTGTGATGTCTTTACCTGGTGTCTAATACTTGGGCATTAAGAAAAAGGGTATATATATATATATATATATATATATACACACATGTATGTATGTGTGCATATATATATGGTTAGTTTAGGCAGATTATGCTGCTAATTTTGGGTTGTTCTTTTTGTATCAAGAATAAATGAGTCGAGGGAAAATTATTCCAGTTCCCTTAGAGGTTTATTAAATACTAATTTAAAGGTCTGTGGCATCTTTAGGAAATTAGACCTTCCATTTGTAAAACTTCCCACCTCTACTTTGCTGTATGTGGTTAGATCAAAAGGAGTCGACTTTTCTCATCTCTTTATATATCAGGTTCTAATCATCTAGATCAGGATTGGCAAAGAAATTTCACTTCATGTGCCAACCCTGATGTACTGGCTGTGATTGCTGCTAACGATCTATTGAGGAGGATTCTGCGTCTTTGTTCCCGATCTGTGGGAGAGAGTACAGAGTGTATGAGCAACATTTCCCACGCCTGAGGCACCAGGCAAGAGGCAGGGTGCCATGCCTTTTCCAGCCCTGATTTAGATCTTCCTGAAGACTTGCGTGTTTTCAGGCTGCGACCTGTGAGTAGATTCTCATTAGGACCACTGCTGGCGGTTTAGAAACTACTAATGGCAATGTCTTCTCATCCATGGAGCATTGTACTGACAATGAGAAAACCTTTATTCCAGTGTTGAACTGAAGCTGTGATAGTGGGCAATTTTTTTCAGCAGCTTAAACAACGCTAATTTGTTATCTTATAGTTCTGTAGTTCAGAAGTCCAACATGGGTCTCACTGTGCTTAAATAAAGGTGAACGGTAACAACTTGAATTTTTATTAATTATGTATTCAGGCAACAAGATCCTCTATTAATAACATTAGTTGCTGAATTTTTTAAATTGAGGTATAATTAACGTATAATGTTATATTAATTTCAGGTGTAAAACGTAATTATTCAACATTTGTACGTATTGGGAAATGATCACTGCAATAAGTCTAGTTAACATCCACCAATACATAGTTACAATTTCTTTTTCTTCTGATGGGAACTTTTAAGATTCAAGTATGCAATATAGTATTATTAACTATATTCCCCATGCTGTACGTTACATCCCCATGACTTACTTATTTTTATAACTGAAAGTTTATACCTTTGGACGCCCTTCACCTAACTTCTCCCACATCCCACCCTCTGCCTCTGGCAACTACCAATCTGTTCTCTGTATCGAAGAGCTCAGTTAAAAAAAAAAAAAAAAAATATATATATATATATATATATATATATTCCACATATAAGTGAGATCATGCAGTATTTGTATTTCTCTGTCTGACTTATTTCACTTAGCATAATGCCCTCAAGGTCCATCCATGTTGTTGCAAGTGGCAAAATTCTTTCTTTTTTATAGCTGAATTATATTCCTGTGTGTGTGTGTGTGTGTGTGTGTGTGTGTGTGTGTGTGTATGTGTGTGTATCACATTTTCTTTATCCATTCATTCATCAATGGACATTTAGGTTGTATCCATATTGTAAAAAATGCTGAAATGAATATGCGGGTGCATATGTCTTTTCAAGTGAGTGCTTTCATTTCTTCAGATAAATATCCAGAAGTAGAATTTCCAGGTTATATGGTAGTTCTATTTTTAATTTTTTGAGGAATCTCCATACTGTTTTCTGTAGCGACTGCACCAATTTACATTCCCACCATCAGTGCACAAGGGTACCCTTTTCTCCACATTCTCGACAACACTTATTTTCTTCTTTTTAATAATAACCAATCTAACAGATGTGAGGTGACATCTCATTGTGGTTTTGATTGCATTTCCCTAATAATTAGTGGTACTGAACATCTTTTCATATACCTGTTGGCTATCTGTATACCTTCTTTGGAAAAATGTCTGTTCAGATCCTCTGCCCATTTTTTAATTGGATTATTTATTATTTTTGCTGTTGAGTTGTATGAGTTCTTTATGTATTTTGGATATTAGCCCCGTATCAGCTACATGATGTGCAAATATTTTGACCCATTTGGTAGGTCGCCTTTTAATTTTGTTGATGATTTCTTTTGCTGTGCAGAAGCTTTTTAGTTCATTGTAGTCCCACTTGTTTATTTTTTCTTTTGTTGCCTTTGCTTTTGGTGTCAAATCCAAGAAGTCATCACAAGACTGATGTCTTATTGCTTATGTTTTCTTCTAGGAGTTTTATGGTTTCAGGTCTTATGTTCAAGTCTTTGGTCTACTTCTTTTTTTTAATAATTTTTACTGGAGTATAGTTGATTTACAATGTTGTGTTAGTTTCTGCTTACAGCAAAGTGAATCAGTTATACATATACAAATATCTACTTTTTTTAAGATTCTTTTCCCATATAGACCATTACAGAGTATTGAGTACAGTTCCCTGTGCTATACAGTAGATCCTTATTAGTTATTGATCTACTTTGAGCTCATTTTTGTGTATGGTGTAAGATAGTGACCCAGTTTCATTCTTTTGCACTTGGCTGTCTTGGACATTCTTGTCTTAGTTTTGATTTTAAAACAAAAGCTTCTGACATTTGCTGTAAGCTTTTAAAGATAGTGTGGTAGGCAGAAATACCCAACCCTGCCTTCCTTCCCCTCCCCCCCAAGATATCCACATCCTAATCCCTGGAACCTGTGGATATGTTAGGTTACATGGCAAAGGGGAATTAAGTTTGCTAATTAGATGACCTTGAGGGAAGGCAGCATGAGAAAGACGCAGTCTCTGTTGCTGGCTTTGAAGATGGATGAATGGGCCATGAGCAAGGAATGTGGGTGATCTCTAGGAGTGGGGAAAGCCAAGGAAACAGATTCTCTCCTAGAACATCCAGAAGGAAGAGCCCTGCTGACATCTTGGTTCTAGCCCAGTGAGACCCATATCAGACTTCCAACTGTAACATCATAAATTTGTGTTGTTTTATGCTACTAGACTTGTGGTAATTTGTTACAGTAGCAAAAGGAAACAGATGCAGGCTCCCTTTCACAGGTTAAGGAAGTTACCGTCTAGTCTTAGTTCATTAATTTAAAAAATGGATTGAGGAGGCAGTGTCAAGATGGCAGTGTGGGAAGACACAGAGTTAACATCTCCCCACAACTAGGGCACCTGCCGGGCGCTGGTGAGGGACTCTGATGCCCAATGAGACAGGATGAGCCCCAAAGTGAACCAGTAGGACATAGGGGGACTAAGGGGGGAAGAGAAGTGGAGGCCAGACAGTATCAGTGCCCTTGAGGCCAGGGAGATCAGGAAAGGCAGGTGGGAGGGACTCTCTGGGAAGAGCAGGAGAGGAGCAGAGGGCGATCTCCTGGCCCACTCAGGCCAGGGAGCCTGCTGAGCTCCCAAGCCACTATCCCCCTTCCAAAGCCCCATCCAGGCCACGTGGGTCCTGGGGTCATAGGAAGGAGGTGGAGGAGAGAACAGGAGATGCAGGTGGGGAGGGCCTTCTGGGAGGAGCGGAAGAGGAGTAGAGGGCAATTGCCCCACCCACTCGAGCCCAGGGAGCCTGCTGGGCTCCCAGGTGAGGTCCCCTGTCCTCTGAGACCAGGGGTGGGGGCACACCTGGGCCCCTTCTGTTCCTTGAGCCTAAGCCCCACACCCCACAGCCCCCAGGGCCTTTTCCAGCCCTGTGGGTCCTGAGCATTGGCCCTGCCCACCGACCAAACCTCATCCATGCTTAGGCCCCACCCTCCACAGCCAAGGCCTTTCCCCCCCCCTCTTTTTTTTCTTTTCCCTTCTCCTCTTTTTACTATTGTGGTACTGATGTACTTTCCAGTTTTTGATTCATCTATATTTTTATTTATATTCTTCCTAATATATTTGTTAGTTTCCTAGTCTAATTTTATTTTTTACTTTGTTATTGTTCTTTTTTTTTTTTTTTGCTGCCCAGGCAGCTTGCGGGATCATGATTCACAAGCCCAGGGTTGGGCGGAAGCTCCTGCGGTGGGAGCTCCAAGTCCGAACCACTGGACTAACAGAAAACCTCAGATCCCAGGGAATATTCATTGGAGTGAGGTCTCAAGGAATTCCTCACCTAAGCACCAAGACCCAGCTGTACCCAATAGTTTACAAACTCCAGTGTTGGAAGCCTCAGGCCAAACAACCAGTAAGCAGGAACACAATCCCACTCACAAAAAAAAAAAAAAAAAAAGAGAGATGGCAAAAAAATATGTCAAGATGAAGGAGTAAGGTAAAAACCTACAAGACCAAATAAATGAAGAGGAAATAGGCAATCTACCTGAAAAAGAATTCAGAGTTATGATAGTAAAGATCCAGAATCTTGGAAATAGAATGAAGGCATGGATTGAGAAAATACAAGAAATGTTTAACAAAGATCTAGAAGAACTAAAGAACAAACAAACAGAAATGAACAACACAATAACTGAAATGAAAAATACACTAGAAGGAATCAATAACAGAATAACTAAGACAGAAGAACGAAGAAGTGAGCTGGAAGACAAAATGTTGGAAATAACTGCCAAGGATCAGAATAAAGAAAAAAGAATGAAAAGAATTGAAGACAATCTCAGAGACCTCTGGGACAACACTAAATGCAACAACATTCAAATTATAGGGGTCCCAGAAGAAGAAGAGAAAAAGAAAGGGACTGAGAAAATATTTGAAGAGATTATAGTTGAAAACTTCCCTAACATGGGAAAGGAAATAGTCAGCCAAGTCCAGGAAGCACAGAGAGTCCCATACAGGATAAACACTAGGAAAAACACACCAAGACACATATTAATCAAACTAACAAAAACTAAATTCAAAGAAAAAATAGGGAAAAACAAAAAATAAACATACAAAGAAATCCCCATAATGTTATCAGCTGATTTTTCAGCAGAAGCTCTGCAGGCCAGAAGGTAGTGGCAAGATATACTCAAAGTGATGAAAGAGAAAAACCTACAACCAAGATTACTCTACCCAGCAAGGATATCATTCAGATTCGATGGAGAAGACAAAAGCTTTTCAGACAAGCAAAAGCTAAGAGAATTCAGCACCACCAAACCAGCTTTACAACAAATGCTAAAGAAACTTCTCTAAGCAGGAAACACAAGAGAAGAAAAAGACCCACAAAAACAAACCCAAAACAATTAAGAAAATGGTAATAGGAACATACATATCGATAATAACCTTGAATGTAAATGGATTAAATGCCAAAACCAAAAGACACAGCCTGGCTGAATGGATAAAAAAACAAGACCCATATATATGTTGTCTACAAGAGACACACTTCAGACCTAGGGACACATACAGACTGAAAGTGAAGGGATGGAAAAAGATACTCCATGAAAATGGAAATCAAAAGAAAGCTGGAGTAGCAATACTCATATCAGATAAAATAGACTTTAAAATAAAGACTGTTACAAGACATAAGGAGGGATACTACATAATGATCAAAGGATCAATCCAAGAAGAAGATACAACAATTATAAATGTTTATGCACCCAACATAAGAGCACCTCAATACATAAGGCAAATGTTAACAACCATGAAAGGAGAAATTGACAGTAACACAATAATTGTAGGGGACTTTAACACCCCACTTACACCAATGGACAGATCATCCAAACAGAAAATAAATAAGGAAACACAAGCTTTAAATGACACAGTATAACAGGTAAATCTAATTGTTATTTATAGAACATTCGGCCCAAGAGTGGTAGAATACACTTTCTTCTCAAGTTCACATGGAACAGTCTCCAGGATAGATCACATCCTGGGTCATAAATCAAGCCTCGGAAAATTTAAGAAAATTAAAATCGTATCAAGCATCTTTTCTGACCACAATACTATGAGACAGGAAATCAATTACAGGAAAAAAACTGTAAAAGACACAAATACATGGAGGCTAAACAGTGTGCTACTAAATAACCAAGAGATCACTGAAGAAATCAAAGAAGAAATTTAAAAAAAAAGAAACAAATGACAACAAAAACACGACAACCCAAAACCTATGGGATGCAGCAAAAGCAGTTCTAAGAGGGAAGTTTATAGCAATACAATCTCACCTCAAGAAACAAGAAAAATCTCAAATAAAAAATTTAACCCTACACTTAAAACAACTAGAGAAAGAAGAACAAAGAAAACCCAAAGTCAGTAGATGGAAAGAAATCATAGAGATCAGAGCAGATATAAATGAAATAGAATGAAGAAAACAATAATAAAGATCAATAAAACTAAAAGCTGGTTCTTTGAGAAGATAAACAAAATTGATAAACCCTTAGCCAGACTCAACAAGTAAAAAATGGAGAGGACGCAAATCAGTAAAATTAGAAATGAAAAAGGGAAAATAACAACTGACACTGCAGAAATACAAAGGATTATAAGAGACTACTACAAACAACTATATGCAAATAAAATGGACAACCATGAAGAAATGGACAAATTCTTAGAAAGGTACAATTTTCCAAGACTGAACCAGGAAGAATTAGAAAATATAAACAGACTTATCACAAGTAATGAAATTGAAGCCATAATTAAAACTCTTCCAACAAATGAAAGTCTGGGACCAGATGACTTCACAGGCAAATTCTATCAAACATTTAAAGAAGAGCTAACACCGATCCTCTCAAACACTTCCAAAAAATTGCAAAGGGAGAAACACTCCCAAATTCATTCTATGAAGTCACCATCACCCTGATACCAAAACCAGAAAAAGATATCATACACAAAAAATTATACACCAATATTACTAATGAACATAGATGCAAAAATCCTGAACAAATACTAGCAAACAGAATCCAAGAGTGCATTAAAAGGATCGTACACTGTGATCAAGTGGGTTTTATCCCAGGGATGCAAGAATTCTTCAATATACGCAAAGCAATCAATGTGATACACCATATTAACAAATTGAGGGATAAAAACCATATGATCATCTCAACAGATGCAGAAAAAAGCTTTTGACAAAATTCAACAACCATTTATGATAAAAATGGTTTATTTTCATAAATAAAATAAAATTTTTTATAAATAAAAAAATTATTTTTATCAATATAATAACGGCCATATATGACAAACCCACAGCCAACATCGTTCTCAATGGTGAAAAACTGAAACCATTTCCACTAACATCAGGAACAAGACAAGGTTGCCCACTCTCACTGCTATTATTCAACATAGTTTTGGAAGTTTTAGCCACACAATCAGAGACGAAAAAGAAATAAAAGGAATCCAAATTGGAAAAGAAGTAAAACTGTCACTGTTTGCAGATGGCATGATACTATACATAGAGAATCCTAAAGATGCTACCAGAAAACCACTAGAGGTAATCAATAAATTTGGTAAGGTAGCAGGATACAAAATTAATGCACAGAAATCTCTTGCATTCCTATACACTAATGATGAAAAATCTGGAAGAGAAATTAAGGAAACACTCCCATTTACCATTGCAAAAAGTTGAATAAAATACCTAGGTATAAACCGACCTAAGGAGACAAAAGACCTGTATGCAGAAAACTATAAGACACTGATGAAACAAATTAAAGATGATACAAACAGATGGAGAGATATACCATGTTCTTGGATTGGAAGGATCAACATTGTGAAAATGACTATACTACCCAAAGCAATCTACAGCTTCAATGCAATCCCTATCAAACTACCAATGGCATTTTTCACAGAACTCGAACAAAAAAATTGCAAAATTTGTATGGAAACACAAAAGAGCCTGAATAGCCAAAGAAATCCTGAGAAAGAAAAACAGGGCTGGAGGAATCAGGCTCCCCAGTTTCAAAATATACTACAAAGCCACAGTAATCAAGACAGTATGGTACTGGCACAAAAACAGAAATATAGATCAATGGAACAGGTTAAAAAGTCCTGAGATAAACCTACACACATATGGTCACCTTATCTTTGATAAAGGAGGCAAGAATATACAATGGAGAAAAGACAGCCTCTTTAATAAGTGGTGCTGGGAAAATTGGACAGCTACATGTATAAGAATCCCTAACACCATACACAAAGTAAACTCAAAATGGATTAAAAACCTAAATATCAAGCCAGACACTATAAAACTCTTAGAGGAAAACTTAGGCAGAACACTCTATGACATAAATCACAGCAAGATCCTTTTTTACCCACCTCCTAGAGAAATGGTAATAAAAACAAAAATAAACAAATGGAACCTAATGAAACTTAAAAGCTTTTGCACAGCAAAGGAAACCATAAACAAGAGAAAAGACAACCCTCAGAATGGGAGAAAATATTTGCAAACGAAGCAATTGACAAAGGATTAATCTCCAAAATATACAAGCAGCTCATGCAGCTCAATAACAAAAAAACAAACAATCCAATCCAAAAATGGGCAGAAGACCTAAACAGACATTTCTCCAAAGAAGATATACAGATTGCCAACAAATACATGAAAAGATGCTCAACATCACTAATCATTAGAGAAATGCAAGTCAAAGCTACAATGAGGTATCACCACACACCAGTCAGAATGGCCATCCAAAAATCTACAAACCATAAATGCTGGAGAGGGTGTGGAAAAAAGGGGACCCTCTTGCACTGTTGCTGGGAATGTAAATTGATACAACCACTATGGAGAACAGTATGGAGGTTCCTTAAAAAACTAAAAATAGAACTACCATATGACCCAGCAATCCCACTACTGGGCATATGCCCTGAGAAAACTATAATTCAAAAAGAGTCAGGTACCACAATGTTCATTGCAGCACTATTTACAATAGCCAGGACATGGAAGCAACCTAAGTGTCCATCGACAGATGAATGGATAAAGAATATGTGGCACATATATACAATGGAATATTACTCAGCCAGAAAAAGAAACAAAACTGAGTTATTTGTAGTGAGGTTGATTGACCTAGAGTCTGTCATACAGAGTGAAGTATACAGAGTGAAGTAAGTCAGAAAGAGATAAATACTGTATGCTAACACACATATATGGCATCTTAAAAAAATGGTTCTGAAGAACCTAGGGGCAGGACAAGAGTAAAGACGCAGACATAGAAAATGGACTTGAGGACACGTGGAGGGGGAGGGGGAAGTATAAGCTGGGACGAAGTCAGTGAGCAGCACTGACATATATACACTACCAAATGTAAAATAGATAGCTAGTGGGAAGCAGCCACAGAGCACAGGGAGATCAGCTCCGTGTTTTGTGACCACCTAGAGGGGTTTGATAGGGAGGTTGGGAGGGAGACACAAGAGGGAAGGGATATGGGGATATATGTATACACATAGCTGCTTCACTTTGTTATACAGCAGAAACTAACACAACATGGTAAAGCAATTATACTCCAATAAATATGTTTAAAAAATTAATAAGAACCCACTGTATAGCACAGGGAACTCTACTTGGTGCTCTGTGGTAACCTAAATGGGAAGGAAATCCAAAAAAGAGGAGATATATATTTAGTTATGGCTGATCACTTTGCTGTACGGCAGAAACTGACACAGCAGTGTAAAGCAACTGTACTCCAATTTTTAAAAAATAAATAAATAAAAAAGAAAGTCAAAGGTTTTATTAAAAGTCAGGTAGTGGAATTGAAGATGTAGAGAAGAAATGGATTGGAGAGGAGAGAAAGGCCTTCCACTCAGAGAACAGCAGAAGGAAAAACGTGGAGCTAATGTCTTAGAATAGAAAATTATGGTAAGGCTAAGGGAATTATAATCAACCTGCTGGCATGTGAAATTAAAGTCCTTTGGTGATTGCTAGTTAATATAGTACTTCAGTGCAAAGTATGGTAGTTAACTCTTCCTTATTACCAATGGTTTAAAGATTAGCGTTAACCAACCTATGCTATGCGGCCCACCGCAGTACAACAGCAGATTTAAAGGATTTGCCCTGCAGACGTATTTACTTGACCACCACAATCACTTAAAAACGTTTTTGAGTTTGAATATACCTACCAGTTTACAACACCTTCCACATCTCATTACCACCCTACAGGTGGTACTTCACACACTTTTAGGTTTTCTCTGCTGACACCTAAAGGTGTTTTAGTGTACCATCTTTAATCTAGGGGCTGGTTTTATGATCATTTGAAAAACATTTCCAACCATAAGGCGCAGTATGAATAAATAATTGGACTAAAGTTGATTTCAGAAGTTGTATTCTTTGTGTTATTATGTTTGGGTCTGGGAAAATTCTATTAGTCTGGACAGTATAATAAACAGTGTTGGTTTTAATGGATGGATTATTAGGCATTAGTTTAAATTATCCAGTCAGAGGGTTTAAATAACAAGGGCCTAGAGATTAGCGCAGACACATGCCTCAGCAGTGACCCTGGCAATGCAGTTACTGAAGTTGGCAAAGAAATTGTTTGTTGCACAGTATGATGATTGTAAGACGGGAAACAGAGACAACAAAACAACAATAAACAGAGTTATTTCAAGGGAACTGTTTTCCTTGATAGAAACAGAACAAAAAGCCCTCTAAGATTTGAGTGAGGGAGATCTTGGAACAGAATCTCCAGAGGGGCAGGGTTTGCAATTCCAACAGACCCCAGCGCTTTCTCCCAGAATTGTACCTTCCTGTTAATTTCTGTCACTTTGTGTCCTGTGTTGGTGACCTAGCTCAGTCCCAGGACTGTTCTTCTTTCCCTAGAAAACCTATTGGGGTGGAACTTCTCTGTGTTTCCTCCTTTAGCACACCTGAGACAGAGAGAAGTATTTAAAAATAACTCTTTTACATATTAAGGGAGATAAATATATATATATATATATATATATATATATATATATTAAACAGCACAGACATGTTTGAAATTTTTCAGCATAGTTTCTGATTATCAAATAACTATACTGTTCAGAATGACCAGCACCAAAAATTCTACAAACAATAAATGCTGGAGAGGGTGTGGAGAAAAGGGAACCCTCTTGCACTGTTGGTGGGAATGTAAATTGGTGCAGCCACTATGGAAAACAGTATGGAGGTTCCTTAAAAAACTAAAAATAGAACTACCATATGACCCAGCAATCCCACTACTGGGCATATACCCAGAGAAAACCATAATTCAAAAAGACACATGCACCCGAATGTTCATTGCAGCACTATTTACAATAGCCAGGACATGGAAGCAAAGTAAATGTCCATCAACAGAGGAATGGATAAAGAAATGTGGTACATATATACAATGGAATATTACTCAACCATAAAAAGGAATGAAATTGAGTCATTTGTATAACATGGACAGACCTAGAGACTGTTATACAGAGTGAAATAAGTCACAAAGAGAAAAGCAAATATTGTATATTAACACATACATGTGGAATCTAGAAAAATTGTATAGATGATCTTACTTGTAAAGCAGAAATAGAGACACAGACATAGAGAACAAATATATGGTTACCAAGGGGGAAAGGGAGGTGGAATGGGAGAGATTGGGATTGACACATATACACTATTGATACTATGTATAAAATAGATAATTAATGAGAACATACTGTATAACACAGGGAACTCTACTTAATGCTCTTGGATTGGAAGAATCAACATTGTGAAAATGACTATACTGCCCAAAGCAATCTACAGTTTCAATGACCTAACTGGGAAGGAAATCCAAAAAAGAGTGGATATATTTATACGTATAGCTGATTCATTTTGTCGGACAGCAGAAACTAACACAACATTGTAAAGCAACTATACCCCAATAAAAATTAATTTTAAAAAAATAGCTACACTGTTGCCTCTAAGGGCTAATACAATCCTCCTGGCTCTTCTTTTTATCTACATCCTTGTCAGACACGCCAGTCTCTGCCCTAGCAGGGTACCCTCTGAGGACCAATTGCTTTGTTGTACCGACTTCCAAGAATTTCTCTAATGACCCATCCAGCTGGAATCTAGACTATTGGAAAAGACTTTTCCTTGTAGATCATGAAGTCTGTTTTCTTTCAATCTTGGTTCCATTCCCTCTGTTTTGACATATGAGAGAGTCTTCTTTTCAGTAGTCTGGCAGCCCTGATAACTGATACTTCCGTCTATTGATAATGGAGCCTCCTAGGTTTAGCTGTTAGCCACACCCACATTTGGAGCTTTCTAAGACCCATTCATAGTGTAGGAGAGGGATAGGACTTGACTCATGTCAGGCTTACTGTAACATCTAATCGTTCTGCAGAGCCAGCATTCATGGAATAATAGAAAGTTCAGCTTTTGGCCGCATTCACCAAGAGAAATATTTATCAGCATCTAGCACAGTTGCTGGTGTTGTATTGTCACAATGGTAGCCCAGCTGACAGAACTTGGTAAGCCAACGTGATCCTGCCCACATGCTGGCACAAAGGTCTAGATTGGTCATATGAAATAACCATCCTAAACCATTATGGACGCTGTTGGCACCTGCTGGACTCTACTGCCTCTGCAGAGTCTGCTGGTGACGCTCAACCATTGATGCGCTAATGATGTGTGTGTGTGCATGTGTGTGCCCCTTTGTGTGCATGCAGGAAAGAACTGACATAAATAAACTGCTACACTGAAAATTTATAAACAACATTTGTTAGTGTCCTTGCATGCCAGGTGTCTCATTAAAAATAATTTGGCCAATATACTACATAAAAGGTGTTTCTGATCAGATGAGTTGGGTTTTTTTAGTAAATATTATATGACTTTTACATTCAAATAAATATTGTATACACTAAAAAATTTTCCAACGTTGTTGCTTTTACTTAAAATATTTTGGAGATTTCTTTATAGAAATTGCCTCCAGAGAGCCTTCAGCAAGGTGTTGTTTTTTTTTTTTTTTTTTTGCCTATTCTCAGTAGTCGCAATTTTTTAAGTGATTTATGGGTGGGTTTGAGTTTTGGAAACAGTTAAAAGTGATTTGGTGTGAGCTCTGGTAAATAAAGTGGCTGATAATGGCAGGTATTATAATTTTGCTGAAGGAGATAAAATTGGATGTCATAACAAATAATGAGATTTTTTTTTTAAATGTAACTCTATCCGTCTTGGATCTTTCTCTTCTCATATCCATAGCTGAAGAAGGAATGGTTGTGTGAACATAAGTGTGATATTGGTAAGTACCTGAAACACCTCTGACAATTTGTTTTCCATCCAGAAGGTTTTAACTTTAAACTCTCTCGCAAAGATGTGAGCAGAACCACTTCTCTCTCCAAGATGCTTCACTGTGGCCACTCCCATGAGACATTTTGTGAAAGGAGTGACAATGTCCTTTTGGTTCACTTTTGTATCTCCCACACCTAGTACTCTGCATGGCACACAGTGGTGTGCCACAGTGGTGTGTTCAATAAATATTTGTTGAGTAAGCAGCATGTAAACACATTGACTCCTCTCTGCAGTAAACATTGACCCCACCACTGGCGAAAGCAGTGTTTGCAAGGTAACTTTTAGAAAATTATAAATTGTGAAAGACATTTAACTAAAGTTATACTATTAAATATATATTATTTTTGCATATATTAATATATTTTAAAAGATAATAAAAGTTGTTTCATAATGGTCACTTAAGATTATTTAGAGTTTGTTGTGGTCCCAGTAGATAATATAGGACAGGTATTCATAGAAATGATGGTGATTTTCAAGGATACTTCTGCTCCTGAACCGAGCAAGCAGAATGATCCTGCTAAAAGTCAGTCAGAACTGGTCATTCTTGCCTCACAGCTTCTAGGGGCTCCATATGATCTAAGACGGGCTCACGCCAAGGGACCTCGGACTGACTCTTCTCATTGCCCAGAATCTTCTTCCTGGGACTTCCCTGGTGGTCCAGTGGCTAAGACTCCCTGATCCCAATGCAGGGGGTCCAGGTTTGATCCCTGGTCAAGGAACTGGATCCCACGTGTGTGCCGCAACTAAGAGTTCGCATGCCACAACTAAGAGTTCACATGCCACAACTAAAGACCCTGAATGCCGCAACTAAAGATCCTGCCTGCCGCAACTAAGACCTGGCGCAGCTAAATAAATACATTTTTTTAAAAAATAGTGTTGAGATTTAAGGGGTTATTTTTTTAAAAAAAGAAGAATCTTCTTCCTACACATATCTGCTTAGCAAAATTGTTTAGTGTCTCTGAGTCTTAGCTACAAACCACAGGATTCTAGAAGATATGTTTCTAATTGTCTCATTGAACTTATGAGTCTTTTCAGGAAAAATTAGGTTCAGTTTTGAAGGAATATAATTTGAAACAAAACTAGGGTAAAAAACCCACAACACCTTGTAAATGATATAGTAGGCAGATGTTTCTGCTAGAAGCCCTCATAGATAGATTTGAAAGCCTGTGTTCACTTTGCAGGATTTCACACCTTTTCAATGAAAGGAAGGTAGATGCAGCAACATGACCATTTTCTAATCTACGTAATATCCATTGATTACTGAACGTCTTGGTTTTTAATTATACTATATTATGAAGTGACAGATTAACGGTCCTTCAAAATCATTGTCACTTCTCTTCCTTTGTTATCAATTAAAAATGGATTCTATTTCATATTCCTACAGCCGCATTTTCTTAATAAAGTATCTTCTAAGAGCAACGCTTCAATGTTATTTTAAGGCAGGTGTGTAAAAGTAAATAAAAGAACATCTTCATTTTAGTAGGTACAGCCGAAAAGTGGGAAATACAGAGATGTCTGCCAAAGGACAAATATTTAGTGGAAAGAAAATTTCTTATTTTCTGATTGTGCTGGGGATATTAGGGAAATGGAAGAAATTTGCAAAAGGTCTTGTGGAGAATATATCTTGTTGACTTCTTAAGTAAATCTAAACTTTAAAATGAAAATACTGACATATATCCTGAAATATAAATTTTACTTTACAAAGGTATATGATCTTAATTAAGTGGAACATTATAGTTTTGTTTCATTTCTCCATATACTCCTTTGTTATCACTCCATTTCCAATCAAGTTACGAGAACAGTTTCTATTAAAACGATCAAAATCTGATTGTGATTTTTTATTGTTGTTCATGTGTCTAACTTGGATTTTCTGTGGGAAACCTGTACCCAAGCAGCCATGTGTCACTTTATAATTTTACAAGGGAAGATTTAACACTGGGAATTGGAAGAGGAGCTCTTTCAATATACTCTAATTTAATTTTGACCAGAAAGATCATTTTCAGTGGCTTTGGTTTGAGAATTAAACTGTAGTTTGTATTTTAGGTAGGCCAGTGATTTGTTGCTGGTGTTTTACCAGGAGGGAGATTTGTAGAGGCTTAGTGAGGTCATAGGAGTTTTATTTTTGACTTCACTGCACAGACTACATAGCACTGGGAGAAAAGGTGGGCCTGACACTGAACTTTGGAGGAGAATGGTCATTTATTAGCTTTTGTCAGAAGTGAAAATTTGTTTGTCATAACAGTATTGTCACAAATCAAATAGGACTCTCGGGGCTTCCCTGGTGGCGCAGTGGTTGGGAGTCTGCCTGCCAGTGCAGGGGACGCGGGTTCGGGCCCTGGTCTGGGAGGATCCCACATGCCGCAGAGCGGCTGGGCCCGTGGCCCACAACTGCTGGGCCTGCGCGTCTGGAGCCTGTGCTCCGCAACGGGGGAGGCCGCGGTGGTGGGAGGCCCGCGCACCGCGATGAAGAGTGGCCCCCACTTGCCACAACTAGAGAAAGCCCTCGCACAGAAACGAAGACCCAACACAGCCATAAATAAATAAATTAATTAATTAATTAATTTAAAAAAACAGGACTCTCACAGAAATGCCTTCTTTGTTCTTTGCTTCAGAATATTACTCTTCTATTTTTAAGCTCATAGTAAAAAGGTGATTTCAGAGTCCCAATATTCCAATACCTGACTGTATAGTCCTTCCTGAGGCAGATAAAATGTTAGGATCAGATTTGTATCAGCTTCCATGTTACTGGTTTTCTCCTCACTTTCTTCTTTAATTTTGGAAGAACAGCTGCCGAGGTTGGTTTGAGACCTTTTATGACTTTTCTCACTCACAGATTCAACTATTTTAGTGTTGACCTTTGTCCTTCTCTCAGGGATAGAGGTGCTACTAGTGACAGAGGAAGAAATTGAACATCAGGGAGCAAGAAAAGGAAACTAGAGAGAAGCAATATCAGTGAATTTTAAGGCAAAAAAGAATGGAAATGCCCTCTGGGTATTTTCACACAGAATCAAGTAAGAAAAGCAGATAAAAATGTTTTATTGTTTTAGTTTTTTTGTCTGGAAGCATAAAAAGAACTGAAGAGATGGAAGGTCATAAAATCTTACTTGGAAAGGAGTTCTGATAATCTTGTTAGGCTGAGTTTAGATCGTTGCAAAATGTCTTTTTCTCTTTACTTCTTCTACTTGTAAATACATTTCTAAGTTCTTTTCTGAGCATCTGTGTTTCACCTGAAAGCCCACACCAGATAACTGAACAGATGGCCAATTCTTTTATTGCTAAAACATGAGTCCTTCTCCCACACCTCCCCAAATATGGATGCCCAAATTAAGGTCTATTCACATAAAAGAACTATGCTTATAAAGCGATCATCATGAGTCTTATGACCATGATTTGTTTTTATCATGACATTTATCACTATCTGGTATAGTCTTGTTTGTTTGTTTATTGTGTCCTCCCATTAGACGGTAACTTTTATAAGACGGAGTGTTCATCTTATAAACCTATATTCCTGCCACCCAGAGCAGCATCGGGCACATAGTAGGTGTTAAATGTTGAATAAATGGACAAATGAGTCAGCCTAGGCAGATAGGTTCCACGGTGAAATAGTGCCCCATTCTGACTTTGCACATTTCTAACCACCATTTGGAGATCCACAGCTGTCTGTCCATCTGCCAGTTTGACTTTTACACTTGAATGTCTAACAGGAATCCCACAATTAACATGTCCTAATTTCTCAAACCAAACCCATTCTTTGCCAAATCCATGTCTTGTCATCTCAAGTAAATTGTTACTTGATTCTTTACTTTCCTTCACTCTTTGTTTGCTGTGCATTGGCAAGTTCAGGCAGTTCTACCTCCAAAAAAATTCTCAAATCAATCTACTTTTCTTCACCTTTCCATTTTCCACTTGGACAACCCCCCACGGTCTCTCCTGTGGAATCTGCCACAGCCTCTCAGTGGTTTCTCTGTTTCCTTTCTTGCCCTTCATCATCCCTTCTCCACACAGCAGCACAAGTGCTATTTAAAAACCATAACCCAGGGACTTCCCTGGTGGTCCAGTGGTTAAGACTTCGCCTTCCAATGCAGCGGGTGCGGGTTCGATCCCTCATCGGGGAGCTAAGATCCCATATGCCTTGCAGCCAAAAAACCAAAACATAAAACAGAAGCAATATTGTAACAAATTCAATGAAGACTTTAAGAATGGTCCACATCAAAAAAAAAAAACTTTAAAAAAATAAAAATAAAAATCATAACCCACTTCAGAAGGCCTTCCCTCTACCATTAGAATAAAACCCAAAACCTTTACAATGGTTTTAAGGGCTTCCTCGTTTTGATTTCTCCCTCCTCTTGCACCTGATCTTGATCTGCTTTTCTCACTAAGCTCCAGCCATAATGACCTTCTTCCTGTTCATCAACCAGGCCACGGATGCGCCTGAGCCCAGGGCCTGTTGAGCTTGACATACCCTCTGTCTAGAATATTTTGCTCCCAGACTTGTCATTGCTAGTTCATCTGGTCATTCGGCTATCAGCTCCAATCCACAAAAATGGCCCTCAGTCATGCGCCATGACATTCCCTAATTTATTTTCTTTATAAAACTTAAATGATATAAAAGGATTATATGAAATTTTTTCTGAAACAAGAACTCCATGAGAGCTGAGAACATGAGCTTTGTCTTTCTTATTCCTTAGTATATCCCCAGGGCCCTAGAACACTGCCTGGTGTAGACAGGTGCTTGATAAAATACAATCAGCATGGATATTCAGATGAACGTGTAGAGACATGATTCACAAGAGTTGAAAAGATAGCTAATGACTATAGAGAACGATACTGTATTGTGTATTTGAATGTTGCCAAGGGGGTAAATCTTAAAAATCATCATCACAAGGAAAAAATGTGTAACTATGTAAGGTGACGGATGTGCCCTAAATTTATTGTGGTGATCATTTTGCAATGTATATATTAAAATATATATTAAATTATTATGGTACATACTTCAAAATAATACACTGTTATATGCCAATTATATCTCAATAACACTGGAAGAAATACTCTATTTTTAAGTTGGAAAATACAAATAACTAAAATATCCTTATTTCTCATCCCTTGGATGTGGAAAAGTTTCAGACTTGCTGAAACTACCAACTGATAGACGAGAAGCAAAAGAGAGTTTTTTGAGCTCTAGGCTTATTGGGAGTAAGGCAGGAGCAGAGAAAAGCCTATGTGTTCAAGGGACTAAAAAGAAGTCCTGCGCCCGTGTGAGTGGTTTTGTTATCATTGTGAACGTGTGTGTCTCCGTATCACCGTGCCTTCGCGCCAGCTGTCACTTCTCTGAGACATGAGGGTGTCCACTTGAAAAGGCTGCTTTCTGTAAATCATCCTTCAGCAGCAATCAGCGCGTTTTCTTTTAAAAAGTGGAAGTTTCAATTAAGTTTTAGAAAGGAAGGTTATCTCTGAGATGTAAATAATATGTTAACATTGTGTGAGTCTCCAAAGCCAAGTACATTAACTTGGAATGTGCTGACCGTGTGGAAAATTGATGCCCAGCCCGCCGTTGCCAGAGGAGGATTTTTATCTTGTCTTAGCGCAGAAGAGAAAATGCAGGGGAGTCTGGGTCAATTAATTGCCTGCCAGGGTAGGTCCCTATCTCTTTCGGGCAGGGAAAACTGGAGAGGGCTGACTGATTTACTCTGAGTAGCTTCTTGCCAAGAGAGCTCAGTTTCAAAATCCTAGAAACCATATGTGTTAGTTTAATCAGAGTTTGGTCCCGAGGAAAATTAAAATGAAAGGAAATTCCACAGTTAGAAGGTGTGGAAGTGGAAAGCCGACTAAATCAAGCCCTTAGAGAGGCAGCGTGGGTTGGTGAGATTACATTCTTAGGATGTATAATCAGGCCAAAGTTTTAATTTCTAGATTCTTTCACTTAAGAGCTTCTATGTCTGAATTCCAGTGGAATGGAGGCCTGTCTCAGGCTTCTCTCGCCTCCATTATAAGGACTCATCTTTGTAGTTCTTACCTACAGCTGAAAAAGGGGAGAGCCCCGAGTTTGCAAGAGGTCTGCACAGAGGTTTCTAGCAAAGACCTGGACGAGGAGCCTAACTTTAAAATAGGCTTCTTTCTCCTTCTTTTCCACTATTCATTTTCTATTCTGTTGGGTTGGCTTCTTACTAAAAAAGCAGAATAATGCAGAGAAGATAATCTCATGGAGGGTCATAGGAGGCACTGTTTGCAGTTATTCTGTGGGGACCTTTGGGGGAAACATCTGCTAAAATAACCTGGTTACAAGTTATGAATTGTTCATCGAAAATTAGCATTGACACATAGCTGTGCACAGGGCAGTGGTCCAATCAGATGGAAGGGGGCAGAGCCTGGTTGCACTCCCAATAGTGATGGAGAGATTGAAATTGAGTTTAGAAGTTCTGAGAGATAAATTGGTCTCTAGTCTTAAAAATCCTAGCACTAACATATGGTAGTTCTATTTTTAATGTTTTGAGGAACCGCCGTACTGTTTTCCATCCTAGCCATACCAATTCACATTCTCACCAACAGTGTACAAGGGTTCTCTTTTCTCCCCATTCTTGCCAACACTTATTATCTTTTGTCTTTTTTGATAAAATCTGCTTGAGCAGGTGTGAGGTGATATCTCATTGCGGTTTCGATTTGCATTTTTCTGACAATTAGTGATGTTGAACACCCTTTCATGTACCTGTTGGTCATGTGTGTGTCTTCTTATGAGAAATGTCCATGCAAATCCTTTGCCCATTGTTAAATCAGATGATCGTTATTAATATTAATATTATTATGATCTTGCTATTGAGTTTGAGTTCCTTATATATTTTGGATATTAACTCCTTATCAGATCTATGTTTTACAAATATTTTCTCCCATTCCATGGGTTGCTTTTTCATTCTGTTGATTGTGTCCTTTGATGAGCAGAAGTGCTTTAGTTTGATGCAATCCCATTTGTCTATTTTTGCTTTTGTTGCCCACACTTTTGGTATCATATCCAAAAAGTTCTTGTCAAGACCAAAGTCAAGAAGTATATTAATGCATATATGTGGAATCTAGAAAAATGGTATAAATGATCTTTTTTGCAAAGCAGAAATAGAGATCAGACAGACGTAAAGATAAAATGTATGGATACCAAGGGGGAAGGGGGAGTGGGATGAATTGGGAGATTGGGATTGACATATATACACTGTTGATACTATGTATAGAATAGATAACTAATGAGGACCTACTGTATAGCACAGGGAACTCTACTCAATGCCCTGTGGTGACCTAAATGGAAAGGAAATCCAAAAAAGAGAAGATATATGTATATGTATGACTGATTCACTTTTCTGTTCAGCAGAAACTAACACAGCATTGTAAAGCAACTATACTCCAATAAAAATTAATTTAAAAATAAATAAATTTAAATTTAAGGTTTTTTCCCTATTTCCTCCTAGAGTTTTATGCTTTTGGGTCTTACATTTAAGTCTATAATCTATTTTGAGCTGACTTTTACATATGGTGTGAGGTGAAGGTCTAATTTCATTCTTCTGCCTTTGGCTATCCAGTTTTCCCAGCGCCACTTATTAAAGAGACTATCCTTTCCCTATTGCTGTTCTTGACATACTTGTCAAAGATCAGTTGTCCATAAGTACCAGTGTTCTATTTGTCTACTTTTATGCCAGTGCCATATTATCTTGATCCCCCTTCTGAGTATATATTCAAAAGAAATTAAATCAGGATCTCAAAAAGATATCTGCCCTCTACTCATTACAGCATTATTCACAATAGCCAACGTATGGAAACAGCCTAAATGTCTGTCAACAGACGGATGGATAAAGACAATGTAATGTATGTCGTGGCATATTATTCAGCCTTAAAAAAGAAGGAAATCCTGCCACTGTGACAACATGGATGAACCTGGAGGACATTAGGCTAAGAGAAATTACCCAGACACGGAAAGACAATACTGCATGATCTCACTTATACGTGGAATCTAAAATAGTCTTACACAGGAAACACAGAGTAGGATGGTGGTTGCCAGAGGGTGAGGGTTGGGAGAAAGAAGGAGATGTTGGTCGAAGGGTACAAAGTTTTAGTTATGCAAGATGAGTAAATCCTGGAGAGCTGATAGACAGCATGGTGACGATAGTTAACAATACTGTACTATATACTTAAAATCTCCTAGGAGAGTAGGTTTTAAGTATTTTCACCAAAAAAAAGTGGTAACTGCATGATATGATGGATGTGTTAAATAGCTTGGCCGTGGTGATCATTTCACAATAGATACACATATCAAAATGTCAGGTTGCACACCTTAAAGACATACAATTTTTATTTGTCAGTTATACCTCAATACAGCTGAAAAAAATTAGAAAAAAAAAAGAAACCCAGCACTAACAACCTCAATGTGGGAGGAAGACATGATAAAAAAATTAAAACAGCACAGATGAAAAACAGCAACCTGCTAATAAACAGCTAGTAGATGGTCTAGAAATGATTTTTGTCCTTCACAACATATATATTGGCTGCTTCTACCTTTTTCGGGAATTCTATTCCAGTGCTCATTTCCTTCACCACCCCTTCCCCATCCTCCTACAAATATAGGAATTGCTCTTCAAGTTACAGATGATTTTCAGTGTCCAATTTGCTAGGTACTGGGGATGGAGATGAATAAAACAGTCTGTATCTCAAGGCATTTACATAATCCAGGTTGGCAAATATACGCGTAAACAAATTCAGCTTTGTGCAGTATTTTAAGTATAATAATATAAGAATGTTCAAGGGGTCAAGGTAGCATTGATGAAAAAAAGACTCAAACTCGTGTGAGGTATGTGAGGTGTTAAGGATTAGATGTTTCAGTGCATTTAGAATGAAGACCGTTAGCTGACTGATTGCTATATTATTTTTGGCATGATTTTCTTTCTTTATCAGAGGGTAGAAAGTCTACTGTAGCCTAGCTCTGCTCTATTCATTTCTTAGACATAGGCCTGTTAGACAAAATTTAACATTAGCGATAATGTTGTAATTATGTAACTCCACTATATTAATTAGAACACAAGCTTTTAAATGAGAATGTCAGTGACATAAAAGAGGCTCTTTTTGACACAACAAACATGATAGTCCGTTGGTTTTTTGCATGGTTTGTCAGCTTTAATTCTTGTTGGTACTTAAGTCTTCTCTTTTGATCTAGAATAAGAATGTATTTTAGAAAATAAATGCACCAGTGCATGATAAAACTCATTTTATAAATGGACTTAAACCAGGACTTGGCTTAGCTTAGTTTGTTCAAGCTAAGCTCTTTTGAACTTTAACTTCTCTGCAGTACTTTGGCTGCATAAGCAGGGATTTATTTGAGACTGGTGCAATGAACTAAAATGGTTATTAGATTACCTTAAATCAAAACTATGTGTTAACAAGCTGAAATTTGACGAATTTGAAGTGAGTTCTTCCTTTTCCTTTTATTCAGGAACGACTTCAGTTTATGTTATTCAAAGGGTACTGGAGCTTTCATAAATTATTCATCTGCAAAGATCTAGCTATTTCAAGCCACATCCCCTGAAACAGAATGGGTTGAGCAAAATGGTTTCATTTTGCCGAAGCATTCATAAATATCTCTTTGCCTTACTTCTGCAACTAATTTGGATGTCTGTTAGCTTACGGGACACATTTCCTGCTATTAGGTTATCTCATCTAATAGTTCCCTTTCTAGAACAATTTGGGCATGAACGTTCTCTCATTCTGATGATAATACTAACTTCAAAACTGAGAGAAAAATTAACTGCATCTCTGGGGATTTCAGCAACTCTTGAATCTTCCCGTGCAAGCTAGCCTTTTCCTTAACATTTGGGATCTTAAGTCTTTCGGAGAGGCAATACCTGTTTTCTTTTTCTGTGTCTTTCTACTTATACAGATTTCTATAGTAACATGCTTATTCCCTGAGATACTCTTGCCTGTGCATTTTTGTTACAGGTAGTTTGACTATACATTAATTAGGAGTATTTATAAGCATGATATTTTCTGGGTGGATTCACCTTAGACTGGACCAACCCTCTCCATTGTCAGACACAGACGCTCAGCTGGTAATCAATCATCTATAATTATGCTTTGGTAATACCCCACACGCAAAGATGCTCAATTAGTGGTCAGAGCTGCAATTTGTAAGTAATTCTATAAAATTTATATTCTGTAATCTGTTTGAAATATTAACTCAGTGACTGCAAGATTGTTTCTCTTCCTGAAAGCAAGTATATCTAGTGCAAATGGTGTTATTTAGTGCAGTATTATTAAACTTTGGTTTCAAGTTCTGGGTCATTTATCCTTTTCCTCTCCTTCCCCTTCCATTCAAAATCCCTTGACGGCAGGCTCTGCCATCGATTGACTTTGTGGTAAATGGGAATTGGAGACAGGTGGGGTTGGAAGATTATTCTATGGAATAGCATTTTCTTAAGAATGGGGTAAGAGCAGCCCAATAGAAAGAGGTAGCAAGTTCAAAATTCATGGGAACTGAAGCCAGAGAGCAAAGTAAGGAGGAGTGAATGGGTGGTAAGTACAGTAAAAGCAACAAGTGCAGATTGATTAATTTTGCCAGAAATTTGATAATGAAGTTAAGGTGACCAAATGTTAGCAGCCAGAGAGTGGATTAGAATGAGGAAAGTTTATTTAAAGGTAGAACAGACCTGAGCATGTTTACCTAGAGGAAGAAGCCAGTGAGAATGGAGAGATTGATGACAAAAAAAGAGAATGAATTATTATTAAAAATTCTTGGCAGAGATAGATGGGGGGAGATGGAGAGCTCGTGTGGAGGGATTAGCAAGAGCAAAGAAGCAGAACGCCTCTTGAGAGCCTAAAATGAGGTCAGAAAGAACTATGAACATAGAGACTGTGATGGTTACTTTTATGTGTCCACATGGCCAAGCACCAATGTAGATTTTGCTGTGAAAGTATTCTTTTAGCTGTGATCACATTTAAGTCAACTGACCCTGAGTAAAACAGATTACCCTCCATAACGTGGATGGGTCTCATCTAATCAGTTGCAGGGCTTAAGAGCAAAGACTTAGTTTCCCTGAGAAAGAATTCTGCCTCCAGACTGCTTTTGGACTTGACCTGCAACATCAATTCTTCCCTGGGTCTCCAGCCTATCAGCCTGCCTGGCAAAATTTGGACTTGCCAGCCCTACAATTTTGTAAACAAATTCCTTAAAATAAATCTCTTTCTCTCTCTCTGCACATATCCTATTGGTTCTGTTTATCTGGAGATCTCTGACTAACACAGACATTAAGGATGGAGGGGAAAGGTTTTGAAGACACTTAGGTTAGTGTTGTCAATCTTTTTTTTTCTTTTTTTGGTACATGGGAGACTAAGATATGTAATAGAAGTAAGGAATAGACTTGAAGGTGGAAAAGTTTCCAAAGGATTTTTAGGTAGGTACATGGGACTATGAATTCGTCCAGAACAAGGAGGCTGTCTTATTCCTTTTGTGTCTTAAACTCACAGCACAGTAGCTGGCATTAGGAAAGTGCTCAGCAAATGACTGTTGTTTGTCAAATAAGCCAAACAAAAGGACTGTGGCGAGTCAAGATAAGCTGTGACAAAGTGAGAGAGTGGCATGGGCACATATACACTACCAAACGTAAAATAGATAGCTAGTGGGAAGCAGCCGCATAGCACAGGGAGATCAGCTTGGTGCTTTGTGACCACCTCGAGGGGTGGGATAGGGAGGGTGGGAGGGAGGGAGACGCAAGAGGGAAGAGATATGGGAACATATGTATATGTATAACTGATTCACTTTGTTATAAAGCAGAAACTAACACACTGTTGTAAAGCAATTATACTCCAATAAAGAAGTTAAAAAAAAAAAAAGATTAGCTACGATGAACTCAAGGTGAATAAACTGTCACCACTCTGTTACTTTTTGCAGTACTGCTGGTTCTCCAGAAGTTGGATCAGGAAAAGTGAACCATGAGAATCAGCAATATTAGAACTACTCAGGGTCAAGAGATTAAGAACAACTAGTACGATAGTCAATGAACTACACACTATGAAGACAGCTGGCTGTGAGGCCCAGGGTAGAAAAGGACCAGGAGCTAGGCTGGGGTTATGGGTCTGAGAGACCTGGAGGAGCCAAGGGATTAATGACTGAGTGAGGACAGGGCAGATGTTTAGTGGGAGAAGTAAAATAGAGAGATAGGAAGAAGGGAGGGATTCGTTTATGTTTCATAATTCTCAGGATTTCTTATGGTGGCGTGATAGCGTTGAGTGGCCACAGTGGGGGGAGATAAAGATTGGGATTAAAGAATACAATATCTTTTTTATTTTTCAATTTTTTTTTCATTGAAGTGTGGTAGATTTACAATGTTATGGCAATCTCTGCTGTACAGCAAAGTGACTCAGTTATACACATATAGACATTCTTTTTTTAACATTCTTTTCCATTGTGGTTTATCCCAGGATATTGAGTATAGTTCACTATGCTATACAGTAGGACCTTGTTGTTTATCCATCCTGTATATAATAGTTTACATCTGCTAATCCCAAACACTTCCTTTTGCTATATATATTTTAAAATTCCTTATTATATAATTTAAGATTTTAACAAATGGAAAATATAGTCAGTGACTGCATAGTATTCCCCTACTTTAATTACAAAAAATTATCAAGGGGCAAGAGACTTCATTAGGTGCTGGGTGTTTCTAGATGCTCAGCAAGGTGTTGAGTACTTAGAGCAGCGAACTTGAAACTGGAAGATCTTGGTATAAGCCCAGGCTTTTGTATTTGCTAGATGGGTAAACTTGGGCAATTCATATAACCTCATTGAGCTTTTATCTTATAAAAGGTGAATGATAATAGTACCTTTAGGATTAGATGAAATATACAAGGATCCTTTTCAACTATAAATTTAAACATTAGGTAATATTTTACAAGTATTAATTAGTCATGGTACTATCCTTTGAGGAGCATTCTACTTGAAAAAGGTAGTTAAGGTTTCATTTTTAGTTAGACATGGGCATAATTAAATGAAAACATCTTAATTATATTTATTAATTTTATTATATTTAATAATTACAAATATTTGACTGAACCTCATCTATTATTTCATCAAATGCAAACCAAAATACAATTTTAAATGCACATTTTAAATGTGCCTCAAATGTGATTTTCCTTGTCTTCAAAAAGATAATTCTTATCATTCTTATTTGTTCCCATCCCTAGAAGCAGAGATGGAGTGGATATGTGTGTGGGTTTAATTTACTTTCAATAAAATAAAATCCTAGACGTAGAAGGGTAAATATAACTTGCATATACTCTGCACACAGCTGAAGTTAACCAAAAGGATTCATTCCATGTTAGACTTTAAGCCAAGAATAAAGAAAAAATAAGTATGCAATTACATAATTTACACACTTTCTTTCACTAAATGTTTATTTTTTACTGTTAATGTTTTAAGTTCTGAGATCCAAGCTTTCAATAGAATTCCTAAGCAGATGTTAACTATCTACCCCTAATTTACAAATCTTAACTTGAACATTAAGCCCCTGTGTAATCAACACAATATGAGTATAAAATATTTGAACAGCTAACACTCATACTTTCCTGCACCTGACATGATATTTAATCCATTGTGTAAGACATGTCATGTCACTGTGAAACAGAATTCCTTTTACTTTGGACTGAAGGAAGGAAGGAACTCTTCCCATCAACATGGCTTTAAATGATCCCCTCTGCTGCAGCCCTCACTGTCACAGAGAGCAGCGTCTCCATGTCTTGGTAGGAGGCAAGAAAGAGAGCAGATGCACAGGATGTTCAGATTAGAGAAAAGGAGAGTTTGGGATTCTTGCAGCCATTCCCAAGAGTATTAGTTAGGTTACAAGCTGAGCTGCTGCAACAAAAAACACCCAAAGTGTAGGGGTTTAAATGGGATAGCATCTTATTTCTCTCTCACATAACAGTGTCCAGGGCAGGTTACATACCCTGATCAGTGAGACCGTCCAAGGTCCTGGATGTTGGGACAGCTTTGCCATCATCAACATGTGACTTCTTTCTCTAGATCCAAGGCAGCTGCTTTAAGTGTCCCATTTCCCAGCCATCAAGAGGAGAAAAAGAGGAAATGAAAAACAAGCCTCGTCCATTTTGTGGGTGTGACCCAGAGGTTGCTTTTATCTCTTCATTCACTTGCCCTTGTCCAGAACTTACATGGTCACACTTAACTGTAAGAAAGGTTGGGTTTCTATCTGGGAAGACTCACGCCATAGAATGGGTGGTGTCACCCTTTACTTTTCTCTCTCCCACCATCAGCCTGTAATGTACAAGTGAGCTCTGACCATTTGACTTCCGAATGATCTCTGTTATTCTCCATATTCTCACAACACTCTGCACCCCTTTCCTGGGCACTACAATGACCGTCTAGTGGGTCTGTTTGCTTCCACTGTCGCTAATGGCTAAGTCATTCCTCACAGAGTAGCAATTGAATTTTAAATATATAAACCAAATCTCATTGCCCTTCTTTTTAAGTCCTTTGGTGTCTTCTCTTTTCCACAGAATAAAGTACAAACTCCCCACCATAAGCCACGAGACCTGGCAATGACCAGCCCCGTTCTTGAACCACAGTTTTACTATGTTCTGGCCACTGTGGTCTCCACCTTTTTCTAGAGCACAGTGATTCCTTCCAAACCTCAGGCCTTTAAACCCATTATTCCTTGTTCTGGAAGATTTTTCACTGGGATCTCTGCATGCCTGCCTTGACCCTCACCTCTTGGCACTCACCACCCCATGTCATCTTTTCTGAGAACCTTTCCTGACTGCCTTTTCTAAAGCACCATGTCTTGTTCCCAGTTACTCTATCACCTCGCCTTGTTTATTTCCTTGATAGCACTTCTTGCATTGTATAACAGTTCTATTGTTCCCTTATTGATTGATCGATCTACTGTCTCCTCTCCTTAGCAAGTGCTACCCACCCTGTCTAGTGGGTCCTCAACAGGGGTCCTCATGCCTGGGGTCGCTCGAGCCAAGAGAACAAGACCAAGCTGGGTTCAGAAGCAAAAGAAAGCTTGGCTCTTTGATCAGAGGGTGGAGAGGTGCCAGCTCGGGCTCTAGAGGACACGCCCCCCTGGACAGGCAGGGGGAGGGGCTGCTTTAAAGGGATCGCGTCAGAGGGAAGGGGGTGGGGTTCCTGTGGGCGGAGCAACTGCTCTGCTCAGACTCCAGATGGCAGTGCTGGAGTGTCGTGTGCAGCGTCTACACACGGCCCTGAGCTGAGGTCCCGGAGCAGCCGTTTCGCACCAGGAGCTCTGGTCTGAAGGGCCGGGTGCCAGGCCTCTGCACGCGGGACCCTGTGAGCCAGCGAGACTAGACTAAGCACAAAGGAAAAGAAAAAGATTCGACTTTATTTTATTCCCCAGGTTCTACTTTTATTCCCTGGGAATTGTTACTGGGCTTTGCCAGTGGTGACAAAAGGAATCCTGAGGAGGGGAATCTGTTTGGTTTACCCTGGATTCCTAGACTCTGGCACATACAAAGAGCTCAATCAACGTCTATTGAGCGAGTGACGGAATTGGCTGGATTTCATATGCTTCTTCCAAATAAGAATCTGATGCCCATGATGGGAAAACCAGCTGAAAAAAAACTCTCCTACAGATTTGCCTCCTTTGGCCTCATTTCTGACCGTGAACTGCTTGTTACACTCGAGCCAGGAATTTAGCCACCTCAGCTGGTGTTTGAAGTTTTAGCTCTTCTCCTTTGTAATAGGTTGAATGGTGACCCCACCCCCCCCCAAAAAAAAGTTATGTTCATGTCTGAATACCCGGACCCTGTCAATGTCACATTATTTGAAAAAGGGTCTCTTTTTTTTTGGCTGCCCGGCATGCGGGATCTTAGCTCCTGGACCAGGGATTGAACCTGCGCCCCCTACAGTGGAAGCGTGGAGTCTCAATCACTGGACCATCAGGGAAGTCCCAAAAAAGGGTCTTTGCAGATGTAATGAAGAATCTTGAGATGAGGTCATCTTAAATTAACCCAACCGGGTGGGTCCTAAATCCAATGACTAATATCCTTATAGAGGCAGAGGGAGATCTGAGGAAGAGGAGGGGCTATATGAAGACAGAGGCAGAGACTGGAGTGGTGCAGCCGCAAGCCAAGGAATGCCTGAGCCGCCAGAACCTGGAAGAGGTGAGGAGGGGGTCCTCTCCTGGAGCCTCTGAAGAGAGTGGTTCTGCTCTCACCTAGATTCAGACTCTGTTCTCCAGAACTGAGAGAGAATACATTTCTGTCGTTTCAAATTACCCCAATAATATGTTAGTGTCAGTATGTCCCCAAGAGTGCATGGGATATACTTATACTAAAAAAAAAAATTATTTATTGTTTATCGGAAATTCTAATTTAACTGAGCATGCTGCACCTTTATTTGCTAAATCTGGCAATCTTACTCTAATTCCAAGAATATTTGAAAGTGACGAATTGGCTGGGAATGATATATAGCTTCTGCCAAGTAAGAACTGGCATCAATTTTTTTTTTAAAGTCAACTAAGTAACTAAAAGAAAAGGAAAATGGTGTCATGAGCGTTTTAAATATGTTCCAAAATCCTGAAATTTTTCCCAGAAAAGTAACTCAACAAAATGCTTGGAAATATAAAAGCTTTTTCATGTTTTAAATCTGATCTAAAACTATCTTAGAAGTGGCTAATTTGTTTCTTGTGACTATAAAAAAACAAGAATAAAGTTCCATCTGATCCTGACTTAATTTTTTAAAATCTGTGGTGAATTACAATCGAATTGGGGACTGCTTCTTATTTCTACTACCGACGGTTTATTAGATTCAGCTTGAAAATAGGTAAATTAAAACATAGGAATTTTAAAAAATTAGACTGAAAACAGCTTTCAATAAAGCACATTAAAGACGTCTTCCCCAAGGGCCTGCAGGTGTTTCTAGCAATGAGCCGGAAATCTCTACCAGCCCATTTTTCCCTCACATGCCTCAGGAGCAACTAATACCACCCAAGAGGCAAAACTCTGATTTCCCCTGCTTAAATTTTGTGTTCTTAATATTTATAACGACATTCTTTTTTTCCCCTTGTGAGTTTTTAAGCACAAATATCATGCAGGCTATTAAATAAGAAATTAAACGCATTTCAGGATCAGCTGAAGAAGCCAATGAGATGGGGGTGCAGGGGTGAGAGAGAGAGAGAACAAAGAAAGACAGAGCAACAAAATCCCCAACATCTGAACTTTAATAAAAGACTAAGTGATGGGCAAACCAGGCAAAAAGAAGCTTCTGCAGAGATTTTCCTCTGTTAGCTTTATTTCTGACTTGAGTGTACTGAGTGCCTTGCAGTGGAAGAATTTAAACCCTACAGGAAGCAAACAGCAAGAGAGGAGAGAAATAAAGAGAAAGGCGTGTGTGTGTGTGTGTGTGTGTGTGTGTGTGTGTGTGTGTGTGTGTGTGTGTGTGTGTGTGTGTGTGTGTGTGTTGGGAGTGGGGTGCACATGGAGAAGGGGCTGGGGTGCCGGTGGGCATGCAGCTGAAGGAAGCAGAGACTTTCCAAAGACGTTGCCACAGGAGAGAAACAGAATTTGGTAATGATTTTCTACCAAAGACAGAGCAATCAGGGGTCATGGGTCAGTTCCAAAGGAAGTTTCTGGAGGGCTTGCTATTTATTCATAAACACATTCCTCAGTCATTTATTGACTGCTCAGTGTGTGTCAAGAATTGTGTCAGATATGGGGCTTCTCCAGAGAAAAAGTCTTAGTCCCTCACTTTAGAGAGTGGACCATAGAGAGGAGAAAAACGTGTTAAAAAAGAAGTAGGGTTAATCCTCACAGCAACCTTATGATGTCAAGATTCTTATCATACTAAGTAAATTATCATACTAAGTAAATCAGAAAGTCAAATACCGGGACTTCCCTGGTGGTGCAGTGGTTGGGAATCCACCTGCCAATGCAGGTGACACGGATTCAAGCCCTGGTCCGGGAAGATCCCACATGCCACGGAGCAACTAAGCATGTACACCACAACTACTGAGCCTGTGCTCTAGAGCCCGCGAGCCACAACTACTGAGCCTGCCCGCCACAACTACTGAAGCCCGCACGCCTAAAGCCTGTGCTCCGCAACAAGAGAAGTCACCGTGATGAGAAGCCCACGCACCGCAACAAAGAGTAGCCCCCGCTCGCCGCAACTAGAGAAAGCCCACGCGCAGTAGCAAAGACCCAATGCGGCCAAAAATAAATAAATACATACATACATACATAAATTTATTTAAAAAAAAGAAAGTCAAATACCATATGATATCACTTATATGTAGAATCTAAAATATGACACAAATGAACTTATCTCTGCAACAGAAACACTCACAGACATAGAGAATGGACTTGTGGTTGCAAGGGGCGGGGAGTGGGTGAGGGAAGGACTGGGAGTTTGGGGTTAGCAGGTGCACACTAATATGTATAGGATGGATAAACAACAAGGTCCTACTGTATAGCACAGGGAACTATATTCACTATCCTATGATAAACCATAATGGAGAAGAATATGAAAAAGAATGTATATGTATGTATAACCGAATCATTTTGCTGTACACCTGAAACTAACACAACGTTGTAAATCAACTGTACTTCCATAAAATAAATTTTAAAGAAATACGCCAAAAAAAAAAAAAAAAAAAAGAAGTAGGGTTAATCCTCACAGCAACCTTATGATGTCAAGATTCTTATCCCCAATTTACAGGTGAGGGTTTGAAGATTTATCTAGGTTAGGGCTATGACTGAACCAAAAAACGAACCCTTGGTTGTCATGTTTTCCATTTTGCCTTGCTGCCTGTGTTTTAGAAAATACATATATTAACAGTTCCTCTGAAGTGTGTCCTGTTTAAAAAAAGTGTTGATTTAATAATTAAATTTCAATTGTTTTAACTGAGAGAAACCCAACTCCTGGATAAAAGCAAGAGTTGAAGTCTCAGATTTTAGTGGCTCTGCTGCCTGCTAGAGCTTCATAGTCTACTTGATATGCAAGGCCAGCTTTCACTGAAAATCCCCAAATTGAATGACACTTATCAGAGAATGCAATGTTTTGACTCAGCACACAAACCAAAAAAACAGTATACTTAGTACTCACTAGGATAATCTGATCTGCATAATTTTTGATATCTGCCTTCTGTCATTAAGAGATGGTTCTTATCAGCATCTTTTAGGTAGAGTGACCGAGGGTGGGTCAGGGCAGCTGCTCTGAAGTGTGCAACTTTAGTGCAGTGCTCCTCAGACTTTAACGTGCTTTCTGACCCCTGGAGATCTCGTGGCGCTCTAGGTCTGAGCTGGGGCTGACATTCTGCACGTCTCAACATAGATGCTCCCAGGTGACACAGGGGCTGCTGATGCAGAGACCACACTTCCAATGGCAAGGGCTTAGAGTGAATGCAGACCATCCTTCTGATTTAGAATCTGCCTTGATCCCATAATGCCATACGACTCAAACAACTTGTTAGAAAATAATTATTGAGCGCCTCCAATGTACAGGCACTGTGCACAATACAGAAGAAAAATACATGGAAAAGTACAATCTCTGTGTGGTCTAGATGCGCACTCCTGCATGTGGGCACGCTGGGGAAAGAGAAGGCGACATTATTCTTTTTATTCTTGTTTGTATTGTGTCACACGTTGAAATGGGCACATTGATTTTTTTTGTAATTTTATATAAAAAATGTTTTTTTATTTTAACATCTTTATTGGAGTATAATTGCTTTACAATGGTGTGTTAGTTTCTGCTTTGTATTGTATTGTGTTTGTATTGTGTCACACATTGAAATGGGCACATTCATTTTTTTTGTAATTTTATATAAAAAATGTTATTTTTTTTATTTTAACACCTTTATTGGAGTATAATTGCTTTACAATGGTGTGTTAGTTTCTGCTGTATAACAAAGTGAATCAGCTATACATATACATATATCCCCATATCCCCTTCTTCTTGCATCTCCCTCCCATCCTCCCTATCCCACCCCTCTAGGTGGTGACAAAGCACCGAGCTGGTCTCCCTGTGCTATGCGGTTGCTTCCCACTAGCTATCTATTTTACATTTGGTAGTATATATAAGTCCATGCCACTTAAAAATGTTATTTTTAAGAATAGTTTCCATTGTAGAGAAGAGAAACAAAGAACATGTAACATGTTAAGGCAATATTAAGTGTTACAATGAGAGCATGGGTGGGGGAATCTCACTCTGGGACATTCAACTTCAAAACAAAGTTTTAAAACAAACTTTAAAACAAAGTTTCCTCCCAGGAGCCAGGGACAAGGTTAAAGGTTATTTGGGGGTGCGGGGAAATGTGATTACTTTTGGTTTTAAAATGGTAGTTTAGGATTCAGATGGGTTTGCAGGTAGTAAGTCTGGAGGCAGGAAGAGCAGTTGGAAGGCTATTACTATAAACTGGGAAAGCTGAGATTGAAAGAAGGGGGCGGACTTGAGAAGACCGAATTGGCTAGTAATAGGTTATATGTGGAGAAAAAAGGAAAGAAAAAAACAAGATTTCCCTTGTGGGCAGTTGAATGGACATTGATCCTATTCACTGAATAGAGAATACAGAGGGGGAAAAGTTTGGAATTTGACTTGAGGATGGCGTCTCTAAGCAACGATGTCCACTGAGCCTTTGGAGATAACAGTTGTAGGACTTACGAGAGGTGCCTGGGCTGGAAATACAGACCTGGATGGTGACGGAAGCCGTGACACTAGTTAAGCTCATCTAGGGAAAATATATATTGCTGAAGCTTTTTAGCTGGAGAGCACACATATGGGCTTCAGGGAATCCTGACCCTTCACCATTTGTAGGAAAAATTTAACTTTTATGGGCATTTTTCTGGGGACCATGATTCTGAGGTTTCATGAAATTCTCAAAGGGGCCTTTTACCCTGAAAAGTTTAAGAATCACTAGGGTGGAATGTGCAGAGAGGCCAGGATGGATCTGAGACACTGACAAGAAGGTAAGTAAATAAGACAATCAAAATTTCAGAACAGAGCCCTGGGGAATGCCAACACAGGGAAACCTCATCAGGTGTTGCCAGGTCCTGAAACTTCACCTGCCTCTTATATTCTTCCACATTCTTCCCCGTGTAGATTCTGGGGAAAGAAAAGCCTGGTGTCTGGAAGATTGGGCCACAAACGCTGATGAGGCTCGGGGGTAGAAATAATAAATTAGGAGAAGATGGATGAGTATTTAGTCGAATGCCAGGCCTTGGGATTTTTGGAGAGACTATGCTTAGAATTTTCTGAAACCTAAAAATTTCCAAGTACATCTCCAGTAAGTAAAATTAACAAATATAATCCCTTTGCTATAAAGAATTCTTATCCATGGAACATGTAATTGCTTTTTATTCATTAGGCTGTATGGAGTAAGATGAAAGCAGAGGCCAGCGTTGGCTTCACTTGGCGAAATGAAGATAAAGGATCAAATGTCTTTTGAAGTGCAAATAGAATATTCATTTTTGATTCATGTTATTTGCAAATACATTATGTTTTGGAAGGTTTTCACACCAATTGGACCAAAAACAATTCAAACTTGGTCCTGTATCTTTTTTTTTTTTTCTTTTAACACTTAACACCGGGTGCACTTTAACTTTGTCCTCACAATTCAATTTGCTATTCATCTTTATAGGTTTAGGACAGCAACTCAGGGATTTTGTTAGAACGCTAAAAAATAGATGATACCACTAATCAGGAAAGAGAAGTATAGGGGTCTCTACCATCAGTAGTTTTCTGACTGGAGTATTTACTCATTGGCCAAATACCCTGGTCAGTCATCTTTCTGTTGGTAACTATTAATGTTCTAGAGTGCATAACAAATTATCCCCAAGCCAAGTGGTTTAAAACAAGCAGTTACCTCATGGTTTCTGTGGCTCGGGATTTTGAGAGGGGCTTAGCTGGGTGATTCTGGCTTGGGGTCTCTTATGAGGTTGCAGTCATCTGAAAGCTTCGCTGGTCTGAGGATCTAACGCCAAGATGGCACATTCACATGACTGTTGGCAGGGGGTCTCAGTTCTTCATCATGTGAACTTCTCTCTCAGGTTACTTGAGTGTCCTCATGACATCACACCTGGCTTCCTCCAGACTGAGCGATCCAGGAAAGATTGGTGTCTTTCATGACCCAGCTTGGAAGTCATGCTCTGTCATTTCTGCAACATCCTACTGGTTACAAATGTCTGTTCTATGCAATGTGGGAGATTATACAAGACTACACAAGGATGTGAATACCAGGGGGCAGAGATATCTGGGGGCCCTCATGGAGGCTGGCTACCGCAGTAATGAAAACTAATTTTTTTAAAATAAGTGTTCTCCTGGAGTACTGAGATTATCAATTCCATTACAGCCATCATCACCACTTCTACCACCACCAGCCATGCTGATTTTTTTTTCCAGTTTTGAGAAATAGTTGTGATATATTGAGATATCGTTGGCATATAACATTATATAATTTTAAGGTGTACAGCATAATGATTTGATATATGTATATATTGTGAAATGATTGCCACACTAAGTTTTGTTAATATCCATCACCCAAGCATGCCTCTTTAGCGGTATGTCAAAGGTCTGCACAATCACTTATTAAGATCGCGATGCAGTTAGGTCTTGGAATAAACCTATTGTCAGTAACATCACTTCAGCCATGAAGAGAAATAGCACCTATGTGTTTTCACTTCCATTTTTAACAGAGCCAGTGCCCTCTAAATGGGGAACCTTAGGTTTCATTGTGAGTCAGCTTTAATGGATGGTAAGGCCAGGTAAAGTTGGGGTTCAGCAGCATAGTTAATGGATATATTTTCAGTAGATTGAAATTGGCAAGGGATCGGTTGCTTTTAGTCAAGAATTTCTCCCCTGGAGGATTAAGCCTTTGTTTCATGAAGAATAATTACTCCATCTCTTCCTAATCCATACAATCTATAAAAGGCTCGTCTATGAAATGTACCAGGAGTTTCATAACCCTTTAAAAAGACTTCCCTGTTTCCCTTCCTTTTTGGGGGGCCTCTAAAAATGCCATTTCTTATTTAAATAGGATTAAATTCTAAGACAATTGGTGCCAAATTTTGAACTTAAAATTAATGTAGGTTGTGAACTTAAGATGCCTTTTAAATGTTCCATTAGCAGTTAATAAAGATATGAAGTACATAAGGGAAACTGAAGACAGGATGTGGTACAGGTAAGGGTTAGACCTCATTCTGTGGTCTCTCACCAGCAGGTACTTTCTGCAGCTCTGTTGGGCCACATGAAAGGGAGTCACTCCATTCTGTAATCATGAGAGTCCTGCCAAGAACTGTGGGTACATATGTATGGAGATCTTTCCATGGGGTGGGTGCCATGCTTCTGGATCTACAGAAAGAAGTGTGTGAGGAGAGAAGATGTTTTCTGGAGGGCATTGCTAGCCTCTATGATACTGGAGATTAAGGAGTGCTCTTTTGAAATTTAGAAAGAAATCTTAGTTAAGGTCTTACTGTAGCTTTTTTGTTCTGCCAGAGTATTTAAGTGCTAGTTATATTTTAGAACGGTTTGATTCTACTACCTGAGGATCAAGAAGAGGGGGAATTTTTAAATGGGCTATATGGGGGGCGGGGAGTGGATAGCAAGTGTAACTAAATCACTAACACTCCAGTGACACTGGTTGTATTTATTCCTGAAAGTAGAAATGCAACTAAATTCTCTTTAACTTCAAATCATGACACAGAAATTCATACCCATTTTTATCCCTGTATTGATACAATAATGCAAATGTGCCTCTTAAATTCTCATGGGAACCCAACTCCTCCTTTGAAGAATTTACTTCCCATTTTGTGGGTAGGATATTTGTATAATTCTCAGAAAAACATTACCTCGGTGATTCTTAGAACATATTGATAAAGTAGAAAAGTGGGAAGCAGGAGCTCTCCCATCTGTTCCTGCAGGTAATTTAATCAAGGTCACACACATACTAATAGACAAGGAACTGTAGGAGTTGAATGAATATTAGTTGAATAGTTGTTGAATGAATGGATAAGACAGTAGCTTTAAGGAGACTGTTGTCTAAAAACGCAGATATGTGCAAAAATACTTATAAGTGCTGAAAGAGAATTAGAAAACCTTATGCTAATTCCCCAGAAGAAATCATTTTTTTCAGCTGGAGAAATCTGGGAATGATTCAGATAGCTTGGGCAGGCTGACCCTTTCTCCAGCAATGCTCAATAACTAAAGACTGGTCATAGACTTGTCATTGCCTATTGCTTAAAGAGGCTTATACATCCCTGCCCTTGAACCCAGGGTATTTTCCAGGGCTCAATAAGGCCAGTTAGGTAAAAGAGGTCTGCAGATTCCAGAGGGCTAGTGACAACATCACTGAAATGACTGAAATCCACAGTGGTAGGTGGTAGGTGGGAAATGAGAGGACACAGGTTCAGTAAGCTCCTTAGCCCCTCTGCAGCCCCTTGTCTGTCAAAGGGGTCTGATGAAGATGATCTGCATGAAAGCACCTGGCATGATGTTGGTGCTTAATGATGGAATAGTGCGTAAGTAAATAAATAATAGGCTCTCAGTCAATGTTGGGTGAATGTGAATCTGGAAGGGGGCAATAGAGTGGACTAATAAAGAAGGACCAAAGGAACAAATACCATTCTGTGTGGGAACAGGGCTCATAGACAGAAGCTAATGGAAGGGATCAACTGAAGGTTGTGGTCATTTCAGGCTTTTTTCCCTTACATATTAGGACCACTGTTAACCCAGCTCCTCCTGTTTCACTAATGCTTCTCATTCTCTCCATAATTCTTACAGTACATAAATCCAGTGCCTGGACATGCCACACACTCGCGGTTAGACCCCACTCTAGCAAACTGTGATACGTCTGCTTTCCTTATTTGAACTGTCTGCTTACAGAGAGCTTACAGAGAGCGTTACAGAGTTTTTCCCCGAAGCTGTTTGTGCCTGTTGCACCTGAAGTTATGTAATTTATTTAAATATTACATAAACGGATGAAATATAAATGCAAAAAGAAAAGAATATTGTTTCTATGAAAATTTAAGTTGAATGATGTACAGAGATGCAATAACATTTAATTGCTAAAAAAGATTGCTCTCTAAGCAGATGTGGTTGAGAGAAGCAAAGAGAATTGAAAAAAACAAAACAAAACATTGAAAGTTTCTGTACTTGGTTTTTGTTTGTTTTGATTTGTTTTGTTTTGTTTAGCCTGGTGCAGTAACATGGTGAGGATAAAACTGTGGATTCTGGACCAAGCCTGCCTGAGCTGAAACCTGCTTCACCCACTAGGCAGTTGGGTGCCTCAGTGCCACAGTTTCCTCATCTGTAGGGATAGTAAATAACCCCAATCTCATTAGGTTTATGTGGCTGCAATGACACTAGCTACCCAGAGTTAGGGTAGACTTCACAGGTTAATGGCACAATCTTTTGTAAGACTCCTCTCCCTTCAGACACCAGCCACAAGTTTGGAGTCTCCAGGCCATCCTCACTTCTGGGCAGGTGGTTACGAATGGAGGGTTTTTCACGACCCTCTCAAGTTTGAGAATTCACTGGGATGGCTCACAGAACTCAGAAAAGTGCTCTTCTTATGACTACAGTTTTATGACAGTGAAAGGCTAGAGCCGAAGGGAGAGATGCACAAGTGAGATCTGGGAGGACCCCAAAGGCAAGGCCCCCTGTCGTCCTCTCCCTGTGGAGTCCTGAACACTGTTACCTCTGCCGGGCACTTTGATATGTGACCATGCTCAACAGTACTGCCAAGCAGGGAAGCTAACCTGAGCTGTTTTGATGTTCAATTTTAACTGGGGTTTCATTTCATAGGCATGATTGCTTGAATAACTGGCCACACAGTTGAACTCAATCTCCAGCCCTTCTCTGTTTCCTGGATGTTGGACTGATACGACCTGGCCCAAAGCCCCAACCCTCTATTCACATGGCTGGTCCTTGGGACATGCCCAGCCCCCATCCGGAGTCATTTCCTTGATATAAATTATCTAGGGGGTCCACCATGAATCACCTCATTAGCATAAACCATCACGGTCCACCATAAATAATAAAGGTACTCCTCTCACATGGGAAATATCAAGGATTTAGAGGCTGCCTCCCAGGAGCCAGGGACAAAGGCCACTGGAACTCTGTATTATACAGTAGCTGAATGAGTTCATGTCTGAAAAGCACTTAGAACAGTGCCGACACACAGGAAACACTGTATACATGTTTGCTAAATAAGTAATACGTTCTCACTTCACTTTGAAGATGCCAAAATGAAATTAATATATTTACTGAATATTGATATATTTTTTAAATGACTAATTTTTGGATATAATAGCATCAGACAAGAGGGCTTTTGCTGTACTCTTTGTGCTGTTTTTCTTTTCGGGCCTTTTTTTTAAACCTAGAAAACATAACAAACTATAATTTTATGCTAATAAACCATCTCAGAAACTAGATAGTGTAAAACATATCAATAGATCTGGGTTCTAGCCCTGACTTTGTTCTTTATTAGTTGTTTGACTTTAGGAAATTCCTAACTTCCTTGACCATGTTTTCTTTATCTGGCATTGGTCTACCTGCTTAGGGATCATTTGGCACTAGAACCTTTCTTGGATGAAGGATATATTTCGTCCTTATCTTATCTCCCCTTCCCCCTCCTGCCCCCTGTCTACTGTGTTATTTTAATTTTAATTTTTTAGAAAAATTATTCAGATCAGATTCAGACCTAAACAGTTGTTTTGTAAGAAAGTCAATACTCTGATTCATTTGGTGTTATTACCATTATTATTATTATTATTATTATTATTATTCAGGTCACTGAGACCTGCAGTAATAGTACCACAGCATTGTTATGATAATGGTGAACATTTAAAAAGACAGTGGATATGCTGTGAGCTGGTAAAATTTGATGGCTAGAAAATGTTTTCATCCTGTTTTCACTGTTTTTTAAAAAATGGTTTGTCTAAATATCTGTTGTTCGGTGGTGATTTATTATAAATTCATACTAGCATTTATTGACTGGAAGATATGTGTAAGACTATTTCCAAGGTAGAGTAAGACAGAAACCCTAGTATCTATAACTGTACCTGTATCTGTCATCTATGTAGCTATAGATAGGTAGCTAGAGAGTTATAAACAACTATATATAAAGATGAGTAGAATGAACAAAGTGTGATAAAATCTTATAAAACTCATTATGATAATGAAAATTGTTATTTGAGTATGGAAGACATTTTTATGGTCTCATAGACGTTTTTAATGGTATTGGTAGTGACGTTTGCTTTTTTCCTCAGAAAGAACATAACATTAAAACTATTCTTTATTGTTTGAACTTCTTATATTCTTTATATCCAGAGATTGGTCTTGCAATAATCTCATACTTGTAGAAGAGCATTTCCCACATAATTCTTGTGAGATAGGAAAGGGTCTGGCAGTCAAGTGTGCTTGGAAATACTGGGGTATTTTTAACAATTTAAAAAAAAAGCTAAAATGTCTTGTGAATATTCAAGACTAAGGAATAGCACGCAGCGTTTTCCAAATGTATTTGATTCTTTCTTAGTGGAATACCCATTAATGCCCCCAAGGAATACCAAAAAGGGCAAAAAATCCCCCAAAATGAAGACATTTAAAAATCTTCCCAAACCCAGAAAAACGTGTCTCAAAGTAGCCCCTAACCAAAGACAAAGTACTCCTGACATTCTGACACAGAAAGGATTTGACTTATGTTTTCCAAGTTGTTCTTAGTACTTTGTCTATTTTATTTCCTAGTTAATAGCTTTTGAAAGACCAAGGTACATCAGATATAGTATGAAATAATTATAAAAGCCAAAATATCAGCGGGACTTAACAAGAGTCTAATGCTGAACAAGGAAGCAGAAATTTTTAAAAATGGACAAAGAACTTTATTTTTGCACAGAATATACCAATAGATATTCATAGTAAGACTCTACATTAGGACTTCCCTGGTGGCGCAGTGGTTAAGAATCCACCTGCCAATGCAGGGGACATGGGTTCGAGCCCTGGTCCGGGAAGATCCCACATACCGTGGATCAACTAAGCCCATGCGCCACAACAGCTGAGCCTGCGCTCTAGAGCCCGCGAGCCACAACTACTGAGCCCGCATGCCTAGAGCCCCTGCTCCGCAACAAGAGAAGCCACCATGGTGAGAAGCCCGCGCACCACAACGAAGAGTAGCCCCCGCTCGCTGCAACCAGAGAAAGCCTCTGCACAGCAATGAAGACCCAACACAGCCAAAAATAAATAAATAAATAAATAATAAAAAATATATTTAAAAAAAAAACAGTTTACTATTGTCATTCAAAGTCTAAAAAGGCCCTGAATCACTGAACTTTCCTAAGGCTTTATCTGCTGATGATCCAGCAGGTTTTGAGTTTTTTTGTTTTTTTTTTTGTTTGTTAGGTTTTGAGTTTTTGGTTAACAGGGCCAAACGCTGAAGGATGGTGGTAAGATGAGCTCTGAGAAAGGTAAATGGATTTAGTAATTACTGGTGATTTTCAAACGAGCATGTCATGAGTGGTGAGGATAGAGGCTAGATTGAAGAAATGTGAATATCACCAGGGATTCCTTTAAGAATCTGGGTGGAGAAGAAAAAAGGGAGATATGACAGAAGGCTGAAGGACATTAGATGAGGGACTTCTAAATTTTCAGATTGAGAGAAGATGACATCCTTACCTTTCTTGAAGTTCAGCAAGAATAAAGAAGACAGTGGAAAGGGCCCAGATGCAAGAATCAGATCTGTCTCAAGTTCAGGCTTAATCACTAATTTACAATGTAACCTTGGGCTTGATCCTCAGCCTCTCCAAGTCCTTGTGACATGGAGATGCTCATACCAGCCTTGTTTTCTGCATGACTTTGGGGCAAAGATCACTTGCAATAAAGCCTGTAAGAACACCTTGAAAATGATAGAGTATGTATCATACAAAATAAGTATAAAACAATCTTTTTGGAAGATGGTCTCACTGTGTCCAAACTGCTTACCTTTATGGCTGGTGCTATGAAAATTTTCTTTGCCCCTTTATGAAGGGTGAGTTTGCCTCTCGGAGAAGTGTTTATTGAACTGAATTGAACTGATACAGCACTAACGTGGCAAATGCACTTTTAGATTACAAGGCAAACCACTCCTCTCCATCTATAAGCTAAGAGCCCTTCCCGGCTCTCTTTGGACATTGTACTTTGGTTCTTGTTTTCATGGCTTACCAACTGCTGTGAGGCCTGTCAGTTCTGGGCTCTTCAGCTCACACAGTTCAACCATATCTCTCAGCAATTTTCTGAGTGGAAAAATTGCCCACTCTTTGTTTTCACCGAGGTAAAATGGTACCCATTTAAGGCCCATTTACACGAGGAGGAAAAATGCCTGTTTAGTAACCTAGTGTCAAATATGGCTTTTCGAACCATGTTGTGATTTGAACATTGTGGTATCCACAGAGTCAAAAGTTAAATTTTTTTATTTTGAGTAGAGGGAATGTGAAAGATTGCTGGAGGCTGAGCTTTAAATATAACCCCTTGAATTCTGATTTAGTTTATCCTTCAGCTTTCGAATTTATTTTTGGCACAGTTTGTATTATGTGAGGCGAAGACAAAAAAAGGCATTTTCCAAGAATCATAAATTCTCCAACCAGAAGGTAAGCACTTTAAGAAGGAAAAACTCTGCAAAGATTCTACCGGTTTGTTCTCTGATTGAGAGATTCATTCCTCAGCCAGGCACCAGGCTAGTCCTGCATTGATAAAGATGAACAGGGCATTATATTGTTCTCAATGAACTTTGGCATATAGGAAAACAATTGCAGTTCAGAGCGATGAACTGTATGGCAGAGCTGTGAATAAAATCTAGTGGTGGCAGAGAAAGGAGTGTCAGGGAAACCTTGCAGGGGAGCAGAGAAGGCCAGTGCGAGCCTTAAATGGCAGCATCTCACACACCGCTTGACAGATTGGAGGCTTTTAACCAGTTGGTAGCTACTGCTACTGCTACCAATATAAGTGGGGGGCCCAGAAGGGCAGTGTGACCAACATGACTTTTTTGGGGGCTTTAATCTTTATTAATTTTTTTTTACAACTTGATTGGGATAGAACTGATATACAATAAATGGCACATAGCTGGAGACATTTTGACATATTTATGTACCTGTCAAATCATCACAATTAAGATAATGAACAAACTCAACACCCCAAACATTTCTTGTGTCCCTTCGTAATCCTTCCCTTTTGTTCCTTTTTTCTCCCCTTCCCAAGTAAGCACAGATCTGCTTTCTGTCACCTCAGGTTAGTTTGCATTTTCTAGAATTTCACATACATGGAATCATACAGTATGCAACTACTGTTCATCTGGCTTCTTCCACTCACTGTAATTATTATGATAGTCATCCATGTTGTTAAGTGTATCAATAATTCATTTCAATTCTTTCTCCTTAGTTCCTCTTAGTTCCTCTCTCTCTCCTTCCTTCCCTCCTTTCCCCTCTCCCTCTCTTTCTGTTTCTCTCATTTTCCCTTTCGTTTTCTCTCTTTCTTTCTCTGTTTCTTTCTATTTGCCTTATTGTATGGATATGCCACACTGTTTATCCATTTACCTGTTGATGGACATTTGGGTTGTTTCCAGTTTTTGGCTATTGAACCTAAAGTGGTTGTGAATATTCCTGTACATGCTTTTATAAGGGCATATGCTTTCATCTTTCTTGGGTAAATACCTACAAGTGACTAGACAAGATCATGTGGAATGGATAGGCTTAATTTTTAAAGAAACTGTCAGGTTGCTTCCCAAAGTGGCTGCATCATTTTCCATTCCCACTAGCATTGCATGAGAGTTTCAGCTCCTCCATATCCTTGCCAACACCTGTTACGGTTAGTCTTGTAAAAAAAAATTTAGCCCCTCTAATAGATGTATAGTGGTACCTCATTGGGGTTCTATTTTGCATTTCCTTAATGACTAATGATGTTGAACATCTTTTTATGTGCTAATAGCCATTCACATATCTTCTTTGTTGAAGTGTCTGTTCAAATCTTTTGCCCATTAAAAAAATTAGGTTGTTTTCTTATTATTGCGTTTTAAGAGGTCTTTATGTATTCTGGGTATAAATCTTTTATCAGACATGATTTGCAAAGAGTTTTTCCTGGTTTGTGACTTTTCATTATCTTAATGGTGTCTTTCAAAGAGCAGAAATCTGTAACTTTGACCAAATTGAATTTATCAGTTTGTTCTTTTTCTAAAAGACAGGGGTCCCCAACCCCTGGGCTGCGGACCATTTCTGGCCCGCGGCCTGTTAGGAACCGGGCCGCACAGCAGGAGGTGAGCGGCGGGCCAGCGAGCGAAGCTTCATCTGCCGCTTCCCATGGCTCCCCATCGCTCACATTACCGCCCGAACCACCATGCCTCCCCCACCCACCCCCCGTCCATGGAAAAATTACCTTCCACGAAACCAGTCCCTGGTGCCAAAAAGGTTGGGGACTGCTGCTTTATCACATATGTGTTTTGCAAATATTTTCTCCCAGCCTGTGCCTTGTCTTTTCATTCTCTTGACAATGTCTTTTGCAGAGCATACATTTTTAATTTTAATAAAGTCCAGGTTATTAATTCTTTCTTTCATGGATTATACCTTTAGGATTGTATCTAAAACAATCATTGCCAAACTCAAGGTCATCTAAGTTTTCTCCCCTGTTATCTTCTAGGAGTTCTAGAGTTTTGCATTTTACATTTAGATCTATCATCCATTTTGAGTTAATAGTCATGAATTGTGTGAGGTCTGTGTCTATATTCATTTTGTACATATGGATATCCAATTGTTCCAGTACCATTTGTTGAAAAGACTGTCTTTCCTCCACTGTATGGCCTTTGCTCCTTTGTTAAAAGTCAGTTGACTATGTTTGTGTGGGTCTATTTCTGGCCTCTCTATTTTGTTCCAATGATCTATTTGTCTATTCTTTTGCCAATACCACAGTGTCTTGATTTCTGTAGCTTTATAGTAAGTCTTCAAGTGGGGTAGTGTCAGTCCTCTGATTTTGTTCTTCTCCTTTAATATTGTGTTGGTTATTCGGGGTCTTTTGTCTCTCCACATAAACTTTAAAATCAGTTTGTCAACATCCACAAAATAACTTGCTGGGATTTTGACTAGGATGGCAGTGAATTCATAGATCAAGTTGAGAAAAATTGACATCTTGACATTATTAAGTCTTCTTAGCTATAAACATGGACTATCTCTTCATTTACTTAGTTCTTCTTTAATTTCCTTCAGAGTTTTGTAGTTTTCTTTATATAGATTTGTACATATTTTGTTAGATTTCTACCTACGTGCTTCATTTTGGTGGATGCTAATGTAAATGGTCCTGCATTTTAATTTCAAATTCCATTTGTTCATTGCTGGTGTATAGGAAAGCAATTGACTTTTGTATACTAACCTTGCATCTTGCAACCTTGCTATAATTGCTTATTAGTTCCAGGATTTTTTGGGGTCGATTTTTTTGGTTTTCTACACAGATAATCATGTCATCTGTGAACAAAGACAGTTTTATTTCTTCCTTCCCAAACTGTTTTCCTTTCCTTGACTTATTGCATTAGTCAGGACTTCCAGTATGATGTTGAAAAGAAACAGTGAGAGGGGAAAATTCTTGCTTTGTTCTTGATATTAGTAGGAAAGCTTCTAGGTTCTCACCATTAAGTATGATGTTAGCTGCAGTTTTTTTGTAGATGTTCTTTAACAAGTTGAGGAAGTTACCCCTGTTCATAATTTGAGAGTTTTTATCATAAATGGATGCAGGATTAGTCAAATGCTCTTTCTGTACCTATTGATATGATCCTGTGATTTTTCTTCTTTAGCATGTTGATGTGATGGATTACATTAATTTATTTTCTTTTCTTTGTTTCCACCAGCTTTATTGAGGTATGATTGGTAAATAAAAATTGTACATATTTAGGTTGTATAAATTTTTAAGGGTGTACAACGTGATGAGTTAATGTACATACACATTTTGAAATGGTTGCTACAATCAAGTTAATGAACACATCCATCACCTCACACAGTTATATTATTATTACTATTATTATTTTGTGGTGAGAACACTTAAGATCTCACTCGGCAGATTTCAAGTATATAATACAGTATTTTTATTTTATTTTTCATTGAAGTATAATTGATTTACAATGTTGTGTTAGTTTCAGGTGTACAGCAAAATATTCAGGTTTATATATATATATATATATGTGTGTGTGTGTATATATAGTTATACATATATATAATATATATATTCTTTTTCAGATTCTTTTCCCTTATAGGTTATTACAAAATGAGTACAGTTCCCTGTGCTATACAGTAGGTCCTTGTTGGTTATCTATTTTATATATAGTAGAGTGTATATATTAATCCCAAACTCCTAATTCATCCCTCCCACCTTTCCTGTTCAGTAACCATAAGTTTGTTTTCTATGTCTGTGGGTCTATTTCTATGTTGTATGTAAGTTCATTTGTATCATTTGTTTTAGATTCCACATATAAGCAATATCATATGATATTTGTCTTTCTCTGTCTGGCTTACCTCACTTAGTGTGATAATTTCTAGGTCTATCCATGTAGCTGCAAATGGCATTATTTCATTCTTTTTATGGCTAAGTAATATTCCATTGTATATACATACCACATCTTCTTTATACATTCATCTGTCGATGGACATTTAGGTTGCTTCCATGTCTTGGCTATTGTAAATAGTGCTGTAGTGAACATTGAGGTGCATGTATCTTTTTGAAATATGATTTTCTCCAGATATATTCCCAAGTGTGAGATTGCAGGATCATATGGTAGCTCTATTCTTAGCTTTTTAAGAAACCTCCAGAGAGGGCAGAGAGCAGAAGCAAGTAGAACTACAATCCTGCAGCCTGTGGAATGAAAACCACATTCACAGAAAGACAGACAAAATTAAAAGGCAGAGGGCTATGTACCAGATGAAGGAACAGAATAAAACCCCAGAAAAACAACTAAATGAAGTGGAGATAGGCAACCTGCCAGAAAAAGAATTCAGCATAATGATAGTGAAGATGATCCAGGACCTCGGAAAAAGAATGGAGGCAAAGATGGAGAACATGCAAGAAATGTTTAACAAAGATCTAGAATAATTAAAGAACAAACACCTAGAAGAATTAAAGAACAAACACCTAGAAGAATAAAAGAACAAACAAACAAAGATGAACAATACAATAACTGAAATGAAAACTACACTAGAAGGAATCAATAGTAGAATAACTGAGGCAGAAGAACGGATAAGTGACCTGGAAGACAGAATGGTGGAATTCACTGCCACAGAACAGAATAAAGAAAAAAGAATGAAAAGAAATTAAGACAGCTTAAGAGACCTCTGGGACAACATTAAATGCACCAACATTCGCATTATAGGGTCCCAGAAGGAGAAGAGAGAGAAAGGACCTGAGAAAATATTTGAAGAGATTATAGTCAGAACTTCCCTAACATGGGAAAGGAAATATTCACCCAAGTCCAGGAAGCACAGAGAGTCCCATACAGGATAAACCCAAGGAGAAACATGCCAAGACACATAGTAATCAAACAGACAAAAATTAAAGACAAAGAAAAATTAAAAGCAACAAGGGAAAAACAACAAATAACATACAAAGGACCTCCCATAACGTTAACGGCTGATTTCTCAGCAGAAACTCTACAAGCCAGAAGGGGGTGGCATGATATATTTACAATGACAGGGAAGAACCTACAACCAAGATTACTCTACCCAGCAAGGATCTCATTCAGATTCGATGGAGAAATTAAAGCCTTTATAGACAAGGAAAAGCTAAGAGAATTCAGCACCACCAAACCAGCTCTACAGCAATGCTAAAGACTTCTCTAAGTGGGAAACACAAGAGAAGAAAAGGACCTACAAAAACAAATGCAAAACTATTAAGAAATGGTAATAACAACATACATATTGATAATTACCTTAAATGTGAATGGATTAAATGCTTCAACCAAAAGACACAGGTTTCCTGAATGGATACAAAAATAAGACTCACATATATGCTGTCTACAAGAGACCCACTTCAGACCTAGGGACACATACAGACTGAAAGTGAGGGGATGGAAAAAGATATTCCATGCAAATGGAAATCAAAAGAAAGCTGGAGTAGCAATACTCCAATCAAATAACATAGACTTTAAAATGAAGAATGCTACAAGATACAAGGAAGGACACTATATAATGATCAAGGGATCAATCCTAGAAGAAGATATAACACTTTAAATATATATACACCCAACATAGGAGCACCCCAATACTTAAGGCAAATGTTAACAGCTATAAAACAGGAAATCGACAGTAACACAATAATAGTGGGGGACTTTAACACCTCACTTACACCAATGGACAGACCATCCAAAATGAAAATAAATAAGGAAACACAAGCTTTAAATGATACATTCAACAAGATAGACTTAATTGATATTTACAGGACATTCCACCCAAAAACAATAGAATACACTTTCTTCAAGTGCTCATAGAACATTCACCAGGATAGATCATACCATGGGTCACAAATCAAGCTTTGGTAAATTTAAGAAAATTGAAATTGTATCAAGTATCTTTTCTGACCACAATGCTATGAGACTAGATATCAATTACAGGAAAAAATCTGTAAAAAATACAAAAACATAGAGGCTAAACAATATGCTACTAAATAACCAAGAAATCACTGAAGAAATCAGAGAGGAAATCAAAAAATATCTAGAAATAAATGACAATGAAAACACGATGACCCAAAACCTATGGGATGCAGCAAAAGCAGTTCTAAGAGGGAAGTTTAGAGCAATACAATCCTACATCAAGAAACAAGAAACACCTCAAATAAACAACCTAACCTTACACCTAAAGCAATTAGAGAAAGAAGAAGAAGAACAACAAAAAACACCCAAAATTAGCAGAAGGAAAGAAATCATAAAGACCAGATCAAAAATAAATGAAAAAGAAATGAAGGAAACAATAGCAAAGATCAATAAAACTAAAAGCTGGTTCTTTGAGAAGATAAACAAAATTGATAAACCATTAGCCAGACTCATCAAGAAAAACAAGGAAAAGATTCAAATCAACAGAATTAAAAATGAAAAGGGAGAAGTAACAACTGACACTACAGAAATAAAAGGATCATGAAAGATTACTACAAGGAACTATATGCCAATAAAATGGACAACTTGGAAGAAATGGACAAATTCTTAGAAAAGCACAACCTTCTGAGACTGAACCAGGAAGAAATAGAAAATATAAACAGACCAATCACAAGCACTAAAATTGAAACTGTGATTAAAAAATCTTCCAAGAAACAAAAGCCCAGGACCAGATGGCTTCACAGGAGAATTCTATCACACATTTAGAGAAGAGCTAACACCTATCCTTCTCAAACTCTTCTAAAATATAGCAGATGGAGGAACACTTCCAAGCTCATCCTACGAGGCCACCATCACCCTGATACCAATACCAGACAAAGACATCACAAAAAAAGAAAACTACAGGTCAATATCACTGATGAGCATAGATGCAAAAATCCTCAACAAAATACTAGCAAACAGAATCCAACAGCACATTTAAAGGATCATAAACCATGCTCAAGTGGGGTTTATCCCCGGAATTCAAGGATTCTTCAACATATGCAAATCAATCAATGTGATACACCATATTAACAAATTAAAGGAGAAAAACCATACGATAATCTCAATAGATGCAGAAAAAGCCTTCGACACATTTCAACAGCCATTTATGATAAAAACGCTCCAGAGAGTAGGCATAGAGGGAACCTACCTCAACATAATAAAGATCATATATGACAAACCCACAGCCAACCTCATTCTCAGTGGTGGAAAACTGAAACCATTTCCTCTAAGGTCAGGAACAAGACAATGTTGCCCATTCTCACCACTATTATTCAACATAATTTTGGAAGTTTTAGCCACAGCAAGCAGAGAAGAAAAATGAATCCAAATCAGAAGAGAAGAAGTAAAACTGTCACTGTTTGCAGATGGCATGTTACTATACATAGAGAATCCTAAAGATGCTACCAGAAAACTACTAGAGCTAATCAATGAATTTGGTAAAGTAGCAGGATACAAAATTAATGCACAGAAATCTCTTGCATTCCTATACACTAATGATGAAAAATCTGAAAGAGAAATTAAGGAAACACTCCCATTTACCATTGCAACAAAAAGAATAAAATACCTAGGAATAAACCTACCTAAGGAGACAAAAGACCTGTATGCAGAAAAGTATAAGACACTGATGAAAGAAATTAAAGATGATACAAACAGATGGAGAGATATACCATGTTCTTGGATTGGAAGAATCAACATTGCGAAAATGACTATACTACCCAAAGCAATCTACAGATTCAATGCAATCCCTATCAAACTACCAATGGCATTTTTCACAGAGCTAGAACAAAAAGTTTCACAATTTGTATGGAAACACAAAAGACCCCGAATAGCCAAAGTGATCTTGAGAAAGAAAAATGGAGCTGGAGGAATCAGGCTCCCTGACTTCAGCCTATACTACAAAGCTACAGTAATCAAGACAGTATGCTACTGGCACAAAAACAGAAATATAGATCAGTGGAACAGGATAGAAAGCCCAGAGATAAACCCACGCACATACGGTCACCTTATCTTTGATAAACGAGGCAAAAATATACAATGGAGAAAAGACAGCCTCTTCAATAACTGGTGCTGGGAAAACTGGACAGCTACATGTAAAAGAATGAAATTAGAACACTCCCTAACACCATACACAAAAATAAACTCAAAATGGATTAAAGGGGCTTCCCTGGTGGCACAGTGGTTGGGAATCCACCTACCAATGCAGGGGACATGGGCTCTATCCCTGCTCCGAGAGGATCCCACATGCCGCGGAGCAACTAAGCCCAGGCACCACAGCTACTCAGCCTGTGCTCTAGAGCCAGTGAGCCACAACTGCTTAGCCCACGTGCCACAACTACTGGAATCCGCACACCTGTAGCCCGTGCTCTGCAGCAGGAGAGGCCGCCACAATGAGAAGCCCGCGCACCGCAACGAAGACACAACGCAGCCAAAAATAAATAAATAAATTTAAAGTTCAAGACCTTCTACAAGGCGCCAATAATATATATATTTTTAAAATGGATTAAAGACCTAAATGTAAGACCAGACACTATAAAACTCTTAGAGGAAAACATAGGAAGAGCACTCTTTGACATAAATCACATCACAATCTTTTTTGACCACCTCCCAGAGTAACAGAAAGAAAAACAAAAATAAGCAAATGGGACCTAATGAAACTTAGAAGCTTTGGCACAGCAAAGGAAACTGTAAACAAGATGAAAAGACAACCCTCAGAATGGGAGAAAATATTTGCAAATGAATCAACTGACAAAGGATTAATCTCCAAAATATATAAAGAGCTCATGCAGTTCAATATTAAAAAACAAACAACCCAATTAAAAAATGGGCAGAAGACCTAAATAGAGACTTCTCCAAAGAAGACATACAGATGGCCAACAGGCACATGAAAAGCTGCTCAACATCACTAATTATTAGAGAAATGCAAATCAGAGCTACAATGAGGTATCACCTCACACCAGTCAGAATGGCCACCATCAGAAAATCTACAAACAACAAATGTTGGAGAGGGTATGGAGAAAAGGGAACCCTCTTGCACTGTTGGTGGGAGTGTAAATTGATACAGCCACTATAGAGAACAGTATGGAGGTTCCTTAAAAAACTAAAAATAGAACTACCATATGACCCAGCAATCCCACTACTGGGCATATACCCAGAGAAAACCATAATTCAAAAAGACACTTGCACCCCAATGTTCATTGCAGCACTATTTACAATAGCCAGGTCATGGAAGCAACCTAAATGCCCATCAACAGACAAATGGATAAAGAAGATGTGGTATATATATACAATGGAATATTACTCAGCCATAAAAAGGAACTAAATTGGGTCATTTATAGAGACATGGATGGACCTAGAGACTGTCATACTGAGTGAAGTAAGTCAGAAAGAGGAAAACAAATACCATATATTAACGCATATATATGTGGGATCTAGAAAAATGGTACAGATGAACCAGTTTTGCAAGGCAGAAATAGAGACACAGATGTAGAGAACAAACGTATGGACACCAAGGGAGGAAAGCGGCTGGCGGGGGGGCGGGGAGGGGCGATGGGATGAATTGGGAGATTGAGATTGACATATATACACTAATATATATAAAATAGGTAACTAATAAGAACCTGCTGTATAAAAATTTTAAATTAAATTAAATTTAAAAAAAAAAAGGTATAACCCCAGACTAACCATGAGAAGGACATCAGATAAATACCAGTTGAGACTCACTCTACAAAAAATTTGACCAGTACTCAGCAAACTGTCAAGGTCATCAAATATAAGAAACATCTGACAAACTGCCACAGCCACGAGAGGCCAAAGAGACATGACTCCCAAAATGTAGTGTGGGGTGCTGGATGGGATCCTGGAACAGGAAAAGGACACTGGGTAAAAACTGAAAAGATGGGAATCAGGTATGAACTTACAATAATGTATCCATATTGATTCACTAATTGTAATAAACATACCATGGTAATGTAAAGTGTCTGGGTGTGGGTATATGAGAACTCTCTGTACTATCGTCACTTTTGTTCTGTAAGTGTAAAGTTTTTAAAAGATAAAGTTTATTTAAAAAAAAAAAAAAAGAAACCTCCATATTGCTCTCCATAGTGGTTGCACCAATTTATATTCCTACCAACAGTGTAGGAGGGTTCTTTGGTTCTTTTTTTCTCCACACCCTCTCCAGCACTTATTATTTGTAGAGTTTTTTGATGATGCCCATTCTGACCTGTGCGAGGTGATACCTCATTGTAGTTTCAATTTGCACTTCTCTAATAATTAGCAATGTTGAGCATCTTTTCATGTGCTTTTTGACCGTCTGTGTGTATTCTTTAGAGAAATGTCTATTTAGATCTTCTGCCCAATATAATACACTATTATTTTTTTAAATTAACAGACTTTATTTTTTAAGAGTACTTTTAGATTTACACAGAAATTAAGCAGATAATAGAGTTCCCACATCCCCTCTCCCCTCACCCCCAGTTTTCCCTATTAACATCCCACATAGAAAAGGCACATCTGTTGCAATCAATGAATGTATCTTGATACACTATCATTAACTATAATCCATATGACTCAAACTTCCCTACTTTTCACCTGATGTCTTTTTCCTTTTTTTTTTTTTTTTTTTGGCCGCACTACATGGCATGTTGGATCTTAGTTCCCAGACCAGGGATTGAACCCGCGTCCTCTGCATTGGAAGCACGGAGTCTTAACCACTGGACCGCCAGGGAAGTCTCCCTAATGTCCTTTTTCTGTTCCAGGATCTTCTCCAGAAACCCCACACCACACTCAGCAGTCACGTTTCTTCTTGGCTATGACAGTTTCCCAGACCCATCCTGCTTTTGTTTGTTTGTTTGTTTTTTGTTTTTCTGTTTGTTTTTTCTTTAAGATTTATTGAGATAGGACTTAACCTGTTTTCAATGACCTTGACAGTTGTGAGGAGTGCTGGTCAGGCACCTTGGAGAATGTCCCTCCATTGAAATTCCTCTCATGACTAGACTGGAATTTTAAGTTTTGGGGAGGAAGATCACAGGTGTAAAGTGCCAGTCCCATCACATCACATCAAGGGGACATACTATCAGCAGTGAGTTATCACTTTTTTTTTTAATACGTCTTGATTGGAGTATAATTGCGTCACAATACTGTGTTAGTTTCTGTTGCACAACAAAACGAATCAGCCATATGCATACGCATGTCCCCATATCCCCTCCCTCTCGTCACTATGTTGTACATTAGATTTCTAGGACTTATTCAACTTGCATAACTGAAGCTTTGAACCTTTTGACCAGCACCTCCCCATTTCCCTCATCCTCCAACCCCTGGCAATCAGCATTCTTCTATCTGGTTCTGTGAGTTTGACTTTTTTTCTTTTTCTATTCCACACATGAGATCATATAGTAATCGTCTTTCTGTATCTAGCTCAGTTCACTTAGTGTAAATGTCCTCTACATCCATCCATGTTGTTGCAACTGGTGAAATTTCCTTCTTTTTATGGTGGAATATTAATATTCTATTTATGTGTGTATCACATTTTAGAAATCCATTTATCCTTAGACGAACACCTAGAACACTTAGAGTATTTCCATATCTTAGCTATGAACTATGAGCTATGTTGCAGATGAACATGGGGTGCATATATCTCTTTGAGATGCTGATTTTATTTCCTTTGGATATATTCCCAGAAATGGGATTGCTGGATCATATGGTTCTATTTTTAATTTTTCGAGGAGTAGCCATACTGCTTTCCATAATGCTTATACAAATTTATGTTCCTTTTAACAGTATACAAGGGTTCTGTTTTCTTTACACCTTTGCAATCCTTGTTATCTCTTGTCTTTTTGATAATACCCATCCTATCAGGTATAAAGTGATATCTCATCATGGTTTTGATTTGCATTTCCCTGATAAGTAGTGATGTTGAGCATCTTTTCATGCACCCATTGGCTGTTTGTATGTATTCTTTGCAAAAATATCTAATGAGGTAATTTGCCTGTTTTAAAATCAGGTTATTCATTGATTGATTGCTGTTGAATTGTATGAGTTCCTTATATATTTTAGATATTAAATCCTTATCAGATATATAGTTTTCAAATATTTTCTCCCATTATGTAGGTTGCATTTTATTTAGCTGATTGTTTCCTCTGCTATGCGGAAGTTCTTTAGTTTGATGTAGTCCCACTTCTTGATTTTTGCTTTTTTGTGTGTACTTTTGGTGTCATATATATTAATTGATTTTTGAATGTTGAACTGGCTTTGCATGCATGGCATAAATCTCATTTGGTGATGGGGTATGATGACATTTTTTTCAATTATAATTATCGGTTTCTAGTTGTTGTTAGTATATAGAAATACATTTGATGCTTGTATGTTGATCTTGTATATTGATCCTGTAACCTTGCTAAACTTACCTATTAGTTCTAGTAACTTTTTATAGAATCCATTGTATTTTCTATGTCGATAACTAATGTCAGTATTGGTGAGTATGTGGCTGAAGATTTGAGGGGGACACTCTGCAATCTTCAGAGCTCTGTTTCTGTGCAGCTCTCTACTTTATGGTACCCTACCCTACAAACCATAGCCTCTTTGGCCTCACAGGCCCCCAGATCTGTCTTCTTATTTCAGAGGAACTAATGGGCTCCATCTGGGTTCCCCCACCCTACAGCATGGCCTGGAAATGTTCTGCAGTAACGTCATAGGACTTGTTACCTGTCCCTCAGGGACCATTGTCCTGTCCTTCACTGCTTGATGTTCATTGTGTTAAAAACCATTGTGTCCTATGTTTTGCCTATTTTTTGACTTGTTTTCTTTTGGGGGTGGGGAGAAGGGCAACATGAATCTGGTGTCTGTTACTCCATCTTGTCCAGAAGCTAAAACTTTCAGGTACCTTTCCATATAAGTATATATTAATGTACCTCATTTTTTTTTATTAAAGGAAGCACTATATTTTGTATTTATCTGCCATTAATTTATTTAACGATTCTCCTATTGAAGGGTATTTGGGTTGTTTCATTTTTTTCTTTAGAAGTGAGTTATAATGCATGTATTACCTTTTTTTTTTTTGAAAGGTAGATTTTATTTATTTTTTAAAATTTTTATTTATTTATTCATTTTTGGCTGCGTTGGGTCTTCGTTGCTGCACACGGGATTTCTCTAGTTGCGGCGAGCGGGGGTTACACTTTGCTGCAGTGCACGGGCTTCTCACTGCGGTGGCTTCTCTTGTTGCAGAGAACAGGATTTAGGCAAGCAGGCTTCAGTAGTTGTGGCACACAGGCTCAGCAGTTGTGGCTCGCAGGCTCTAGAGCGCAGACTCAGTAGTTGTGGCACACAGGCTTCGTTGCTCCACAGCATGTGGGATCTTCCCAGACTAGGGCTTGAACCCGTGTCCCGGGCATTGGCAGGCAGATTCTTCTTTTTTTTTTTTTTAACATCTTTATTGGAGTATAATTGCTTTACCATGCTGTGTTAGTTTCTGCTGTATAACAAAGTGAATCAGCTATACATATACATATATCCCCATATCTCTTCCGTCTTGCATCTCCCTCCCTCCCACACTCCCTATCCCACCCCTCTAGGTGGTCACAAAGCACCGAGCTGATCTCCCTGTGCTATGGGGCTGCTTCCCACTAGCTATCTATTTTACATTTGGTAGTGTATATATGTCCATGCCATTCTCTCACTTTGTCCCAGCTTACCCTTCCCCCTCCCTGTGTCCTCAAGTCCATTCTCTAGTAGGTCTGTGTCTTTATTCCCGTCCTGCCCCTAAGTGTTTCATAACCTTTTTTTTTTTTTAGATTCCATATATATGTGTTAGCATACGGTATTTGTTTTTCTCTTTCTGACTTACTTCACTCTGTATGACAGACTCTAGGTCTAATCATTTCTCTAATGATTAATGATGTTGAGCATTCTTTCATAGTACGTTGGACTCTTAAGGGATATACTCTCATTGTCTTCATGAAAGTACATTGTATGGGAAAGAGACACAAAACACTCAGCCTAAGCTTTATTCCTTTACCTTCTGAGAAGCAAAAGGTAAAACTTCTTCACCCTTAGAGTTACTGGTGAGATTCCTTTTCCATTTTGCTCATCTTTAGTGTTCTTGATGGTCCACATACACATTACTAAACTCTCAATATGTACAGAGATAAATTTTAGACTAAGATTAGACTATTGTCTTGCTGTTATATTGGTCTGTTAGCCTTTTCAATATCGTTGTTTAAAGTTCTGTATTTACTTATAACTCAATTCATCCAAAAAAGGTTTGAAATTTCTTACTCCCCTAAATCCTTTGTCTACCTGATTTAATTAACTGAATCCAAAACTGACCAGGCACTTTGGGGGGGTCTAAAAGCATGAATGACAGGGTGTCTCTGCCCTCCAGAAAGTAAAAATCCAGTAGATTTAAGGTATATGAACCTAAATCACTCTGAAGAGACAGACTGATAACTGATAAAATAGGTCTACAAGAGTAACTCAAAGAAAAGAGTCATTCTACCAGGAAGTCAGCTAAAATGCATGGCCATTCTACTTCTATAATTTGAGGGCAGTTGCCAGTACTGATTCATCTCAATGTCCCATGTCTTCTACATCAGAATATAAATGTTCATGTTTATAAGGATGATTTTGAATCAACAATATGTGGTTAAATTATTTAATTTTATTACTTAGACTAAAGCTGGAAAGTATATAACACAATTTTCAAGATCTCAATATAATTCATTGGAGAGCAAATCATTTTTTAGCTCAACTTTTACCTTTCAAATGTCCAGAAATGTCATTTATTCAGAATACCTAATTCCCAAGGACTCTGGAATAGCTAAATGTGGTTGTGTGTTCCTATTATTTCACTCTATGCTTTAATTCTTTTAAACATTATATCTTGAGGTAAGGATTCTCAATAGGATTATATACATTGCTTAATACAGTTCTAGCCACATAATAGGCATTCAATTTTGCTGATATGTATACAGTTTTACGTATCTCAATAAGTATTCATTGTGCAAAATTCAGTCAGATAATATTAACAAGAAAATACAACTCAAAATGGATTAAAGACCTAAATGTAAGGCCAGACACTATAAAACTCTTAGAGGAAAACATAGGCAGAACACTCTATTACATAAATCACAGCAAGATCTTTTTTCACTCACCTCCTAGAGAAATGGAAATAAAAACAAAAATAAACAAATGGGACCTCATGAAACTTAAAAGCTTTTGCACAGCAAAGGAAACCATAAACAAGACCAAAAGACAACCCTCAGAATGGGAGAAAATATTTGCAAATGAAGCAACTGACAAAGGATTAATCTCCAAGATTTACAAGCAGCTCGTGCAGCTCAATACCAAAAAAACAAACAGCCCAATCCAAAAATGGGCAGAAGACCTAAATAGACATTTCTCCAAAGAAGACATACAGATTGCCAACAAACACATGAAAGGATGCTCAACATCACTAATCATTAGAGAAATGAAAATCAAAACTACAATGAGGTATCACCTCACACCAGTCAGAATGGCCATCATCAAAAAATCTACAAACCATAAATGCTGGAGAGGGTGTGGAGAAAAGGGAACCCTCTTGCACTGTTGGTGGGAATGTAAATTGATATAGCCACTATGGAGAACAGTATGGAGGTTCCTTAAAAAGCTAAAAATAGAACTACCATATGACCCAGCAATCCCACTACTGGCATATACCCTGAGAAAACCATAATTCAAAATGAGTCATGTACCCCAATGTTCATTGCAGCTCTATTTACAATAGCCAGGACATGGAAGCAACCTAAGTGTCCATCGACAGATGAATGGATAAAGAAGATGTGGCACATATATACAATGGAATATTACTCAGCCATAAAAAGAAACGAAACTGAGTTATTTGCAGTGAGGTGGATGGACCTAGAATCTGTCATACAAAGTGAAGTAACTCAGAAAGAGAAAAACAAATACCGTATGCTAACACATATATATGGAATCTAAAAAAAAAAAAAAAAAAATTGATCATGAAGAACCTATGGGCAGGATGGGAATAAAGACACAGACCTACTAGAGAATGGACTTGAGGATACGGGGAGGGGGAAGGGTAAGCTGGGATAAAGTGAAAGAGTGGCATGGACATATATACTACCAAACGTAAAATAGATAGCTAGTGGGAAGCAGCCCCATAGCACAGGGAGATCAGCTCGGTGCTTTGTGACCACCTAAAGGGGTGGGATAGGGAGGGTGGGAGGGAGATGCTAGAGGGAGGGGATATGGGGATATATGTATATGTATAACTGATTCACTTTGTTATAAAGCAGAAAGTAATACACCACTGTAAAGCAATTATACTCCAATAAAGATGTTAAAAAAAAAATTTAAAAAGAGTCCAAGGTACTAATTAGTTAATTGAACAAATGTGTGTATTGAGCACTAATTATTCAAAGACAACTTTGCTATTGAAATTCAGGATCCACTTTTCAGTTTTTACTAACTAGCCATAGTCTATTTCCTCTGAAATGGAATTTTTCTTTGGAGTCAAGAAGAAAAAACCCAAAAAAGGATGAATTGAAAATTAAAGTATAAGGCACTTCTCAAAGATGTTCCATCACACTATGAGTAATTCTTGCTTTTCCCATTCAAAAAGTGAATATGGAAAAAGGGCAGTTAGCCCCTAGTTTGAGAGAGAGAACCTTTAGGAAGGTTTGGATAGACCTTGACAGAATTACCATCTGCATTTTGAAGTTTATTCATAATTTACGATTGGTATCCCTGCCCATTTTCCAAGCAAGGTTTAAACTAAGGGGGAAATATTTTTCTCCCTATTTTCTCTTATTGTATGTGGATTGAAACAGTTGCCTTATAAAATGGAAAAGTACAGAGCATAGCTGGATCTTTATTTTCTATGGGGACTGCTTATACATCCAAGGGAATGTTGTAGAGTAGGCTATAGGAAAGATGTATTGCAGAAGAAAAATCATATTGATCTTTTTTCCAAATTTTTGACTGTATAGTTTGGTGAAAAAAAATGATCTAGAAAAATAATGAAGATTATTGAACTCAATACTGCTTTTCTAATCTGCTGACTTCTGAATGCAAGAGATTTTATTTTAGAACAAACCCTTCTCTGACAAATTTTCTTTCCTGATACATTTTGGTGTGTGGTTAATTTTATAAATTCCTTAAAATATAACATCCTTCTGTTTTGGTAACTCAATGAATCAATTTCATAACAATTGAATCAAGGCCTTAAGTAAAAGGATAATAAAGATAGGGTAGATTAAGAATAAGTACCTCAATCAATGGAAATGGGTTATTTCAACATGTTCTTTTCCTGCCCCTACACACTCAAATGGGCATATCCGGATGGTGACCCTCTGAAAGAGTTATAGTGAAATAAAGGAACACGCACTGTACACAATTATACCACTGTACCTTTGACCAGCATCTCCCCATTTCCTCCTCCAGCCCCTGCTGCTACAAGCACCCTCCACTCTCTGCTTTTAGGAGTTCGACGTTTTTAGATTCCTCATGAGATTGTGCAGTATTTGTCTTTCTTTGTCTGGCTTATTTCACTTAGCATAATGTCTTCTAGAAACATCCATGTTGTTCCATATAGCAGATGCCCTTCTTTTTAAAGCCTTTTTCATTGTATATATATATATATATATATATATATATATGTCCTTCTTTTTAAAGGCTTTTTCATTGTGTGTATATATATATATATATATATATATCTCACATTGTATATATATCCCATTGTGTATATATATATCACATTGTGAGTATATATATATATCACATTTTCTTTATTCATTCATCTGCTGATGGGCATTAAAGTGCTTTCAGTATTAAGCTACTGTGGATAATGCTGCAATAAATATGGGAGTACAGATGTCTCTTTAAGAAGGTGCTATGATTTTTATTTTTATTTTTTGGCCACGCCATGCAGCACATGGTATCTTAGTTCCCCGACCAGGGATCAAATCCGTGCTCCTTACAATGGAAGTGTAGAGTGTTAACCACTGGACAGCCAGTGAAGTCCCAAGAAGGTGCTATTATTATATAATTCTTCTTGCCAATTAAAAATATTTATGGATTTTTAACGCATCACATGAAGCGTATCATGGCTAATATCACCAGATTATTATTGGTCTTCATTTGATTTGGTAATTTGGACTGTCAATCAATGTCAATGGTATCATTGTGGCTCACGTATCAGGTCAATGGTGATCACTGGCTTTCAAATGATGGTCAGTGGAATCTTGGGGTTCTGTGGATGTGCCTGAGGTGTCACCAAATGCGGGCAGGTAGACGTTAAGTGGGCAGCCTGGTCTCCTTCCCATGTTTGAACCAGAGCAATTCCACATTTATTTGTTTTGTATATTGGGGTTCTACAAAAGTCTTCCTTTGAAAAAAGCTTTTCTTTTTCCTTTACAAAGAAGATATTTGAAAACCCATGATAGAGATGCACTGCTAAGCCCTCTTTCTCTCTCCTTTCTTAATAAAAATTCGTCCATGGGTAAAACTAAGATGAAAATGGAAGCAAATACAAAATCAGCACCAAAAGCACTATAATGATTCATAATTGCTCTAGTTATTAATGGCATATCACTAATGACGGCTCACTGAAGGATGTGGCAGAGGAGAAATAAATTGCAGGTTATGCCTAATTCTTTCTGCCTGCAACTTCAACTATTTTTTCTAATTTTAGAAAGCAGATAGGAAAGCAAGTGAGTGAGAGTGGTACCATTCAGGGAATAACCTTGAATCTATTCTAATTTGTAGGAGAAAGTAAATCATTTGTATGATTGACATTCTAGTTATTACTATTAAAATTATTTCAACACACCTCATTACTAATGACATCACACTGGTTACGGATTTTCTAGGGTATGGAGCTGAGAGCTGGAAGTCACTGCACTGATTTTAAAATATGAAATTTGGGGTTGCAAGGATACAGTCTGTTGAAAACACCTAGATTTTTGAGGTATAATGGCTCTTATTTTGTTTTTATTTTTTTTAATCATAATCCCAACAGGACAGTTTACATAGCGAGAGAGAACATATCCTTGGAGGATGCCTAGTGATTCTGCCTCACAGGCTTGGAGTGGGACTCCCATGAGGTCCCCTGGGTCTGCTGCCCTCAAGGAAGCTGCAGCGAATGGGAGGAGGCTTAAGTCAGAGGACTAGTCTGGCCAGAAAGAGTGAGGGAGCGAGACCTGTTAATAAATTAATGGAGGTGAAACCAAACAGCTTGTTTGTAGTAACATAATCCTCCAAGCAGAGTTTTGTGGGAGATTTAGATCTGCAGAAAATCAGGATGTATGACGGAAATAGAATCAAGAAGACAAGAGCCTGTACTATTGCTAGAACTTGGTAGGCCAAGGCTGTTCATCTTCTCCTCAGGAATAATTCCTGGAGTCGTGAGTGACTTAAACTAAAACTGTCGGGAATTCCCTGGCGGTCCAATGGTTAGGACTCCACGATTCCACTGCAGGGGCACAGGTTCCATCCCTGGTCAGGGAAATATGATCCTGCTGGTATGTGGTGAGGCCAAAAGTGAAATATTTCTGCAATAAAATTCGCCCACAGGATCTTGGAAAGCTATTTATTTTCTCTTAATTCTACATTCTCTACAAACATCTTTAACTTCTCTGGAGAATCATTTCTCGTCATTCTCTGAAATGTTCTTTTCTGTTTTTGTCCTTTATGGTGGAAGCCTCTCTTCAAAGTCACATAAGCAGTCACATCTGTTACATTGTATCTCCAAGTATTTCAATGAGAGGAGCAGGAAAACACCAAGATTATTCCCTCACTAAAGAAGAATTTATAATTTCTGTAATCTGGAAACTACTGGAAATGTTGAATACAGTAATATATATTTTTTTATTTTTGCAAAAGAAAGCAGAGGTAGAAATTATCTTTTGTATAAACATAGATGGTGTTCAGAGTAAAATGGTTCCATTTATGAAGAAAAAAACATATGCACAATACAATCAATTACGAACGGCAGGAGAAAAAGTGATGCTATGATTGGATAACAAATCTCTAGCCAGCTAATCTTTAAGGCAAGTGGTAAGATAATACCTTTTTAAGCTTCCCTATTAGAAGACTCAGTAATCTACAAGAGGCTAACTTTTGTTTTTCTTATAGCGCTGCTATTTTAAAAAATCAACACATGAACTTAGTATTAAAGTTTTCAACAGTGTACAACTTTTAAAAATAGAAAAATTTAAAGCACATTTTAGCATTAGTAGAGCACCTTAAATGTAGTAGACATTCAATTAACATTTACAGCTAATGATTATAGCATTTATCTTACTTTTTTTAAAGTTTTAAAAAAATATTATAATACACATTAGTGTATATGTTATATCATATCAATATACATTTTATACCAGAGAAAGTAAATGAAAAAACATTCATACATTCTACAAGAATGCATCTATGGGGCTTCCCTGGTGCTCAGGGGCTAAGAATCCACCTGCCAGTACAGAGGACACGGGTTCGAGCCCTGGTCCGGGAAGATCCCACACGCCAAGGAGGAACTAAGCCCGTGCGCCACAACTACTGAGCCTGCGCTCTAGAGCCTGAGAGCCACAACTACTGAGCCCGTGTGCTACAACTACTGAAGCCCACACGCCTAGGGCCCATGCTCCACAACAAGAGAAGCCATCGCAATGAGAAGCCCGCGCACCGCAACAAAGAGTAGCCCCCGCTCGCCGAAACTAGAGAAAGCCCGTGAGCAGCAACGAAGACCCAACGCAGCCAAAAAAAGAAAATAAATAAATAAATTTATTTAAAAAAAAAGAATGCATCTATGTATTGATAGGAGGACAAAAACAAATAACCTCAGAGTTAAAAAAAACAATTCTGGGAATTTCCTTTAGCAGAAATAAAATAACCAACACTCCAGGCATGCTGTTTTTTTCTCTTCAAAGAAGCAAATTCACAATATGTATAAACCAGTCTAGTTGAGTACAAGGTAGGCAGAGTCACTTTATACTTAACTATAATTCTTTTTGACATCTTTTATCACTTAGTGGGTCTCAGTGCTGATTGAAGAGGAATGATAGAAATTGTAGGCTTTGAGAAAATTGAGTAATTTTAATCTAATTGCACTAAAAATACACTATAAATAC